>NW_009649042.1:524334-549871 GCF_000708025.1 Charadrius vociferus | reverse complement strand
ACCTAGAGAGAAAAAAAAGAAAAAATTTACACATATGGAAAAGCAACCTGAAAAATCTCCTGTTACTAACAAGCAATTTACCTGGTTGTACCTCTACACTAACTTCTGTTATAGACTGTTTCTTGTTATTTTTAGCTTACGTATGGTCAAGGAAGAGAGAGCTTGTACTCATTCTCTTAATGTATGCAAAGTCTAGCTCCTGCCACCCTGCCCCTTGACCAGTATCAGCTGCATAGACAGATGGCCAACACCCTGCCCCTAGCTAACAGCGTAGGCAGTACGCTGCCCACATTATTCCTGTAAGGTAGGATTCTCTCACATCCCACTACCACTGGCGGAGCCAAGGGGCAGCAAAACTCTTAGCCACATACAAAAGACATTTGCACGATTGACTGTTGTGGCCAGATGACCCTGACACCAAGTTGGCCTACCGGCAATCCACCAGAGCCATGGTATCGCTTATGATCCTGTGGTTGCTATTGGGGATTGGGTGAGTCACGGTACGGGTCTCTCGTTGCTCGTCTTTCTACTGTCTCAATAAAGCCTTGCCTTATAACATGTTGTCAGGCTTCTAGCTTCCAACAAGATGTGCAAATTCACACAATTCATTATACATGTAAAAGAGATGGTCATAAGTACATCCTCCAGAAAAGAAAATACTCATTTATAAAACTCGTCACTTCACCAGCAATATTGACATGATAACACCAGCATCTTAATACTAACGTTATCAGTTCTGGTAACTGAAAGTAGAATGTTTTTAAAATTTTTAAATTTTCTATTTCATACATATATGCTGCAGTTCTTTGAAGAAAAGGTCTTTCAAAACTCCATATTTATGGTCCAAAAAACCTGCCTTTTTTTCTCAAACACTGGAAAACAAAAAGAGCAATGGCATAGCTACACTCGGAGACCACTGAGGACAGCCCATCTCAGCTGTAAATCTCACCAGAAGCAATGGTTGCATCCTATTCAGTTTTCCAAATTATGCCCTGTGTAAGGAAGGGACTTTGTAAAACAAAGTTCTCAGACCGTCCGTACTTTCAGCTTATCATTGACCTATTCTGCAGTTCAGCAGCTGTACTATATATTGCTTAGTTGCAGGTTCTTCTCCTGCGAAGGACAGACATAGTATCACATTTCTACTTTGAACCACTACATGCGTCACATTAACAGCATAGCAGAGGAACAGCGCATGTCTAGCTTTTTCTGCTGGGGCAGATTATGCATAAGATGTCCATGAAAGAAACCAGAAAACAATTATGTATGTTTTTATAAAACTGCAGAAAAAAGGAAAAGCTGTGCTCTCTTTCTGTAAGGATTAAAAAGGACTAGAGGAAACAAAGAACAGTGTGTGATGCTTCAGCATATCAACTCTTCTCTATTTATCCATGTAGTCCCGTTGCACTTAATGTCATTATACAGTAGTGCCCCCACAGACAAATCATGTAGTACATTTCAGCATCCTTCAGAACTGTACACGTACCTTTGACAACTAGTTCTGCCTTTTCCAATAGAATTCTCAGGCTTTCTTTTATCTTCTGGTCAGTTGAAGTGGGCAGCACATAAATAGTTGGGTACCTTTGTCAAGCTGCAACTTAGATTTCAAAGATTTTCTCTGCCTAAATAGTCAAGTATAGTGTTCTATGAGCTCATTTCATAGCCACCAACTGCAGGTTTGGAAGTGCTAGGCATCCCCCTGATCCTTCTTCACCTCATCTCTTTCCTCTACCCTTCTCAGAAACAAGAAAGAGTTCCTGTGGCTGGCAATGCTAAAAACACAAAGACATCCTTTCTGTCTGCCAGGACAATGTGTAAGGACACAATAACAGTGTCTTTCAAAGAAAAGGGATTTTTTTCTTCCCACAAAGATATCTCCAACAATATTACAGAAAGAAGATGATGCTTTTCTAAAACTTTAGCCATAAAGGTCTTGGGGAGTAGAAGAAATTGAACGGGGCATCATTCTGCAGTTGAAACAAGATGTTAAGTGCCATCTGAAGCACTCGAACAGTGTCTACATTAGCAGTTTAATGAGCAATATAGACTCTTTTTAGGTGTGAATTCTACATATGCCCACAGCTGGAGTTATGCTCATTGCAATAATAGGCTATGTTGGTACACATCAGAAAAGTTGCTCTTCCCGGTGGAACCAAGCAGGAAGCTACACATGCACAGTACCCCATCTGTAGTGAGGACACAAGACACCACAGTTCAGGGTGTAAGGCACCAGTCCTGCATTGTTCTAGCAATGACTGCACAGAAATACAACGTTGGAAACATCTACAGATCATGCCACTCCGTATCATGTCAAAAAAGCTTAAAAAGGTGAGGAAGATTATTGAAATTCAGGCACTGTTTCCTAAGCTTTGCATAGAGACAGCTTAGCTGTTATATAGCTGAACTTCCAAGACACTGATTTGTAAGCTTTTACATCAATTACACTGCTCAATTCTAAATTGTTATTGAAGAAGTAATTTTTTTCTGACCACCAGCAATGTTAAATAAGCCACAGGCCAAGCAGGCAATAGGTTCCGGTGGTACTCCCTGGAGACTTTGCAGACAATTAGTTTAAACTTCTTTCAGCTGTCATACTACCATACACAGAGATAACCTGTGCAATGGACTGTTGCTGGTTACCCACAAACTGGCTGGCTATTGACGAGAAGCACTTGAAACACTTGCCAGAACTAGGATACTTGACGGCATCTGCTGAGCACAAGGTGATCACATTAATCTGGTGGGACCTGGATAACAAATGTACACTTTTCTGAAACACACCAGAGCAGAGCCTGGAGGGTGACATAAACTAGAATAAGTAGCAACCACTAATTGCCTCAGTCATGAAGGAAGTTCAAGAGCTGGTTTGGGGCTACAAGATTAGCAAAGCCATTAGAAAGCAATAAATAATTAGGGCACCGGCCGCCTGAAAGGGAAGCACCATACATAGATGTCTGACATCTATAGAAGCGAAAGCACAAGGAGAGGAACTGCCGTCTGTGACAGTTGAGCTGTGCCCCACGGACGCAGCACATAATCAGTCAGAGCAAGTGCCTTACTTCCCCATTGGTATTTAACTGGTCTAAACTGAACTGGTGGGGCTGAAGCTCTGATTTCTGTGTATGTGTGTATGTTGGGAGGAGGGGCGTAGGTGTGCTCATAGAGTAGGATTTGCTACCCATGTGCTACACCTGTCCTATCAACTAAATAAAGATATGTCACTGAATGGTATAGTTCTCTTCCATCAGCCACCCCACCCTGACTCCAAAGACATTGGTGGTCAACATCAAACTTAAAAGCAATGTCTTTAATTAATTCCATGGCTGCAAATCAGATAATAAAGGTTGTTGGAGCAGCTCTGCTAAGAAGAATCTTATATTTTATCTTTAGTAGGCTTTAGTTTACCTCAGCCATTCACGTGCTAGTGCTAAGAGTTTATCTTGTTTAGAACATGAGAACCGTACTGGGATGTTCCTGTTCTCAAGGAGGCAATTGCCATCCACCGCCCTCCCTGCTGGGGAAATAAGGACATAACAGGAGAGGTTTTTACATAGTGAATTGCTGTTGCAGGGAGGCTTTTCCAACATTTACACTTTATCTATGGCAAACCAAGGGATGAGAATATTCAGGTCAGGGGACGTTTCTCTTCTAAGACATAAATGCACACATGATATGAAGAGCCAAGTACAGGTGAGAACACTCAGACTGCTGTCACACACATCTTTCCTGAAATAAAGGGGTTGAGAAAATCTTCTTTAGCAGACATTTGATTATTCAAGCAGCTGTGATTAGTTCCAGTAAGAATTATGTTTTGCTCTTGTTTCATTAAAGCAAATTCTCTTTTTTTTCCTGCTGCTAAAATCTGGACTGCTGGAAAAAAAAAAGTGAGAAAGGCAGAGGCAGACATGAATACTTTATCTCAGCAGCTGCATGCAAGCTCTCCTCCAGCAAACAGCTTCTAACTTCCTCAATGCAGAGCACTGGTAGGGCTTCACCTCACCCCCCACTGTCTAAGCTTGCTGAGCCTCCCTGAAAACAGCCAGTCACCGCTCAAAGAAATCCCCTCACCTCCCCCCCTCTCTTCCCTTACAGATTTTACAATACTGCTCATCTGAATCAGAAGCAGCTTCCTTCAGCAGTACATAGCTCTCCTTCATTAAGGTTTCTTATGTTTGCAAGGACAAAATTCCAGTCACCTTCGCAACCAAGTTTGTTTGGGTGTTGGTGTTTTGGTTTTTTTTTTCCAATATGGGTTTTCACAAAAGGTCCCCTTAGTTGTATTTCATTTTCCACTTATGCAGTTCCTTTTTGGCTGGCAATCGTCTGAAGTGCTGCACGGCTTTTCGTCCCTCTCTGGATTGATCTGTTCCAGCACTGTACTTTGTGTTGACCACTGTGTTACGTTTGCTCAGTTTTTCTACCCTTCCCATTTCTTCTGTTGATGACTCCATACTGGGCTGCTTTCCTCTTTGCCCATCTATCCCACATTCATCATTCCTCTTCCTTCTCCTCTTTTTACCCTTGACATGCAAACTCATTGTGGATCAATGTCACTTCTGCTTTTAAAAGGAGACCTGTCTCTCCCTGTTACCCTCTACGTTCTTACACACAGCCACCTCTGCTGTGTTTTCCTCCTTGCCACCCATTCACCACTCCTCTGGAGCACCTGTTCAAAAGACATGTGCAGTCTCTCCTGCATCCACACCATGTACCCTCACTTTTGGACAAGTTCCCCATACTTACCCACAGCTGCTGATGGAAATATGGGTTGTCTAGTTTTATGTATGTCCTTACAATCTGCCAAGCCACACACTGATGAAAAGGCATGGCAGGAGTTCACTTGCACACACCTAAGGTGTGGGTCTCTGCGTTGCCCCCTGTACTGCCACCCCAGTACCTGGATGCTCATGGCATCTGACCAACCTGCTGTTCTGTCACACTCACTCCAAGGTCTCTCCCCACAAACATAAATTTTCAAGCTTTTTTTCACTTTTCAAGCTTTTTTTTTTTTTTACTTTTCAAGCTTTTTTTTACATTTCAAGCTGACTTCTTTTCTCAAAGGTGCCTTGTTAATTTCTTGGTTATTATTTAATTGGGATGAAGGTAATCTAAAGCAAACTCGGCCACTTGTTATTTTCTTCCTAGCACTATCAGGCTGTGGGCAAACACTCTTCAGAATATTTTGGGATATTCTGTTCACCTACTCATATTCCTGTTGTATCAGCTATTGTTACCCAGGCCATGCCATCAAGAAGGTACTGTGCAGATTCACACACACTATTATAGGTAAAAGGCCAGAGCTAGAAATCCTTTCCACTCACTGTCCTACAGAGGCATATATTATTTCCAGCAAATGTTATGCAGGTTCAACTGTCACAGATGTAGTTTTCTCATGAGATTACATCCATAAATTATTCTTCACAAGAGACTACAGCAATTATGAAAGAGGTATATTTCCCTAAAATAGGGTATTTCTCATCTTATACAGGCTCACCACAATACCAATCCTTACATGGATTCTGACTCTTCAAAGCCAGAAGAGAACACAGAGAGCAACTGAACTGGAAAATAAATATCACAATAGCGTCTTCAAAAACCAGCATGGATTTGCAAGATAAGTATTTTTTTTCCTAAAAAAACCTTCACTAACAATCATTTAATAGATTCTTTTAGTCACAGGCAGAGTTATCACCACTATCGCTAATAAGCCTGCAAATAGCACTTCACATTCTGAGATCCTCCCGTGCTTTATGTGTGCTGCAAGCAGCTGCTGTAGGCTGGGAGTATAGCTGTTGCAGAAACTGTAGTCCGGCCACAGCAAAGTCTTTCTCTTGCATCTTCACATTGCTAATGAAGGGGAAAGCAGCCTCCAATTATTCATGAAGTTTTTGAAACATTGGCACTTACAAATCCCACAGCCATCTCTGCCTGCAGAAAGTCTACCAAAGGAATGCTCCATCACGCTGTGGCATAAGAAAAGTGCATGGCTGAATTGGCAATGTGATTCTTTAATGTCTGGGTAAGGCTCTATTACCCAGTGAGAGAGGGGATTCGCCCCATTAACCACATGCAGATAAGCACTATGACTCTATCAATTACTTTTGTCCCCATTTGGAAAAAATAACAATAAAATACCCTATTATTCTTCAGATCTAGACCACAGGGAAGCCTATAAACACTAATATTTTTCAAACAAGCATGACCCAGCACATCATGGCAGTATATATACCCTCTCTGTCACCTACATTTACTGAAGAAAGTGTTTAGACATGTCATGATGCTTGTATTGGGTTTACATGGCAAGGTGTTGGACAGCAGGGGCTGCAAGGGTGGTCTCTGTGAGCAGAGGCACAGGGCTATCCTGTGCTGGACACAGCTGGTTCCAGACAGCTCCAACTCACACACCACAGGGCACACCTGAGCCCTGCAGTCACGATGGTGGCACCTCTGGGAGAACATATTTAAGAAAGGGCAAAAAACACTGTGCATCAGAGTGTAAGGCAAAAAGTGTAAGAAACAGCCCTGCAGACAGCAAGGTGAGAGAGGAAGGGGAGCAGGGGGGGAAGATGCTTTACACGCCAGAGCAGAGATTGCCCTGCAGCCCATGGAGAAGACCATAGGAAGGCAGGTTCTCACCCTGCAGCATATGGAGGACCATGTTGGAGCAGATATCCACACTGCAGCCCATGGTGGACACCATGCCAGGGCAGATGGATGTGCTCTGAACGAGCTGCAGACTGTGGAGAAGCCATGCAGGAGCGAGTTTATCCTGAAGGACTGCAGCCCACGGAAGGACCCATGCTGGAGCAAGGGAGAAGTGGAGGAAGGAGCGGCAGAGATGAAGTTTTATGAACTGACTGCAACCCCCCATTTCCCATCCCTCTGTACCGCTCAGTGGGTGGGAAGGGGGACATAGAGGAGTGAAGTTGAGCCTGTGAAGAAGGAGGAGGGGGGAGCTGTTTTGGGAGCTGTTTTGGTTTTGTCTTTGTTTCTCATCATCCAACTCTATTTTTAACTGACAATGAATTAGTTTTTCTGAAGTTGAGTCTGTTTTGCCCTTGATGGTAATTGGTAAGTGATCTTCCTCTCTGTATCTTGATCCATGAGGTTTTCTACCTTATTTTCTCCCTCCTGTCTTGCTGAGAAGAGGGAATGAGAGTGGCTGGGGGGAAATCTGGCAGCCAGCCATAGTCAACCCACCACAACGCTTGACCATGGAAAAGTAAATGATGATGCAAAAGGAAAGTTTGCAAAAGTGAAGATTTTCACATTGACAAAGGAAAAATCTTGTAACATGACAGTGTGTGGGTCATCCTGTTTGAGTTCTCACTACGCAGCTTCTTTCTGCTTCCAGCCTTTCGTCTCTTGGGTACTTAGCAGCTCTGGAGGATTGCATATATGTGAAAATCACCTGTGGGATAGCTAATTCTAATCCAATGATGCTTCAGGTTTTTGTTTCCAGGCCTTTTGTCCTAGTCCTTTAAGAGTGCTTTCTCTCTCCTTCCTTCTCTTCACCTGCTCCACACCACACTCTGGCTTTTGCCACCTCCTCCTTCACCTTGCCACAAGTGTGTTAGTGCCTCCTTTTTTTCTGAATACCCTTAGCAATGGTACATTTATGTCTAGTGCCAGAATGTGTAAAAACTTCAATGGCTAACATTAATTCATGTCCCCTCTGCAAGACTGAACAGCTTACTACACTGCATTTCATTTGATAAGCTCTTACCTTAAACTGCAACAGCACATCAGTACCCTATTAAAATTGTCATAGAAAAAAAAATCCAATCACTTGCTAATGCTCTGTGACTTCATCTCACCCACAATGATGCAACCACTGAAACCAGGATGATAATGAATAACAGAAACACTAAACAATTGGATAGCTGCTAGCTCTTTACATTGTGCTTATCTGTTCTGCATTTTTTTTCATAGTTTTCCATATTTGATTTTACAGCTTGCTTCATCTTGCTCTACAGGCAAACTAGCAGAAATAGATAGCTTGTTGAATGCTTTCTCCCCACTAAGGAAATTCAGAACTACCCTTTCCTCTCATTTCAAGGAAAAACGACAATGTGTGGGTTTGTTCAGGCTGAAATATTAGTAATTACAATCTGTCGTTGTCCCACTGCATGTTTGAATTGTACTGTTAGCCTCTGTGTAGCACTGGGTAACACAACAAAATACACAGTAATTTGTATCTTTTCCAGAACTAACACTGATATCAACTTCATCTTGATGGCAGAAAATTATCTGAACAACTTTTGTAAGTTTACTTTCTGAGCTATTTCTTCTGCTTTATTATTCCAATTTTTTTATATAAATTTATATATAAATTATATTTTATATAAAGATTTTCAGTTCTCATAGAACTCAGCCTTTTAGAATGTAAAACTCTCAGCCTTTTAGAATGTAATTCTTAAGTGTAATCTTAAACAGATTTTGTTATTGGTTTTATGAGTGGCAACCTTTGACTTCAGTAACATGTTGCTTAAGCCTTGCCAGAGAGTCACTTGCCAGTTAACGTGTTCTCTATTATAACCTGCTCCACTCTACATTCATATTGTTAACAAGTCACAATAAAAGTTTGCTTAAAATTCTGGAACATTGAAGGGTTTGTAAAGGTTTCCATCGCTGAAGAAATGTAAGTCAAAAGCAGCCAAAACATGTTGCCAACTTCTGTGGCTATTTTCTGACTATCTGTATTTTCCTTAAATGTGTGAGGTATTGAGACACTTGGAAAGGCTCAGCTAAGAGATCTGATAAGAAGGCTCAGATATCAGAAAATGCACATCTCAGAGTTGTTAGCAATACTGCATTCTTTGCTCATAGATTCATAAAAAGTTTGGGGTCAGAAGGGGCTTTCAAAGATCATCTAGTCCCACACCCCTGGCATGGGCAGGGATGTCTTTGCGAGACCAGGTTGCTCAAAGCCCCATCCAACCTGACTTTGAACACATCCAATAATGGAGTATCCACAACTTCTTTGGGTGACCTGTTCTGGTGTTCCACCACCCTCATAATAGAAATTGGTTTCCTTGTATCCAGTCTAAATCTAGCCTCTTTCAGTTTACAGCCTTTACGCCTTGTCCTGTCACTACAGGACCCAGTAAAAAGTCTCCCTCCGTTTTTCTTATAAGTCCCTTTTATATATTGAAAGACTGCAATAAGGTCTCCCCGGAGCCTTGTCTTCTTCAGGCTGAACAACCCCAAGTCTCTCAGCTTTTTTTCATAGAAGTCTCCCAGCCCTCTGATCATTTTAATGCAGAAACTATCTTTCTGTTGTTTGAACAGTCCTGAATAAAAAGATATCAACAAGTTTTCCTGTTTGAAATTACATCTTCTATCAAAAAGAGGTAGTTTTGATTCTGAGAATCTGTCTATCAACCAGACTGTCTTTGGATTTTTAAAAAAAAAATGTAATTTATATTAGTTGTAGCATGCGATTACAGACTCAAAAGTGAAACCACAGTAATGCATCCTCTCATATACACTCCAGTATTTCAGAAGCAAAAAAGAAATTTATGAACCTTGAATTCCAGAATTTGTATAAAATTTGTATAAAAAATGATAATGTTTTCTTATCTGAAGATGTTACTGTATTTCTTTACATGCAACATTTATCCTTGGATAAGAAAATGCAGGAACATCCTAAACTTTCTTATCTAGTCTGAACTTAAGTAATCTTTCTTAACTAGATAAGTAATAAGATAAGCAACCCAAAATACAATTATTTTTCTACATATAACATGTATCTAAAGATCATATCTCTCAGTTTGAGTAGAGATGTTTTAAGTTTGAAATGACCTTGAAAGATTAAAATACTTTTACGGGTTTCTATTCTGACATCTATATTTACCTGTCTCTTCTACAAAGGTAGGATGGGTAATTCTTGTGCACACAGCAGTTCATGTCAATTTACACATAGCACTACTTGTGCCTTTGATCATGCTGTGAGACCCATGAAACATGGGGCTTCAAACCAACTGCGAAGTCCAAGATGATATGAAATGAGAAAACATGCTGGAGTAGCACCCAGAAGTATGCCAGATTTCTCCGAGAACCCTCCGAATGCAGAACATGTATCACAGAATCACAGAATCTTCAGAGTTGGAAGGGACCTCTAGAGACCATCTAGTCCAACTCCCCTGCTAAAGCAGGATTGCCCAGAGCACATTACTCAGGGCTGCATCCAGGCAGGTTTTGAAAATCTCCAGAGAAGGAGACTCATATGTACCTCATATTGCAGCCTTCATCTGACTGCTGAATGCAGTTCCTTTCAGGTAGTTGTAGAAAGCAATAAGGTCTCCCCTCAGCCTCCTTTTCTCCAGGCTAAACAACCCCAGTTCCCTCAGCTGCTCCTCATAAGACTTGTGCTCCAGACCCCTCACCAGCTTCGTTGCCCTTCTCTGGACATGCTCCAGCATCTCAATGTCTTTCTTGTAGTGAGGGGCCCAAAACTGAACACAGTACTTGAGGTGGAGCCTCACCAGTGCCAAGTACAGGGCATTGATCACTTCCCTAGTCCTGCTCACCACATTATGATACAGGAATATATATTAGTATAGCCTAAATTAATAATTCTTATTTCGAGCAAATGTTTGCAAGAAAATAGCATTATCTGCTATTAACACTTTTCTCTCAAACTTTTTTGTTAACAGAGAACACCAAGTGCAGACTTTCACGCACATACACATTTTTAAAAGAATCAATATAGTAAGTCAATAGTTCTTATTTTCTGACATTGCAATTTAAGTTTCCATTTCTAACATTTTCCTTTGATATCGAGATTTCCTTTAATATTAGCTCTCAAATATTATTTCATTTTCATGTGTCATACATGCAGCAAATATCTTAACTCCATCTGTTTTTAAACATTTTAATTATTACAATTTCAGATAGAACATGATATATTTAAGAAATAAAATTGCTTCAGCTTTGCATCTCCCATTAATCATTACACCGTGAATCCACTAATTACGATATACAAGTTACCACTAAGATTACTTACAGCTGATGTCAATACAATGCAACTGCAGTCTATCTTACTATTTTTCTCTATTTACTGTGGGGTTTTTTTGTACGCATTACTGCCAGATTCCTTAGTTTCCCAAGAAAATGTGAAGAGCTGAAAACCCCATTGTTCTTTCATTATGCTCTTATTCAATGAATAACATTAGATAAGTTCCACCATTTTTTTTTCTATTTATCTTTTTCCACAGAAGTGTTAATTAGAACTCCTAAAGATGTCCATTTGTTATTATCTACAACCAGGCATCTTCTTTATGTCTTTGGTGCCTGTAACTAACACAGATCTTCACTGTTCATGACAGAGGACTTTTCAAACAGGGAATCATTAATGGCAGTGTTTTCCGGGAGATGGATACTGGGAAATCAAAACACTCGGCAGTTAACAAAACATTTAGCTGTCACAGAAGGGAAAAAAAGAAAAAAAGAAAAAAAAAAAGGGTTTATATTATATAAGTTTCAGGTGTCTTTTTTCCCCCTATTTTTTTTCTTCATCTCTCACATGGGTTCTAAAAAGAATACATCCATCATATAATAATATAATAACTTTGCACTCAAGTTTTAGGATTTTTTTCTTTCCCTGAATGCATATTGCCTACGTTTGGGCACATACTCAGACTGAACTTTGCTGCATAGCAATAAATTTCCCAAATAGGGAAACGGGCATACAGAAAGGTCAGGTTGCCCTTCAGTGCTAATCCTACTAAGAATATATACATGAATTCAACAAGATTGGTTTCATACTGGGTTTTCCATAATCTTCAAAGCCATCTCAATAAGCTGGAGAGGCACATGTCCCTCCCCACACTAAACCCTAATTCCTATTCCACTACGCACAGCATGCTAACCCATGCTCTACCAAGACCTTCATTCTCCAAAAAGGTAGAAAATACTCCTTTCACTTTTAGGGCAGCTTCTCCCTACACCATCATCATGAGTGTCTAGAGACTACAAGGAACTTGGATTCTTGTGAATGCAGGCCCAACAGCATCTGCCCATAATAATCTGCTTTCACCTAAGAGATGACCAAACCTTCCTTTAGCCAAACAGTTGAGCGCTATATATTCAAAATTAAGAAATTAAGGGAGGATGAAATGCTTGCCAAGTAATGCAACCAGTCTTCTTGGAAAGAAAGTCAGACCGACCCTACTTTGTGAAACTAAATTTTATGCCAGGATTCCACTGGCTATCACATAGAGGTTCTCTACTTCTATGGAGCTAGCTGAGGTTCCAGAGCCAGCCTCAAAAAAGACACCAAGAACAGCCACTGGGGTCCACATTTTAAGCTGCACCAGGGAGCATGGCAGAATCTCTAAGCAATCAGAATCCTGAGATAATTCCCTTGTCCCCATAAATCTCAAATTACCCTTAGATAAGAGTAATAAATGTGCTTATAAAGCAGCAGTGACCAAGTACACCAAAAAGAAATTCTGCTTAGTAAAAACATGTCACAAGGCACTACTAGCTAACCACCGTGAGCGCTCTGGCTTTGTGTGTATGGCACAGCTGGAAAGCTCAGAATCTCTTTGGCTGCTGCCCTCTTGTTCACCAGCTCTCTCATGGTCCAAATGCAGACATCTATTTCTTACTGGTAGCAGCTACAGCTGTAGGACACAGCATAATGGAAACAAAGCACATGCTGTTTCTCATGCCCAGCACAGCGTAGTGTGCATGGGGCAGACATACCTGAAGCAGCATTGGCTTACAGCAGGCACTCAGACAGAATAAACAGTAACAGTTTTCAGTGTTTCCACAGAGAAGCCCAACACAATTCTTTAAGTCTTACTGGTGATCTTGCTTTCCTAACCTTTAAGCAAAAAGATCTCTGCCTGCATCTTTCCACTAACAAGTAGGGTCCTACAGAAGTCTGCAGGGTCTTTGTGCCCACAAAATACATTTAGCAGTAGGGACTAAAAGGGCAATTATTAACACCTGCGGGAAGCATAGGTACTGTTCCATAAACTTAAAAGGTATGCTGGGCTTTTTATTAGGATGAGAAAAAAAACTTCCTTTATCTGCGGTTATCTCAAAACCTGTTTTGTGAATGCTTCTTCAAATGATACAATGTTCCTGAAAAAGAAATGTACCGAGGAAAAACAAAGTCAGAGTGCCACCTACTGTTCTCATTTAACAGAAGATTGTTGAATGCCAGTTTCTTTTCCTCACCTTCCACTACGCACTGAAATATGCTTAGCTTCACAACTAGCTGAATGATACCAGGTTTACTGCATACGTATCTTGAAGACAACACTCTTTAAACCTCTTTCTGGCGTTCACCAGGAATTGGTTAATGTTTTGGATTGAGCCTTTAGGAACTTCAGTCGAACTTCAGTCACACAAAATCTCTTCCAGCTTTCAACATGCAAAAGCAAAGAGCTGCAAGATATGGAGAAAATTTACCGGACAAGTATCACTATCTGGTTGTCCTGCTTTTATATCCTTCCCTAGGAATCTGCTACTAGACACTGACAAGCACATCCTAATGTTCTACCAGTTCAGTAATAGCCTATAAAAGGAATGCTTTCCTGTAATAACCTTAGCTTGAGAATAGTACTAAAACAAAAAATAGAGGTAAGCCCTCAAAAATACCCAATATTTGCAAGAAAATAGCAATAATAAGTAGTTAACAGACATTAAATCCAGTATTTTGATTTTTCCTTTATATGTTAAACAGATCTAATAAAATAAACTATCAAATACATAGACAAGTATTTTATTCCCTCAACTGAAACAGAAACAAACTAAAATAAATATAACTCTTAATGTTTCTGTGGAAGAAAACTCTCAAGATTTCTTCAGGTACCAAATATTCTGCATTAGCCCTTCTTCCTCAGACTGCCTTTAGGCATCTTATTTTCTAGCTTATGGTGTCCAGTAAGGAATAACTTCTGAGTCCTTATATAATTTTAATTAACTGAAGGTAACATACTTAACATGAACAGTTACGGTGCATCTACATTTGCGGTTTAGTGAGCAGCATCATTTCTCCCAGGTATGAATGTGCTGAGTATCTGCGCTCAGAGTTACAAGGAACACACTTTGCGCACACAGCCTGTGCATGCACTATGGTTTCCCTCCTGAAGTAAGCAGAAAGCAGCAAACTGGAACGCAATCCAGAGTGCCCAGTGCTAGTGGGGACACAAAGTACAGCTTTTAAAGCAAGAATTCAGCAATTCTGAAGCCCTTCTGCTACATGCAAGCAACAGTTCTGGAAATATTTATATGCTTCGTCCGTCCTCTGCAGTTGAAGTAAATCCAACATGATCAGGAAGGCCCAGTCACAAGATTCTGGGCCTTCCAAAAAAAATAAAAGCCAGAGCAGCATCTTAGTGGGATAATCACTGCAAACTGTTACCTGACAGACACAAACTTATGCCTGGCCTTTCTATTTCTAAAGAGGACAACTTTAACACAGTATTTACCTCATCGATGTAATTGATCTTATACCCCGATTACATCTTCAGTTCAGAACAAAACCAAGGACACCTACCAGAGGGTCACCATGTTGATTCTGTCAAGAGATTATTACTCTGGTGAACCCAGTCAGGGAAAGGACCAAAAGTTTCATTGGGAGGCTAAACAACCTGATGGCAGCCTGCCAAGGTCACAAGGAAGCTAATCTCTGCAGTTCCATCCTACAGAATAAATATTGTATCAATTTAAAAGAAAAAACAAAGGCAACATTTGAAAAACAGGTACAGAAACTAAATCTCTGCTAAACCCAGGCAAATCCGTCCTTGTTACAGAAAGCTGAAGAATTTTGTCTGGGAGAAGAAAAACAAGGCTACTGCACTACTCAACCTGCAGTTTCTGGGGCCTGGAAGAGACCAGAGGACCCTCTTGAGAGATATTAAAAGGCTTTGGAAAAAGGATATTAACCTAGAGAACGCCCTAGAGTCTCAGGGTGAGATTTACTGAAACAGAAGACATTTGGTAATGTTAGAGCTCTGACTCCATATAGTACTGGTGGGAGATGGGAAATTCCTGTTGTTCATGACTTCTGGAAGATTGACTACCTATTGTGAGTGGTGAAAGCCTACACCTAATCTTTAAGGAAAAGATCTCTGCCTGCATCTTTCCCTTAGCAACAGCTAATGAGACAAATGAAGCCATGTTTCCACATAGCTGCAGTAGTTTGACTTAAGGGATCGCGGGGAAAAGGAAGGCAGAGCAGATATTTTCATACAATCATACATTTAATTTGTTCTCATTTGGACAACAGTGAATTAGTTTCTCTCCCTGCCCTTGTGTGACTGTGTGTTGCCCATGCTTATGTAAATGCAGCATCTGGCAATGCATTAGGAGAGTCTGTTCTGAAACCACAGACAGTCAGTGCTGTTAAGCAAGGTAAAATTTAATTCCACTCCAGAGAAAACAGCACTAACAAGGAAAGCATACTACAAGGAAGACTGCAAAAGGGTGAATCTTGAAGGTGCCATTCCACACACTGCTGTGTGTGGGGTCAAGCACACACAGAACCATTATCCTGTAATTGATAATGCAGGCTCTGGAATAGATTTTCAGTGGTGCCCCAGGTGTTACCGTATTTTGTCATTGTCCTTTCTCTGCTGTGCTTTTTCTTCCTCATTTTGTATTTTCTGGTATGCCATCAAAAGGCACTGCAGGGGAAAATATTAAAAAAAAATAAAAAGGCTACTACCTTACTTTCTGACAGTACTGGTAACTGTACAAGCAGGGCATGGAAGGACTGGACGCAGAAAGTAAAAATGGGAGGAGGGAGTTGGAGGACAGGATCTCCAGTTGTAGAATACTTTTCTAGGAAGCAAGAGTTGAATATAGTTACTGGGCAGATACGTATTTCTTCCTGAATTCCTCTATTTTAACAGAATATAAGCTTTTTCCATCTAAACTCCACAGCTCTCAATTTTGCAACATACAGCACTTCAACGTGTTCTATGTACTACCACTCCTGTGACAATGTTTTTTTGCTAATCGCAATTTTAAAAACAGATCAATTTTTATGTGTTTCACTGTCCAAATATCACACAATCCTGCAACTGCAACTATTAGGTCTGCAACTAAGAATTCTGCAGCTAGGTCTGCAACTCTTTAGTCTGGAGCTCTAAAAATTAGTCTTTGCCCTGTGATGATGTGCTCCCCCCAGGTGCCAACCTGATCTTTATCTCCCATAACACCACCCAAGTGATAACCACCCATGGTGGTCACAACGGGTACATGTAGGCATGATGATGCATTCGGGGCTCAACGTGGTTTCAGGGAGGAAGATAACACCACAATACCCAAGGGCTAACTTGAGCAATACTGGTACTGTGGTCACTATGCAAATATTAGTCAATCATCTTACCCCCATGAACAGCCCAAGACCCTTTGAACTCTCCTGAAAAGCAGCAGGCTGCATGCCAGGATGTCGCCTTGAGTAGGGATGCCACTGAAGGTTACTCCTTGATGTTCAGAGATTCCTTGCCACAACAGATCCTCAGTGAGTGACTAATAGCATGCTAAACTTTGAAATCTTACCTAAGGAATAGAAAGGATTGATCTCACATATATAATGCTTTAGACATAAACCATTGACCAAGACTGGGACTAGGATTGGATCCAGCCGCACCTAGACTCCTCTCTGAGAAGGAAGGAGTTTAGAAAGCAAAGGGGTCCTTTCTGAACCTCATGACTCAATGGGAGGGTCTCCCTGACAATTCTGTCTGACCCTGTCCTCTATGCAGTAAATAACCAAGTGTGCCTTGCCATCTGAAATCTTGTTAAAACACTGTCACATTTACCATCAAACTTTGTTAAATCTCTGTTTTGTATCAATAAATGTATTGCTGCTTCTCTCTACAAGTGAAGTGCATCACTCCACCTGCAACATGCCCAAAATGCTCTATGCAGTCTGCTTCTTACATTTGTCTTGGAATTGTCTGTGCAACTTGACCTCGCCCACAGGTTTTCTAAGCATGCTGTGTTTTAACTTCCTAAACCTTTTTTGCTGATCTGACTCTCATACAATTCCCTTTCCAGTGCCTCAAAGCTTCCATCCACAAATTTACTCCCTGTACGAGGATGACGGTTCAGGTTTGAGAGGATCTTCAAATCTCTGTCCCTACCTCAGGCACCTACAAAGTTTAATGTGCAAGTTTCCTTTTCTCTGCAGTAGGATCTCTGTGCAGGACACCTGATAAGGATGTTTTCAGTACAGTTGGGAAATCCTCATAACTCAAACTCTCTGATGATTTCATTGAAGTTTCTGACACAGTAGTGTCAAATAAAATCCATGTACAGAACTGTATCTAAAACCTCTGTCACAATCTTCCCAACAGTGGTCTTGTCAGCACTGCTGTGCTATTATGGGAGACAATCTTGAATTAAAATACATATAATATCACATTGCCTGTGAAGAGTGGTATGTGAACAAGTCAAAATATCATCACCACAGCAACGCCCTGAGCCAATCAGGAATAGACCAGCAAAACCTACAGACACATCCCACCTATCATGAGGGAACACCACTGTGGAACATGAATCTGTAAAACCTCAAACTGCAAAAAAACTGGAGGAGGATTAACTGACTGCTTCTCAACCCTCCTGATGCAAGATGTTGTAGTGGAACTCCCACACCTGTGCCAGAAAACTGCAACATGTGCATTCTCTCAGGTCATAAGCTTTTAGCACACAGACAGTAAGAACAGGTCGATAGGTACTCAGTATTGCCATGTGTTAAATGCGCAAATGTTTTTAGCTTTGCAATTATTGCCATATTTAAAAGTATCTTATATCAGTGTTTACAACGTGTGTGTCTTGATTTCTATTTCCAGAGATCAAATCTTAGCTAATGTGCTCAGATGGTCTAAGCCATTTGGTCAAACCACACCATCAGAGCTATGGACTGTTAAGGATATGCAATAGACAAACACCAGAAAGTGATGACCACACATACCTCCAAGATCAATAGGCAGATATACTGGCTTTCTAGCTCTTGGCTGTCTTTGTTGCTGAATTACCACCGTTTTTCCACCCTTCATTCTTGAGTCATTAGAGAAAGATAATAGGCAAGAAGCAGCAGGAGCCCCGAAGTACAAGATTTATATCAAATGTTCAGTCTCATAGATGAAAAGGCTCAGATTTCTCAGAACAATGATATGTTTAAAAAAAAAAAACAAAAAGTCTCTTCTAGTTGCTGATTCTGCTCCTGCCGCTCCCTGTTCCGTGCAGCATTTACTTCCCCTGCATGTTAAGAATGAGGGGCGGGAGGGGCAAGAATGTGCCGTAAGGGTATGCCCTTAAGCAGAAAACACAATGGTGACATGAAGTTCTGGAATCAGATCAGATACAATCATGAAAGTTGCCCTTCACATCCTAAATACTTCTATCCCTTCTCGCCCTTTTATTACAATAGCTGTGTTGCAACTTAAATGCACTGTATTATGTGCCAGGTGCAATGCAGTCACACACCAAAGAAATGTAAAGGTATTTAATTTCCATACCATTCTGCAGAATGACATAAGGTGGTACTTCTGAGCTGAAAAACTATCAATGCAGCAATTCTGGAAGAAGAAAACTTCAGAGGGAGTCAAAGAGAATGTAAAGTGTATAATTAAGAGCAGGATCTAAGACTGTCAGGACTGCTTTTTGCTTGCAGCTACATTTGGTCTCTTCCACCCTGACTGGACAAAGACACCAACAGAAGTAAAATCTGGTTGTTCTTCCAGAACACAGCAGGGCTTTGAAAGAATTCTGAGGAGATCTTTGGTGGGATTAGTGGAATAATTTAATAGGCAGTCATGTTGGTAGGTAGAGAACAAAAAGACATTTGCATTTCAGAGTACTTGTATGGTTTGGGAATAGTGGAGGAAGAAAAGTAAGCCTGAAGAAGCCTGCGGCTATTCTGCACCGAGGAAAAAACCCTAACAAAAAGTGGATCAAAGAAATGAAGTTAAGGGAATAAGATTCTCAAAAAAAAAAACCCAAACAAAAACATCCATGTCACTTCCAGGCTAATGCAATATTTTTAGTGAACACAAATAAGCAGTTGATTTTTCTTATTTAAATTGTGGAATTGTGGAATCAGAATAATTCAGGCTGGAAGGGACAAGATTCCAACCTCCTGCTCAAAGCAAGGTCTGCTACAAGGCCAGACCAGGCTACTCAGGGCTTTATCCAACCGGATCCTGAAAACCTCCAGGAATGGACATCCCACAACCTCTTTGGAT
The DNA here is from genome assembly GCF_000708025.1 of Charadrius vociferus. Classification (NCBI taxonomy): domain Eukaryota; kingdom Metazoa; phylum Chordata; class Aves; order Charadriiformes; family Charadriidae; genus Charadrius; species Charadrius vociferus. Next base: position 530,657 of record NW_009649042.1, on the reverse strand, counting down.
ACCTTCTCCATTCTTTGATTGTACTCAGGGGAAAAACCTTTTCCTTATATCCAGCCCAAACTTCTAGTTTCAGTTTATGCCCACTGCATCTCATTCTCCCACCACACCACCAGAAAAGTCTGGCTCCATCTTTTTGATAAGCTCCTCATAAGCACTGGCAGGTTGCTATTAGGTTTTCCCTGGAGCCACCTCTTCTGCAGGCCAAACAAGCCCAGTTCCCTCAGCTCCCCCAGGACAAATGCTTCAACTCCCTGAACATTTTGATGGCTCTCTGCTGAACTTTTTCCAGTTTATCATTATTATCCTTGCGTTTGAGGTACCCAAAGCTAGATGCAGATATGGTCTAATGAATGCTGAATCCCTTAATCTCCTGAGTATGCTGTTAATACAGCCTAGGAGACTGTTGGCACTGTTTACTGCCAGGGCACATTGCTGGTTTATGTTCAACTTTTTCCCCCCAGGCCCCCGAGGCCGTGCTCAGCAGTGCTGCTCCCCAGCCAGTCAGTCCCAGTCTGCATCACTGGGAAATCAAAATTACAGAGCAATGTAGGTCAGACCTCTGGAAGTCATCCAGTCCAACTCTCTTTCTCAAAAGCAGGGCTAACCTCAAGGTTGGATAAAGTGGCACCCACCATCTAAACCTGAAACCCACAAATGACATACACAAAACAATCCACAGGAAGTTTTAAATTCTGTTTCTAAAGAAATCTTTAAAACACTATTATTATTTTCCAAGTACATCATAACCAATAAAAGCTGGTACTATAAAAAGGTGAAAAAGATGACAGCAGCTGCAAAAATAATGGAAGCACTCAAAAATAATTATTCAATAATGGCAAGGACAGGGAAAGTGAAGGATTTTAGTGAAACATGTATTAGAATGAATACCAGACCCAGGCTCACTTCAGTGAAGCAAATGCAAATTTAAGACAGCTTTTGAGCACAACCATGAAAATAAGGAAAACCTTCAGAGCAGATAAAAATGATGGCCTGGAAGTGACCACAGCAACAATGATCATTCAGACTCCTCTCCCAGGTTCAGTCTATTTTCATACTGAAACTGCTCATGCTTCTAAAAGCTCTGAAAAGACTACCCAGGACAGTCAGTACAACAGACTATTCCACCAAGAGCAGGCTGGGAGATAGGCAGGAGGTGCAGAACTGAGCAGTCCCTCTCCCCACAGCAGAACTCGGCAGTAGGATCTTTGCAAAGCACAGAAATTGGGTATGTATGTCACTAACTCCCACATGTGCCCACCTCCTCTCTCTGCCTTGACTGCGGCTCTGGTGAGGGGCTACCCCATTCACTAGCTTGCTCGTCTTCTTAGAGCTTTTTCTCTCCCCAATGGAGACACAGAAGATACCCATTAATTCTTCCCTTTGTCCCCCAAGCTACCTGCCATGCGCCCCTGGGAGAATCTCAGCCCTGCTCACATCCTTGAGGCGGCAGACAGCAGGGTACAGTGTATTGCCAGACACATGTTCATCAGCAGACAAAGAGATGGGAAGTGGGGAATGTGGAAAGGGGAGAGAACAGCTTGGAAGAAGCAAGGGGAAATTCAAAGGGCAGCTCTGATACCAAGCCGCTGGAACCTTAGTTACCTCTCAGTGAGAAAACCAGATCATCCTCATCGGGGGTTTGTACATCTTTTGCTGCTGATGACTCAGATCATACCCTCAGAACCAAGTGTCCCATAGCTGGCTGGAGAAGTACTGGGGCTCATGTACCCCAGGGCTCAGTACTGGGGCCGGTCCTGTTTAACATCTTTCTCAATGATCTGGATGAGGGGATTGAACGCACCCTCAGTAAATTTGCAGATGACACCAAGTTGGGTGGAAGTGTTGATCTGTCTGAGGGTAGGGAGGCCATGCAGAGGGATTTAGACAGACTGTATCGATGGGCCAAGGCAAACTGTATGATTTTCAATAAGGCCAAATGCTGGGTCTTACACTTTGGCCACAACAACCCTCACCAAAGCTACAGGCTTGGGGAGGAGTGGCTGGAAAGCTGCTCAGAAGAGAGGGACCTGGCAGTGTTGACTGATAGTCGCCTGAACATGAGCCAGCAGTGTGCCCAGGTGACTAAGAAGGCTAATGGCATCCTGGCCTGTATCAGGAATAGTGTAGCGAGTAGGACCAGTGAGGTGATTTTACCCCTGTACTTGGCACTGGTGAGGCCGCATCTTGAGTACTGTGTTCAGTTTTGGGCCCTTCACCACAAGAAGGACACTCAGGCCCTGCAGCGTGTCCAAAGAAGGACAGTGAAACTGGTGAGGGGTCTGGAGCACATGTCTTATGAGGAGCAGCTGAGGGAATGGAGGTTTTTTTAGGAATGGAGGAGAAAAGGAGCCTCAGGGGAGACCTTATCACTCTCTACAACAACCTGAAAGGAGGTTGCAGGGAGGTGGGAGTCAACCTGTTTTGTCAAGTAACAGGTGACAGAACAAGAGGAAATGGCTTCAAGTTGCACCAAGGGAAGTTTAGATTGGATATTGGGAAGAATTTTGTTACTGAAAGGGTCATCAGGCATTGGAACGCGCTACCCAGGGCAGTGGTGGAGTCCCCATCCCTGGAGGTATTTAAGATGTAGATATAGCGCTCAGGGACACGGTTTAGTGGTGGGCTTGTCAGTGTTAATGATTGGATTAGATGATCTTACAGGTCTTTTCCAATCTAGGAAATTCTGTGATTCTGTGATTCTGTGAAGTAGCCGGAAGCAGCAATTGACCTACCCTGCCTGGTACAGGCAGCCACCTAGCGCTCTGACTGCAGTGTCAAACAGAAGAGTCACAAAAAAAACAGTGAAAGCCTCCCAACCCTGTCACTGAGTGTATCCTGTATAAAACCACCCACTCACACAAAGATCTTCACTACATCTGCCCAGATCCAGCTGATGGGATGAAACCCACATGAAGTAGTGAATAAAAGTTATATAGACTTTGTTACATTACTGTCACTTGAGTTCACTGTTTGTAACAGGACAGGCATACCCAGGTACTTTGCTGGTTTGTCAAGGTTACAGTTGCTGATGTTGTTGAACTTCTGCATGTAGTGGCTCGATCTGGTTGTAACTCCTTGAAAGCTGTCATCCGGCAAGGCTGCAGTCTCACGTTCTGATTGCGAGTAACAATCCATGTGACAAATCAAGGAACAATGGGAAAACACATCTGTATGGTGCAGTCAACAACTCAAGTGCTCCTGAAAACAATATATTGTAAGAATTCCTGGTTCTGCATTCAGACATCTCTGCCTGGAAATCAAGCTCAGGGACACCCAAAGAAAAACCTGACCCTCACCAACTGCCAAGAAGACCCTCAGTGACCGGGTGGCTATAGATCAACATGCCTGTTATGGACAAGGACAGCAGAATAACCACAGGCTGTGGTCCAACAATCCCGACGTGTAATCTCTGATCTCTGGAACAGACGATGCATCTGTTGTAACACTGACCTACCCCATCATACTAAGACATTTATAAGCTATTTATATTTTGCATTTTGTATATTTTGATTCATGTTTAAAGACAAGAAAGTTCCTCATAATATTTCCCCAAGAAACTGCCTGTTTAAATCAAGTCTGTTGTAAACTGTTTCACCCACAAAAGCCTGAAAATCTTAGACAGCTCAAGACAACCCCATCCCTCATAAACAAAATCCTGTTTACAATGGAAAACACTCTGCAAAGACAGAACATTTAATATATCAAATGCAAAAAATAAAACAGTGTAGAACAAGGTCTGCTTAGCACAAGGACAGCAGAAGTTTATACTTAATTTTTCAAAGCTATTTTAAATATGGTTCTTATATTGAAAAGCACTTTAGCTTCTTAAGGCAGAAACTAAAAATGCATTATCACAAAAGCAAACCTGTACCTTAGGATCTTAATGAAGTGAGAGCATTAAAAATTATCTATCTGCTAATTCAAAGACTCACCAAATAAAATAAAAGAAACTAAGCACTTCCCGTACTTGTAGGGAACTTCAAAAAACAAAAGTTCTTTTCCATTCTCATGGAAAATCAGAGCTGCATCTCCCTCAGCAGCAGGTATAAAAGGCATTTCCAAGTGGTGTCTAGTACAGTGCCACAAGATCTGCTGGCACACATCTAGGGCTACCACTGGAAACATAATTTAGCATTTAAGTTTGGGATTCCTTATCCTAAGTAATGCATTTTCACCACCCAGCTTGTTTTTTCAGCAACCTAAACTTAAAATAAATGTCTGATTTTAGAACCTTTCCTATGTAAAGCAAATGAAGTCTTTCAGTTGTTAAAAGGGAAAAAAAATTCCTTTTACCAAGCTACTTTTTTTTTTTTTTTTTTTTACTTCTTATCCCGTCTACTTGGATAATACTGTGGTGTGGAAAGAAATTACATAGGAATCTGAATCTTACAACAGAAAACTAAGGCTGAGTTTTAGAAAGTAATTAAGTTACTTACAGTAACAAGAACAGAAATATTTATATACTATCATTGGTACTGTATATTTCTGGTTACTAGAGTATTTTTCAAATTTGGATCTAAATGTAGTATAGTGGCTCTGTGAAGAAGCTGTAAAAGTACAAATACACAGTTTTTTTGCCCCTATGAAAGAGAAATGTATGTTTGCTACATTTTAAGTACCTTCTGTTTCACATTTCATTCTTCACTAAAAATAAATTAAACATAACCTATACCACACAAAAGATCTGGTAATACTTATGTATCTGCTACCACCTGCTGACAAACAGCATTATTGACTTTATTCTAGTCAATCTTAAATAAACAACTCCTATTTCCCTATAAGAAAGTTTCCACTGCTGCTACAGCAGCTCACAGTAAAAGCTAAACATTTTTAATACAGTATGTTGTAGCCATAATAAGTCACTAATTTCCTATCCACCCAGCCTGTCTGCATCACAGATTCACCACCGACTAGCATATTCTGCTCATAAAGCAGCTACTATATCCTTCATTCACTGAAGCCCTTCAGCAATTCCAGATGGTTACTGTAGTCAATTACTGAGCAATTACAAGAAACTGATTCCTCATTTACAAAAATCCAAAACCATTTGATTTGTTACATTAGCTGTAAGACTTTCCAAATGACAAACTAGTTTCTTCCGGTATTTACTAATCTACAATGTGGAATTAAAACATCTTTTTTTCCTCACAGTCTTAAAATTGACAGCAGAATGTTAGTAGAAATGAGTACTTTCGTATTGCCCAACTTAATTTTATAATGCTTTAAGCAAAGCCCTTGATTAGCTTCCAGATATTATTGTTGTTGAGAAAAAAGACTACCAAAAACCTAAAGCAAAAGAGAGAAACATGCTCAGTTTCAGGTATCTCACACTAAATTGCAGAAGTGTGACAGTATAAAGAGAATAGTTCACAGTGATGGCCTGTATTTCATTATATGGTAAATTAAATGAAAAAAGTATTTGTAATATTTACTTATATGTGCACTTCCAAACATTTTGAAAAAAGCCAGAGGCTCAGAAAAAATAATTTCATGAAAGCAGAATGTGGAGTCATATTATGACAGTATGGTTTGCTTGACAAAGCTAGTCCTATCAAGATTTATTAAGTCTCCTGGCTTATTTGATGAATCTGAGCTTGATATCTCCATTGAAGCCTGATAGGGCTTTAAGAGTGGTCAGTTCTTCCAGACTTAAATGCAGCTAACAAAAGGAGTTAAAATTGAGAGGTTTAATCTTTTAAATGTCTTAGTCACTTTCCATTGTACAAAAAAATAGTACACTTAGTACACTTTTCATTGGACAAAAAAATTAGTATTTTTCACTTAAGTTCCTGCGTGGAGTGACCAACGGGTTTTTTTTCCAAAAGCTTCCAGATGGTCTTAAAACTCCTTTTTTTGCCTGCACTTCCATCCACTGAGTGTTGTGGAAAGAAGACCAAAAAAGCCAACACCAACGCTGGGTCACCAGATCCAAAGTGCCTTGAACGCAGGACTCCACTGAGCAGATCATGACAAAAAAATACTCCCCCACCAGTTTCCTAACTTCAGTATTGAATACTCAAAACAAAACTTCAGCTTCTCGCCCCTGTTCCGAAAAGGCAGGGTTAGTTTTGAGGAAGGCAATTCCAGTCACAGAAGCAGGAGCGGCGGTTCCGACATGGTGCCACCCTCAGGCGAGGCAGCCACCACCCCCGGGGACTGTGGAGAACCACCTTTGCTTGTCCTCACAAATACGGGATCAGCCACCAAATACGGGACCAGCTACCATCCTTCCCCCCTCTCTGAGGTGATATGAGAGATAAACAGCCTCTTTCCCCCTCCATTGTCCTTCAAGCGGAGATGAAGCCCTCCCTGCTGCCCAACCC
>NW_009649042.1:460738-524192 GCF_000708025.1 Charadrius vociferus | reverse complement strand
CGGGGGAAGCCGGCGCTGGGGTTGCCCGTCCTTCGCCAGCTTGGCACGGGGCGGGCTGCCCCTGACTGAGAACGGGTTGTCGTTGCGGGGCGGGAGAAGGAGGGCAGCTCGCTCGGCCTGCCTGGTGGCAACCCATAGCCTAATCTCCTGTCGTTTATGCCGGTAGAAGACGGAGTGGTCCGAGCCGTGGCTGGTGGGGCTGGCGGTTTTCCACGTCCTCTGCTTCCTCCTAACGTACGTCTCTTTCCAGCACTACCGGGTGCAAATAGGGCACTTCCTCTGCATGGGTGAGTAGTGTATTCGTGCTGCCGTGAACTGGCATTCGGGTGGTAGAGGGCATGTGCATTGTTTAAGCCGCTAATACTGTGAAATAGCTTCTTTTGGTCTTTTAATGATAACTGTTTTCTTCCTGTACTCGCACAGCGCACGGTTTTATACTTTGCAGCAGGTAAAGTGCATGCAAATTAGTGCTTCTCTTGTGGTAATGCATCTGTATACACGATAAACTATTACAGAAGCTGCTGTGACCTATAAATATGTCGTTTCCAAGACTGTGTAAAGTAGTGACTTAAACTTCTGGCCTTAGTGAGGATCTCCTATAAGTTAGGTTTGTGTATGGTGAATGCTGTGTGTATATCACAGCTTCCGAATAAATTGTTGCTGTGCTGGAGAACCAGAAAAGACATCAGCTGAGAGCCAGCAGGTGCTTGCTGCTCAGCTTTATTCTAATGCTGTAGTTCAGTGAATATGGTCAGCTTTCAGCTGGATTCATTTCTGGAGCAGGTTCACCATATGCCCCACAGCTTAACGATGGCATGAGGAACAGCAAGACTGAGTCAGTACATTGCAGTACCAGCTTGTTTTATCTCAGGGTTTATCATCAGACTTTCACCTGAGAATCCACATTGGCTTTGCCTACACAAAGCTGTGTCTTTATGGCTGACAGACTGAAGATCTAGTAGCTTTGCAGAGAGTATTTGGTTTAATTAACATAGCACGAATTTGGGGTTGATCCATGTATTATGAGCAGTTCCTTGGTTCTAGCCACGAGGGTATTTTCTGGTGAGTTGGGTTTTTTTACACACTATGTCAGTTCTGTCATGATTGCAGGAAGAATGAGCAACTGAAAGAGATTTGCAGGCAAAAAGCCACTTGAAGACTGTGTTAAGTTTTTAAAATATCATTTAGTGAACTAGTCAAGTTGGGAGAGGAATTGTAGCTTCCTCGAAACTGCAGATACTTAAGTCAGCTAAAGCTAAGGTTTCAATAAGGTTAAGTACCCCCAAAAAGGAATTTAGAAACCATAGCAATTTCTGTAATTCGCTTGTAACTGCAGAGTTTAAAATGATCTACAGAGGGCAAAATAGCAGTGCCCCATTTATGACATGTTAGGCCTGAAAGTTCCCTATCAGAATATACGCTTTTCTTTTTTTATTTAATATTCATTTTATATTAGACATTCAGAATTTCCAGTGACCTGCTCTTTACTTTAGATGGAGAGTCTAAAGTAACTTCCAGTGTTCTAACACTCGCTTGAATGGCCAAGGTCTAACTGCATTGAAAAATGTAGTGGAATTGATCATTGTTGGCTTTTTAACCCAGATATGTTGTAAACTTGCTGTTGACAAGAGTGAGTAAAAATATCCATATTGAGTGCAAGCCTTGTTTGTACTTGAAAAACTGAACCACTTTTGATATGTCTGCAATATAAATAACTTTGTATTGTAGATAGTAAAAAATAACCGAGGAAATAATGAAATTATCACATTGGTTTACTTTGGCAGCTGAGCAGCTATATGTATGTTTATACTGTGCAGTGCCAAGCAGAGATAATCTAGCTGGTGACAAAACAGTATAACACATTGTATTGTCATGGTGCTCCTTCATATCACCAAACTAGTTATTTAGTTACCTTGTGCAAGTCATCTTTAGTCACTGAATCTGGGGTTTTTTTGCCTTTTTTTCATGTGAAAAATGAAATGAGGACAAACTTAAAAAATTTGTAATTACATTGCTTTTTTGTTGAGTGTGATTGCACTGGATTTTCTTACTGTCTTGCTGGCTTCATGTTGCATGTAATCGTCAACTAAGAATATGCTAGTTTTCACTGACCTGCAGCAGACTACTCTGCTATGCACCTATTCAGTCAAAGTTTGTATTTTACCAAAATGCTTATATATAATTAATACCCTAACTTCAGATGCTAATGTTAGATGTAGCAGTGTGACACCAGAACTTCTATAATGATAACTTAATTCCATAGGAGTTTTGGGGAGTGCTGGCATTTCTTTTTACAGACATAACTTAGAAGCAGTCACCAAGAAGTTTGTTGGAATAAATACTGGGTGTTTTTTCATTATTTTTTTTTATTCATTTGTATGTTGAGCTCTTTCTCTAAGCTCAGATGAATAGGAGTTTGTGATATAGTGTGTATGTTTTGTGATCACTTAATACTTCTTAGTAACTATATGGAACATTTAATTCAGAATTGGTTTTGTGGAATTAAAAGTTAAATATGTAGTTTGATCTTGAGAGGGTCAAGGAATTCTAATGTCTGGTATGTATACATCTTTAGTATACAAGGCAGAACTGATGGCAGTTTATTTTTAAAGAAATATTGATTCTAATATTTTTCTTTTGTTGTACAGTGGGCTTAGTGTACTGTGCTGAATATATAAATGAATTAGCAGCCATGAATTGGAGGTAAATGCTTTTACTTTCGTTTTTGCATTTAAATGAATGTTCTTCTAGAAATACTCTTTTTTTCATATAATTCCCAGAAAAATTAAATTAAAGAGAGTCATTCATGCCTCATCAGTTGAATGTGATGGCAGAGGGTCTGCGTTGATGCATATAAAACTTTTGAACAAAACCATACAGCACAAGAACTTTGATAGCTTTTGCTTATTTAGAACAGAAAGGAAGGGGAGAAACTTTATAATGTTCTTAGCTTATAAGAAAGGTAATTTTTAATAGCTTGCATGTGTTTATTGTACTGCTTTAAATCTATGTTTATATGGGTGGTTGTAAATTAACTAATCGGAGAACTAAAAGAAAAGTGGAGTAGGATGATTAAGGGGAACAGGGCGTGAGCTTTAGCTGGGTTTTTTTGTGTTGGGTTTTCTTTGGTAGCTATTCATGTTTAATAAGCTCAAGTTAAGCACGACTTAAAAATATCACTACTATTTTATGTACTTATTTATGTGCATAAAAACATTAAAATTTGCCTGCTTTACTAAGTCTGTGTACCAGAATTAAACTAATGTCTTTTTTTCATAAGCACTGAACTAACTTTTCCCTAATATAACTGGACATTATGCATTTAACACTACTTTATGTAGGCATCTAATTGTAAGTCTTTACGTTCCACTTCAGGCATACACAACGTAAATTTCAGCTTTGATACATTTATTATTTCCATTATCTTTTCTAATATGAGTGAAATTACTTTCCCAGGTATTTTGGTTAAACACTTGAGGATAAGCACGATTTCTGAGGCACAAATATATGTACTAATAGATAAAGTAACTTAATGTAACTACATGATTGTTTTATTTACATTTTGAGCAGTAAAACCTTAAAGAAAAGAAAGACTGGTATTGTAATAAACATTCATAACTGATGAAATATTGTCTGTCTCTTTGTTCTGACTTAGTACAGTAGAACGCTGGCCTACTCTTGGGCATCCCAAGTAGGACAATCTGTACAATGTCTGTGTTGAATAGTTACTGTGCAAGTCTGATGCTGCGTGAACTACAGTGAATAAAGCTTCCTCTCTTATTTTTCTTTATTTTATTTCTTTCAGGCTGTTTTCTAAATACCAGTACTTTGATTCAAGAGGAATGTTTATTTCGCTAGTATTTTCAGCACCACTGCTGGTGAATACTATTATAATTGTGGTATGTATGTGTTCATTTATATGGATGCTTTCATTAAATTGATAAATAAATGTATGTGGATTAGTTAAATTTAATAATTTACTTTTCAGGTCACCTGGGTTTATAGAACTTTGAACGTAATGACTGAATTGAAGACACTACAGCAGAGAATGAAGGCAGAAAAAGAGAAAAAGAAGTGACAGCACCTAACACTATTTTTTTTAAATTCTAATAATGCTTGTCCAGGTAATCAGTCCTTCTGCACGTTTATCCAGAAACAGCAGTGTTTTTGTGTCCGATGTCAAGAGGACTTTGCAACCTGTGGCTGTGGACAATAAGATGAAAGCAGGTATCTACAATACATCTGAATTAGTTGTGAAATTGAGAAACCCAGTCTTAACGAGTCTTTGTGGCCTTCAGGGTGAGGTAGTTTTCCACCATGGTCAAGGCAGTTAGTATTGGTGAGACACAGTCTTCCAGTCTGTTTCCATTTGCCTATGTATTTTTTAACTATGTCTTAACTGTGTGTTTATCAAGTATCCTCTTCTGCTCCGTAAGCCAATTGGAGCAGTGTGGTGAATTCCAGTATATGAAGGATTGTATTCAGCATACCTCAGGAACCCATGCTTCTATGAAGCATTTCACTTCTTTATAAATCAAGCTTCATACTTCATATGTGTATTGTGTGCTGGTAGCATTTTATAAATAAAATTGTCCACTGTGTCATAAATTGAGTTAATTTGTATTAATTTTTGATCGTATTTTTTCTTTATTTTTTGTCATAAAAATTCCCAGTTTGCTAAATTCTTGTACTTAATTTGTGTAAGTAATTCAAAACGATCTCTCCATTATTTTTTCAATTTACATTTCATGATTTTAATGCTACTAGGTAAATATCTTTTCTTAAAACTGGATGAAACTTTGATAGCTTTTGCTTATTTGTAGAACAGAAAGGGAGGAGAGAAACTTTATAATGTTCTATGCAGCTTTGTTCCTTTTTAAATATATTTTACTTTTTTTAAATAAATAACTGAAAATGAAAAATTGGCTCTGGTAAAAATGAAGACAACTTCAGTTTTGCTCAGAGTAGCCTGGTTTTATTGGATTAAGGAAATTTTCAGGGTGGGAATGAATACAATGGAAGACTGTCATTACATATGTAGTAAAAGTTGTATGTGGAAGCAGTTAAACCTTTGTGTGGAGACCTGAACTTCCGTCTACAGTAGATGCCATTTAAGACATAGGAAGGATGATCTACAAAATTGAATTTAGACTAATGTGAAGAACAGTTGGGTACAAAAATGCAGAACAGTAGGAAGCTTTTAAGCTTGCATGTATTTGTGAAATTAATTGTAAATACTTGAATAGTTTTCACAACAATGGGAATGTGGACCTGAGGGAGATAAGCAGATGACTATGCTTACACAGTTTGCAAGTCTCGGAGCTAGGGCGGAGAGAGACTGCTTCTGGAGGGCTTCACAGCATTGTGGAAGGGCAGTGCAGTGTTAGTCTGGGATCCGTTTCTTTACCTTTGCCGTGGATTAACTTATGGCTCTCCTCACTGATTGCTCTATCAAGAATTACAGACAGCTAGGCTACTTTATATTAGCAAATTAAATAGATGTGGGGTTGCTATGTTGTTCCATAATTATCCTTTCTGTTGCTACTCGATGCAATGTTGGGTAGTGTCAACTGCCACTTCTCAGTGAAAACATCTCTAGTGGTCTGGTAGAAAGCATGTGCCTTTTGGGAACAGTCCCTGTTTTGAAGGAGTGAATAGAATTTATCCAAATGGCTGCAAGATAGGCTTATAGGCTGTGGCACCTGTCTTCAAGACCAAGGAACCAACATCCTTGATTTTATAGAGATGTAGTCCTCTCAGGCTCGTTTAGAAAAGTTCAGCTTTGCTCTTAAGGATTTGATGAGGAGAGATATGCAATTTTTCATACGTGGCCTGAAACATCACCACACAAATGTTGTGCTCCTGACTTTCCTCTTGTGAACTGTTCTGCAAAAATATCAATGCACAGATGTTTTAATATCACACACTTAAAGCTGTAGTACCTCGTCATACTGAGGTACCGCCTGTTATCAATAGCCTTTGGCTTCACAGCATGTATGAATTTGATTAACAGTGTAAATGAGGTGGTTCAGAGCAGCTAAGCAGCAGTTCTCTTGCAATGGAAAACAATGTGCCTCGTTTAGTACATCCAAGGCAAACTTTCCCCAAATAGTTCAGTATTTTGTATTCTTTCTTGTGTGTGAGGTTGGAAAAAAGGAAAATTCCCTCTTCTGTAAGCATGTGAAATTGATGAGATACAGCAATTGGAATGATCGTTTCTAGCATAACATAGACAGTATAACAGAAATTACTTTTTCTGTATTGCCCAATTTTGTGTTACTCTTGCTTGGCAAAAGATTTATTAAAGAAATTCTCTCTACCTTTGGGGATCCCAAGTGAAACAAAAAAATCTTGTGCTTGCTTAAGTTCTCTTTCCTCTTCCTTTCTGTGTAGTTGACCTTTCAGGCGGTATTTCATTTTGTGCTGCATTAGTAGAGTAATTTTGCCCTTTAATATAAGATCCCAGGGCATTACAGCCCTTTAACAAAGTTGAAGAACAAAGAAACCTAGAGTGTGAGTGGCAGGCACTTTATTTTTAATTAGCAGGTAAAAATCCATTTGAGCTGTATATTATCTGTTGATTTCTGATACCACTGACATAATGCAATAGCTGGGAGGCGGATAATACTTGTTTTAGAAAGTATCAACGTGACAGGGTTTTTTTGTCTTCTAAAAGTATTGCTGAGTGGAGGTACAAACAGCTCCAAAATGACATCAGTATTTTTTTTGAAGGACAAACATCTCAAAATGTACACTTCAAAATTGTAAGCTTGGTGTTTTTAAACCTTCCCTGACTACTGAAACTATAATAAGTAAATGTAACAGTTATGTAAGATAAATTTTCACAAATACAAAATTATGGTTTCTATATATATGTCAGAAAAATATTCCTATTTTCTACATTTCAGAAAGACACAAACTTTTATCTGAGTTGTCCTCTAGCTAACCCTGCCAAAGAAACACTAAGTTTAAGAGCTAAGTTTAAAAAAAAAAAAAAAAAAAAAAAGTAGGTGTCTTTAACCATAAGAGAAACCCTCAGAACTAAGTAAAGCGTGGCTTTTCTTCATTATGTGCCTGGATTTATGAAGTGATAGTGCAATAACATAATATAATGGCCTACTTGCTGACAAACCAAAATGATTGCATCATGAATTTAGAGACTGTTTTGCCTACTTAGATTTTTGTATGTGTAAGTGACTGAGAGGCAAATGTTTAAAGCAGGTGGAATACCTTTGCTTTTAATCAGGAGACCTGAATTTAGGTTGCTTGCAAAAGAGCTTGTTTATTTCTCTTTGGAACATGCATGCAGAAAAGTTGGTAGCTGCTACATTGGATCCTTCGGAGAGGAAGATGAGAAAGAGGTCATTTGTTACTGGTTCTGTGTGTCTTGCAGGCAGTGACTCAAACCTTCAGCCTTCCTTAACGTGTATTTCCACAACAGCACATGGTGTCAGCCAGTGTGGAAAAACATCAAAAGGGAGAAAGTAATATTAACCTGGCAACTTTACTATGGTAGAAAGTCGTTTTGTTGCATATAAATCTGTGAGAAGATAGATTAGCAGAATTTAGTTGGCAGCCTTCCTGGAGTTTGAAGTTGGCCTTGTTCCTTATGGAAAAGTAATAACAGATCAGATGAGTTTCCAAGAATGAGAACCTAGAATTCTCTCTTTTTCCACATCCACTCAAGTGCCATATCTTTTGCTTGGAGTGTATTTTCACCTCATTCTGGTCCCATGAATCTCATTATTCTAGACAAAATGGAACAGATCCAATAAGGGAATTCGAGTGTCTGTTCCTCGGGATTATTTGCTAGCTTAGTAGATAGGTGTTTTCGGTATCCCCATCTCCCATAAAAAGTGCCTATTTCCCAAAGGCATGGAAGGACAGCACATTGAGGTCTCCTGCATCCTTGTGTGTGTTCTAAATAAAGAACTTTGAAGGACAGTCTTACTACTTTTCATCAACTTGGTCTTAAAAGAAGGGATCTGCTCTAGAAAAGCTATGTTAGATGGTGATCTGCTGTGGCTGTGAATCCTAAATGGAGGAAGAGTCTATGGAGAATTGCTTTGTTGTTTTCGAGAGTCATAAGCTCAAATCCTGAACTCTTTCTTTATTGGAACTGAGAATTTCAGGAACAAAGAGTAGCAGTGATTCATTGTGTGAACAAGATAGAAAAGAATACAGCCGTAATTTAGGGAATGTCCTATTTCTTTAAATAGAGCTAAACATTTTTGTTTACTTTTATTGTAAGCTTGATTAAAAATTAGAAGCAAAATATAATTTTTCACTGTAGATGAAAACATTGTTTTTATAATGAATATATCAAAGTATGTTTCTCTTTTTAGGAAACTCACATATTGTGTGTATTTGTCTAAATGTTTTTAATATTTTTAAATAGGTTTTATATATTTTTAGGTGTTTTAACAAAATACAAGTATTGGTGTTTTTCTGTGCATCAGGGGAAGAGATTATTACAGTTAACAAAAATCGCCACTGGATGTCAGTATCGCACATACAAAAGCTGACTCAAAGCTTTCCTTTTGAGCTGGTTCTGTAGAGCTTTTTGCTATAGGTTCATAAATACTTTCTGCAGCATTTTGGAATGGCTGTGAAGGGTTGGACTCTAGCCTCTGAAAGCGTAAATTGTTATCTGAGCTCCAGCATACATCTCCAGGCACTTTCCAATGTTTGTTGACACTCTTGCTTTTTACATTAAAAAGTACTTCTTGTAATGGTGACGATGTGTATATATGCTTCCAGAGTCAGGACGGGTGGGGGGGTGGAGGGTATTTTGTGTTTTAAAGCTTCCTGATGCAGTAAGGAAATAAAGAACCCTTCATACCTACATTTCATATGGAGGATCCTGTCTTCAACCAATTAAAAAGAAATGTAGCAATGAAAAATAAAAGAATTACATTATTGTGTGAACAATATGTAGGAAAGCTTACTGAAGCAGTCTGGTTCATGAATTGACAGATCTTATGTGTGTCTTCTATTTCTTTGTAATTTACCTTTGCATAATGCATCGTTGCCAAGTCTGGCCTTAGTATGTTATATAGCAAGCAGTCATTTGCAGTCATGATTGAGGTTCTTAGAATATCAGAAGTCACTTCAGACATTTTCCACAGTCTGACAAATGTTCAGAGGCTTTGTAACTTCATTTGAGACGTTTTAGATGCAGATTTCACTGCTTGATGTTCCCCTTTGTGTATCAGGTTTTAAGCCTGTTTTTTTTACTTATCCTTGGAATTCATCTGAGCTCCTCTTTGAGAATACAGACTTCCAGTTTGAATTTACTTCAGTCTGCCCTTCCTGTGATTTACATGTGTGTGCATACACATAACAACTCTGAAAAAATTAGGCAAATATAACCCAATACGCTTGTGAAATGCCGGCCTCATGTTTCAAAACTGATGTGCTTTATGGGCCTCTGTTTTGTAATCTGTCTTCTTATGACCAGTTCCTCCAAATTGTGGCCATACTTATACCGCTGTTTTGCTGCAAAACTAGAACAGCGTTGTACTGAATAGGAATTATCTCAGAGGACTCCAAAGGAAGGCTCTACATTTTCTATATTTGTGTTTATTGTTTCATATAAATACAAACTGTAGGAACCTTTCTCATATAGTTTCACAGGCATAACGAAGCCAGGAAAAGAACTGTAACTGGTAATGTGTTATGCTGCTACAAGTACTGACTTTAAGTGGCCCCACTGAAATCGTGGTCCTGTTTTCTTTGGCACTGTCCAGAGTTAGAACCAGTTGAAACCAACATCAGGATCGAGTGTGTTGCCTCTTTAATCCGAAAATGTTACAACAATTAGCAAGGCATTCAGCAGAACTGATTGAAACAAGGCGCATTTCTTCAAATGGACAAGTTCCAAGTGTCATTTATAACATGCTTGTTAATCCAGCCCGGAATCAAAGAAATACAATCTTGTATACCTTGCCTCCCTTCTGGTCCAGCAAAAACCTGAGAAAAAGGGTTTGCGCAGTGACCCAAGGGGAGGCAGAGTGAAGTTCAGCTGGAGAAGGAGGTATCTAGGCTGGGACCCTTCACTGAAATCATACTTCTCTCGCAGTCTTAGGATTGTGTAATAAATACACCTAGGAAGTTTCAACTAGTGGGGCAGGATGTGAGGTTTTTTGTATAATTAGGACTGATACACCTTGATCTAAAAGAACACTAAGCTTGGAAGCGTTTTAACACGGCAGAAACAAACTTACAGAAATTCTTCAAGTCATCTAAGTAATCATGTTGTGGAATTGGGATGAATTCATGAACAAAGGTAGAAGTATGTTATTCCTTTGCAGTCTGCAGCAATGATCTACCCAACAGCTCATTAGTAACGTATCTTGAAGTAATAAACAGTAAGATCTACAAGACATGAATCATTTTAGGTCCATAACTGTAAGAGTCATGCCTCTGATACCATACACTTCACCTTGATTTAGCAGTTGGTGAGAGTAATCAGCTCCCTATAGCCACCTTGGAGAGCATGTGATTTGTAAGGTTTGTACTCAAGCAAAAGCATCACAAAAATCAGGAGTGTGATGTACCAAACAAATAATAAGCCCTTCATGGCAAATTATTTTCTAGCAGAACCCAGGGATCTGCAAGATTTTTGGTTGTTTAAATACATTCGATCCACGGCAGTGTTGTAAAATGGGTTTAGGAATAGATTTAATGGCTTTACTTAAAGGTGTTGGTTTTGTAGGTTAATTGATAGTGAGACCTTTTGTTAAGTAATCAAAGTCTGTTTTTTCTTTGAAATCGCAGAGTCAATACAAATAAAACAGTCCAATTTTATCTATTTTCTTGTTTCAGTGGCCCAAAATCCTAAATTAGACTAATCATTCTTCAGTAATTATGAAAGAGCAGAACACAACATCCCTCTGATTAAGAAGAGCTAATTTATAAAAAAAACCTCATGAGACCAATTGCTTTCTAGCAAATTGGTTTATTGATTTTTACCATCAAATATTCAAATCAATTAGTAAATACTGTGTCTTATCCAAGTTTTCTGCTTCCCCGATGTTATAGGAAGAACAAATTTAACATACAAAATTAGCTGTCTGGATTTGTATGTGAGGAAATATCCTGGTTTGAGGTAAAACAGGACCAATATTGTTCAGTAACTTTACTTCTTAGCTGGGCTGCTTCTAGCTACTGATGTGAACAGCATATTGTGATGAAACTGCTCTCAGGGTGATAAGACCGATATTTATAGTTGATGCCAAGGAACGGTATGCAGAGAGGCTCTTATAATGAGGATTGCAACAGTGTATGATTTCCATATACTTCTCTTAGAAATAAAAGTAAAAATATTCCAAAATACTATTAAATAGAGCTTCTTCAGAAACTGATTTGTCAGTAACTTTGATATTTAAAAAAAGAATTAGAAAATGAACAGAACACATAGCTTATAGGTAAGCTATGGTTCCCTAAACAATTAACTTGTATAAAGTTTAGTAAAAGTTTGTCAAGTTTTATATTTCAATGAAACATACTGGAGAGATTGATTTCTACATCTATGTTGGAAAAGGGAAAGGAAGCTCTTCTCAAAGCTCTGAAGAAACTCTTGGCATTTATGACTTTCAAGATTTATACGTTAAGAGAAATCATCCAAAAAGACTCTGAAATCACAATTTTGACATTTTAAGTGGAGTGAAATACATTGAAGTCTTTCAGATTTTTTGTGGTATGAACTGAACGCCATATCAATACATTTGTAAAGTGAACAGTAAAATTAATACACTTAAAGACAACTTGTCATGGTTGTATCATGATCGAGAAATAAAATAAATGCCAAATAAGCTGAAATTACATAAAAAAATAGATACTAATATAACATTTTTTCAACTGACTACTTCTTTAATTCTTGTATGTGTTAATACATATCAATGTTGACAAATTCCAGACTGCAGTAGCTCAAAAGTGTCACCAAGAATCCTTTTGATTGAAAGATGGAGAACTTGTCCTCTGAAATAAAAAACTACCCTCTTTTAAAAGTCTAAATGAGGCTTCATAAGAAATTTTGAAGGAAAATGCTAAAAGTGTATGAATTGCATTTAAGTTAATATTAATTGCATTTCTTTTTTCTTTATTTTACCTAGCAAATCATGGGTTAAAATACTGCAAGTCAGAATATTATACTCAGTTCACCACCACCAAAGCCTTCTGGTTTTGTTGAATGTATGCCTGTTAGGAGACACATACTAATTCAATTCTAATAGGCAAGAGCCATTACCATTCAATGTCATTAACAGACAGTTGTTGTAGAGGATACCTTCTAAAGTGGTCATCTCATTTAAATTTAACCCAGTTAAGTGTGATACACTATAGCTGTATTAACTCATCAAAAAAAAGATAAAGTGGAGATTATACATAATTGTTTCAATTAAATACATAATTGCTTTGTATCTTAGCTAGAAAGCAATAAGTTTGCTTTGTAACCCTTAGAGGGCTCCATTGCTATGTAGTACTGGGAAACAACCTAATTTGACATCTTAACGTATTCTGACATCTACTGTAATTTAATTTAGGCCTTATATTAACTCTGTTTACATGGTTTTGACTGTGTGCAGAACCTTCCAAGCTGGTTAAAAGGTCTGATGACGTAGATTTAGGTTTGTGAGATGAAGTAGAATGTCTACAAAGCTGTTATGTATAGTTTTACCGGAATTAGTATGATAAATGTGACAGGATTCTCAGTTCCCAAATTTCAAAAGCATGAGGACTGGTCCAGAGGCAAAATGATTAAATCAGTGACTTAATAATTTCTCATGATTTCCTGAAAGCTTCACTGTCCATCCAGAGTGTCTGCAATTACAGCATTGCAGTGCAGCTTTTTAACAAGCTAATATACTTAAAGAGGTCAGGGCAGGGTGTTGTCTCCAAACAACTCTCTTACGTGCAAAAAAGCGTAAGAGTCCCCCCTTTTCTTCCTTCCAGCGGATTCAGGTGTGACTCAGCTCCTTTCTAGAAGCATGAAAGCAGCTAAGAGTTATCAATAGCTCTACCAAAAGGCTAGAATCACAAAAAGTACTCGATACGAAAGAGAAGAAGGAGCAGGGATGTGGTAACAGTGAACTCACATCCACATATCTACTCTCTCTGTCCAGAAAAAGATGCTATTTTAAAGGCCAAAGTGTGGGCTACCACATCAACTGTGACATAAGAGACCTTGAAGGACAGTTGCAACTTCACAGATGGGGATCCCTTAGGATGTCCTGTATGCAGCAAATGGGAAGGGGGCTGGAATGGAACTCGAAGTGAGGCATGCGTAGAAACAAATTTGGGTGAAACGAGGCATTGCAGTCAGATGTGGTTTTGTTTGTTTAAAGTAAATTTTTTAAAAGCTAGTATTTTGAAGGAAAATGTCAGAAGAAAATCAAAGCAAATAATAGAGGAGAAACTGCATGAAAAAAATAACATGATGAAGTGGAAGTTTTGCAGCAAGTGGAGGAAATAGGAGAGTGGCTGGACATTTCTGCATCTGTGACAAGGAAAGAAGACAGTTATCTGAGGGAAAATAGAAATGGACAATGAAGTAAAAGGAAGCGTTCCTTAGAGCCTTACAGATTTCTCTGGGAAGGAACTGGAACAGTCCTGTGTGTGAAGATACTCCACAAGAACTCATAAAAGGGACCAAAATTACGTTGCTCATGCAAGCTGGAAACTCTTCTGAGGCTATCAAACACGACAATGAAAACTCTCTTTCAGAAACAGCAAACAAACACTTAATGCATAGGTCAGTGCTGAGAGTTAAAAGCCATTTAACCTCATGCACTGCCTCCAGCACTCTGCCAAAGAGGGAGGCTGACCAGAAGATATTACTCCCTATTCCTTTACTCTGTGGGGTGTGCTTTATGAGTCAAAATGTTTCCCTCAGCTCAGTTCATCTAGAGCATGGAGAAATTAGCCGTTGCCATTTTGAGCTCACAGATCAGGCAGCTGCGAAGAAGTGTCTTTGCCAGGATGAACACTGTTCTGCATTTTCGGACTCACCTGATTTGAGCTATCCAAAGTGAAACCGCTGCCAGCGTGATCTCTTCCTCGAGAGAGGATTTCCCCTGCAGTGGAAATGGGAAGTCCTGCGTTGCTCCACCCAGAAGTCCCTGGACAAGAAACCTTACCACAAACCATGTCTTAGTTGCTACAGGATTCGGTGTCAGGAGATTCATTCAGAAGGTCGCTGGTTGACTATGTATCCCAGAGCGTGCCAAATGACTTCCCTGCTTAAAAAGGGGAAACTAGCCACATTGCTAATATTCTTTCGGAGCCTTGGTGAAAATGGCCTCTATAAACACAAAGGTATTGTTATTAATATTAGGCTGTACTCTTGAAGGAGGAGTTCGTTTTCCAAGAGAAGAGAAGAAGAAAATAGGTATCCTGCAAGAAGGGGATGTTAAGAGTAAGAAACAAAAATTTTATGCTATCTTGATTGTTAGTATTTTTCTAATACTTGTAAACCTCCTATCTAAAATGAGAAAGCAAGATTTTAAAAGTGAAATGAATGACTGTAGTGCTAGTAAGGGTAGAATAGTTTAAGGTGAAAAATATGTATGGGATATATTAAAGTTGCAGCAAATTTAAAAGAAATAGGCAGGAAGGAAGGAAAATTATTGCATGAATCATACTCCCTTGGGTAACAGTGTCAGCAGACTTGAAATCATCATGTTGCATAGGACAAACAGATGAGCAAATTGATGAGTAACTGACAAAAACTTTTTTTTTCAGAACACTGAACTAGCAAACAGCTCTTTTTATATAATAAAGATGTGAGGTAATCACTACCATCTCTCTGAAAGTCAGAGCTATAAAGAAGAATATAAAAGAGCAGATGGTATGTTATGATGATGCCCTAACAAATGCAAGCGGCCTTACTACTGCAAGCGTTTTTCTTTATGGACCAATTTAATCACAATGAATGGATTTTGCCCTTAGTACCTTATAACAGGTAATTCTGGCATGGTTTAGCCTGTTAGGTTTGTCTCGGTTCTTTACACCACGTGGCTCAAATTTCTTAACTAGAAAGGTTTGAATTTAAGCTGATCTATTGCTGGGCCTGGGTCATTCCTCTGCTAGACAGGTGGAGTGAGGGGCAGTACAGAAGCAGTGTGGATAATCTAGGAATATTGACTTGGGTCCTAAACTGACAGTATAGACCACTATTTTTTTTCAACTCTTCGAAACTTTATTTTGTTTATATCTATCTTGGAGTGATCTCCCAAGTTCATTTTTTTACTTCTTTCTTTGTTAGGCAGGGATGCAGTATTCAATATTCATTTCGAAGACTGCAGTCTCAAAGGTACCTCATTTACAATAGCACCTGGCTTTTGTATAGCTTGTGGAATGCCTGAAATCCATTTGCCTTCACTAAGATGTACTGTAAACTATTTATTAACATTTATTAAAAGCACAAAATACTGAAATAATGCCAAGTAATATCACAAAATGCATTTATTTTTTATTTATTTCTATTTTTTATTTATTTCTATTTTCTATTAAAAAGGCTAATAGACAAATACTAATAAGAGAAATACAGCCTTTTATGACATGAAAGGCAGAATATGGGTAGCATAACTTTCTTAGAGAAACAAATTGGAAGAGGGACATTGTAAACCTTTCACATTTTAAATCTTTGTACTGTCATTTGTGAAACATAAATTCTTAGATTAATGTTCTTGAATGAAACAGCTGCTGAGATTCTATTTTTTAAGTACATCTGCATGATCCAGTGCCGCGATCACGACTCATGTGGACATTCTCAGCTGGGTTTAAATGAGCTACGAGTTCGCTGATAGCGGGGCAACCACACGAGCATCTCAAATTATCACCGAGTGGCTGACAAGCACTCAGATCTGGGCTGCTGCAGAACAAATTATGGCAGAAGCATTTATTCAATGTCCACTAGCTGGAACTTCTCAGTGGCTACTTTCTTCACGTAAATGATTTTTTAATTTTGTACTAGAAGACATAAAAAGATTGCAAGTCCCTCCAGATCAAAATACTTCAGACCTATCCGAACTTTCAGCCCTCAATGTGTTCAGAATTTTTCTGTTTTCAAATAAGCAATCAACTCAAACCCTCAGTGTTGTGGTTTGGGCTGGACTGGCCACTGAAACGAATGACAGATGCTCTCTCCCACCTCTCTCTCCAAGGAGACACTTAGGGACACTAACAGTTTCCTTGTAAAGAAGTTGTTTTCTCTGCCAAAAGCTGGGAAATGAAGTCTACTCTATGAAGTTTATTGAATTCTGCAATTAGGATGTCCAAACATATTCAGTACTATTTCCTTTCTTCTAGCAAACATTTCCTTCACACTTTAGTCTCTAGGACAAAGGTTTATAAAAAGTATCTTATTTTGGATTCCTATTTTGACTCCAGTTTGAAAAGTTTGTTATAATCTATCCCAGTGTAAGGAAGAATAGGAAACCCTATCAGGGATTCCAAAAATACTTTCCTTTCTGACCCTCCCTCAAGGAAGAAGAATCATCCAAACTAAGGAAAGCTAACATCCATGAATTGATGACTGACAGAACGCATACAGCTTTGAAGTAGGAGGCATTGTTGTGCTTTTCCTCACACCGTTTATCACTGTTTGCACTTCAGGAAAGTGGTTGTGGCTTAGCCTTTCTGTAGGTGTGAACTCCACTTTCTGCCAGTGGCTGACACTTCTGGTTCTGACCATAGGCTCCAAGCAAACCGAAGATGCAGGAGAGGACCTTCTAATTGAAGCAAGGAACTAATCTAGTAAACTCACATCTTGCTCTCCA
This sequence comes from Charadrius vociferus, assembly GCF_000708025.1. Lineage (NCBI taxonomy): Eukaryota > Metazoa > Chordata > Aves > Charadriiformes > Charadriidae > Charadrius > Charadrius vociferus. The sequence continues at coordinate 507,411 of NW_009649042.1, read as the reverse complement.
CTTTTGATTTTGACATCATCTTAGGATTTTATGCCCTGCCATTCTAGTTTTTCAGAGCGATTACCTTTTCCTCTTGTTAGAGTTTATGGCTATCTGCTTAATTTACAAATAAATTGGAAACCTGTTACACACCGTGGAGTGGATATGACTTGGGCTGTACAATACCGCCATTAGTCAACATTAGAATACCGCTTGTATTTTTGTTGTGCAGGTCGTCTCCTATTTTTTCAAAAGGATAAAACCAACTGATTTATAAAGACAGAATATGATATTCCTGTACTAAGAGATAATAAAAGTTAATAGGGAAAATGAATAAAATAAAGGCTCTGCTGGATCAGACCAAATCCATTCCAATGTCATGTCTCTGACGGTGGCTGATAGCAGCTACTTCATGAACTGTATAAGAACAAAAAAATCACACATCCCCAGCATCCCACCGTGCACCACCTGGTGAGTTTAGCTGTGGGACTTTTAATGCACTTTCTTTCCCCAAGAGTTCTTCTTTTCTTTTTTTTTTAAGTCATTAAAAGTTGTAGTAACAATAATGCTAATTTGCTTGAAGTTCTTCAGCATTTCCCAAGCTTTTAATGACCTCTAGTCACCTCTGATAGCAAAGTACATGTGAGCTTGTACACTGTACATGAGATCTGATACCATGTTCCAGATAACTGGACTATCTGGTCCCTGTTTAAAATGACAGGTGGATGCCAGTCTGACTCGCTACCTTATAGTTTGACAAATCCAATATGAATGAATAATGTGTCTACTTTCAGGTTCTCTTAAATGGGGGTGAGTGGGATTTTTTTTGACAAAGTATATGTTGATAATTGATTGAAATGGATGTTTTGGGGTTTTGGGGGTTGGGTTGGGTTTTTCTTAGGAATGAGCTCTTTTCAGCAACATTTTTGTTGATAGAGGTTTCTCAAGTCTAAGCTGAAACTGCTGATCATGATGATCAGACAGAAACAGGTGGAGGCAACCTTCTGATAACTCACAGCTCAAAGAACAGGACCCCCATTTAGAAAGCGGTATAACTAGATTCACACTCCTGATCTGGATTAGACACAAGCTTAGGACTCACCCTATGGGAGTGTACTTACCAGCAGCCTCTTAGATCTTCTTGAACAGCCTGTTCATACTATCTCCTGTTGAGGACCACTTTAGCCCGATAGAGAAAGCTCAATTATTAGACAATGAGAAAACGTGGTTCAAAGTCTAACCTGGTGTGACAAGGTGCACTTGCAGTCATGCCTGTTGGTTCTCTCTAACCTCAGTAAACGGTGTAGCCATCAAGATACCCTGGAGTGAGGATCTCTGTTGTTTTTTTGTCTTGACTGTGAATGTAAATAAAGGTTATATTTTTGGGGAATGTTTTAAGGAACACTTGAATAAATCTGAAATTATTCTTTAGGTATCATACTGGAAATAGGTAGACAGGTTTTTTTATTGGATCACTGAAGAAATGGAAAGAGAAATCACTGCAAAGTATGCTTAAAAATTAATAGCATTAGTTTCGGTGTTCATAATACTTAAGCAATTTGAAACAAGGAGTCAAGAGATACAGTAGGAACAATTCAATGGTCGAGCTCTGTTATTTTTTTAAGATTGTCATACAGCTTTCAAGAAAAAAAGTATAGTGCTGCAAAAACTTATGTACCTGCATAATTTTCTTAAATAATCTTCTTTCTTGCCTGATTCTAATTATTCACATGCATGGGATTTTGTAAGATGATAACTATCAATACGTACAGTAAAATTAACTTTTAACCACATGCATATGTTAAGGAAGGACTGTTGCTAATCTTTTTGTAACAGCTTAAATGATCATTATTCTTGCTGTTGTTGACAGCCTTTTCCTGCTTAACTGTTGAAAACATTTTAGTGTTATATGGTGGCTTTTCTCCAGGTTTACAGTATATTGTTTTCTCATTGCAAGAGGGAAAATTTACATTAACCTTCATATATAGTACTTGACATTTATAGTGCAAGTGGGATTGATTATTTTAACATATGAGAAAACTGCAGCCTTAAAATATACAAAATATGAGACAATATCATCAAGTCCCAATGCATTGTTTACTTTGTACTATTAAATGCTGCAGTGCTGGTCAGTTTCGGTATTCTTGATATCTGAAATTTGTACTAGGAGAACATAAATTAAGTCATAATGCACGGGCATTTCTGAATGTCCATCAATATTGCATGTATTGCTGTGTCACTGTTTCAGCTGTGTCAGTCCCACTGTGCAATTTTGCCTGAAACTCAGGCAAAGACATTGATAGTAAAGGTGTTATGAAAAATGGATACATTTTTAAAGTTTAGAATTTTGGTCTGAATAAGTATATAACAGTTTTGACAAATTCTGAGATGCTTTTCCTGGCCAAAATTATGTCTGAAATTAGCCAGATTATTTTTCTGGAAAGAAAAGAAAACTGGTTTGGGGTTTTGTGTAACATTTTGCCTCTTAGAATTGCACAGACTTTGATATTATTTTGAAAAGCATAAAAGAACAAAGCTGTATAGTATACATCAAAAATACTTTTAAAAATTGTGAAATCAACATGATAATGTGATTTTTTTGATGTGAGAACTTTTGCATGCATTACCTCAAAAGTTCTCATTTCCTTTAATTATAAAAAAATACAGCAGTTCAACTCACAACTTTTAGGTCAAAGTTATGCCTAAAATTCTCTTACAGTTTGAGGGCAAAAACTGACACAGACTTCAGCTGTGATTCTCAGGAGGGACATTCCTTAGGTAGCAAAGTGAGCACCAGCGTCAACGAAGCATAAAATTTCCCCCATCTGTTCTCTTACTATTTATGCATTTCCCTTTTCCCACCCCCCCATCCCACTCCTCCCATCCCCAAATTCTAACAATAAAATTCAGGTAGCTTTTATCTTAACAACAACCTCTAGCAATAACCAGATTCGTTTGTTCTTTGAAAATTGAAAGGAATCAAATAAGAAAATTGTAAGAAAGTAGTTAACTGGAGTTTCATGTTGTCATGTCAGAAATACGAATATTTTGGCTTTAAAGAAAAAAGTCAGAGGGTTAACTATCTTGCAATGAGATGACAGAGAAAGTCACAGCAACACTATGAAATACAGCACCATCGAAGGCAGGGTAAGACAGACACCTGCTACAGAACGCTCTCTAAGTGGGTGCAGGATAGAAAGTGATGTCTTCAGGTCTTATCATATACTGCTCTTGCCCTTCCTGCTCACCAGCATGAGTTGCACACCCAGTTGTGTGGCTGCCTGGTGGGCAGCAAGTGCTGGAGGAATCCAAGTAGAAAAAGGGTGCTAAAATATCTCACTACTACCATTCATCCTTGCTTAAGAAAGCTGTGAAAATGACTGGTGAGCTGCCTGAATAATATTGCTGTACAATCGATTGTGCTTTATTTGACAAAAACTTTCTTCAGTCCTAACACTTTGCTCTTGTACTTGACTTTTCTTCCACTAATCGTAGAAACATCTCACAAAGATTAGTAAACGTTATGAACTTTTATATACAAAGACAACAAATACCAGATTTATAGATGTACAAGTTCTGTTTAGGGAGAGAGAGAAAGGTGAGGAAGCTGCTTGGCTCAGTTACCGGAAAGCTCTTGCTCCCCATCTGCCAGTGACCATTAGCATGGGAAGCAAAGGGTCACTTACCCTTTTCCTGAGCATATTAGTTAACATTCAACTTATCTTGGAGCAAAGAAACACACCACACTATACAATTAAATGAATTTTAAGTCACTGAAAAAATATATTACAAAGATGTTAACCATGACTGCAAAACAACCCTCTTCTGAATTATTTTTCTGGTTAATAATTGGTGGTAGGTTACTTACAACTGTAATTTTAAATGTGCACAATTAATTAAATATATATATATCACATTTGACATTTTCATATTTAGTATGGAATTGTTAAACTTTAATAAGCGATTAAAAGATGCAATTTAGATCTTGACTTCTAACTGTTTATTCTTTAAGAATTGATAAGGATAACAATGTTTAATGGTTTTTCATTTAATTTAATTTTATTTGCACAGTTATTGGAGAACCACTTTGCCATACTTAATTTCATTGCATGGAGAAATCCTGATTACAATGGTGTCATAAATACCTCATTTATATTCAGTGTTTCCAGTCTTGCCTCTCTGCCAAAATAAGCTTTAACTGTAAAGTAAAACCAGCATCCTTGTACCTGACACTTACCCCAGGGTTACCATTGTTAGACACTCTAAACACTGTTTTACAGCTAACACCTTTAAAGCTTTTACAAAATGTTGTTTCCTTGCCATGCAAGCTTTTGGCCATAAAGTCTCAAGATTTTCTGGGCAATTCTAAAATTAATCACCTAACAATTAACAACACACCTCAGCTAGTGCAACTATCTAGGAGCAACTATTATGCAGAACTAAATATAATGTCACAAGTTTTGTATTTTCTATTCTCTCCTCTTCTTCTTTTTTTTTTTTTTTTAAGTCATATTCCTTCTGGGTCTCTATGAAGTATATCTTCTTGTCCTATTTTTGTATGATCTTCAAAGAGCTGTCATCTCTACTGCATATCACTGTCGGTTTTATATAAACACATCCATTTTGATAACTTCAACATGTCATAATCTTTTAGAGACAGATGCAGGAAAAGTATAATGAACAGTATTGTGTGATATTAATTATGTATAACTGACATACTTTTAACCTTCTTATTCCAGGGCATTATTCAAATAAGTCTGTGTCAATTTTAGGAAACCTTTGCCTTTTAAGACATTTTGTTTTAATTATTCACGACAGTATTATAATACTATCAGTATAATGTTTCATTTATTTTTTTAGTGGAAGTGCATCTTACCTAAAAGGTGGGAGCTTGGGTAAGTGGGTAAAATTCTGATTGATCAGATGTGTATTGGATTTCCTGAATTTGTAATTACGTATTTCTAAAATTCCTGGAGCTAAAGAGAAAATAAGAATTTGGGAAATTGCTCAAAAACAGCAAGTGAGCCCTTCTGGAATGTAACACTGGGTGAATATTAAAATTACATGTTTGTGAATCATTTGTAAATCAATATTTCTAATAGGATAAAATGAGTTTGTTGTAGATTCTAATTTGAGATTATTAGTACTGACGCAGTGTCTGGATTTCTTTTTACTTAACACACATACTTAAGATGCATGTATTCAATGCCTTAGACACTTATACTACACTTACACCTAAGTTCCCTGCTTTCTGTTGTTTTAAAGAAGACCTTATATTTATTTAATTTAGTTGAAATCTTACGTCTCTTCTGACTTAAGTTCAGGAATGGATCGTAACAACCAGTTCAAAAGAACAAAAATGAGAAGGAAAGAACAGCCACCTACTTAACGTATCTCTTTTTCAGTGCTCAAATTCTTCTCCCAATGACTTAATGAATCTGCCCAGTTCTTTTAACCCTACTTTGAATCACTGATCTGGCCTGGCTAGCCTGCAGGATCATGTAAAAGAGCTATGTGCACAATTGTTTTTTTACCAGCACAGGTGAAAAATGAAGTAAACATCTAAAATATGAATGTTGGAAAACCAAAATGAGATTTCCCCCCGCTTCTATTGTCTTCTAATGAAGTCTCATTTTTACAACTTATTGGTAATGCCTCAGTCTAATTATAACATGTTCTTTGTTTTCAGTTACAGAAGCCTATTTCTTTTGTAATATTGTCTATCTGTGTAATTTGACCCGTTAGCTCCTGATAGTATGAAATAAAAAGTTATGATTTTCTTGCTATTTCCCTGTCAAACTTTGTCTGCTCTTCTAGAAATCTTACAGACCTGACCTTTTAAAGTAGCTATTGCTTTACTACTATTGCACTGAGCATATTATTACTTCGTGTATATCGTGGTCTTACTGAGAGGAATACAAAGATGAGAGAAGCTGAAACTTACAATGATCCTGTAAGAAAGCAAAAATTCCCTGCTAACCTCACAAAAGAGAATGGGAATGAAAATCTTGTGGTTTTGCCTCTGTTGGTTCTGGTTTTTTTGCTTAATGCATCTGTGTCTCTTCATGATAAGTTCTATTTAATTTTTTTTGAGCGTGAAATGTCATGTTGTATCTTGCTGATTTGAGCAACATTTCCCAATGTAATTGCAATCACAATTTTGTATTTTATTGAAGCAGACCTCAAAAACTTTGGGAATGATTTTTGGGTAATAGTAGTGACATTATGCAAATGGCTGAGATAATCACAAGATTTCATTCAAACATCCTTCCTGAAAAATGTCCAGTCCCCTTCTTAGCCAGAGAGTATGCAATGGCTGCTTCTGTAGCATCTTTGCTATACCATGCTAGGGAGTGAGCCTTTTCCATGAGCTCATTGGTTCAGACTTGCTGATATACATGTTGGCTCTAGCAAATGGACACTGGAACAAACTATCCTCTCAATGGTATCCAGGTTTTCTGGCAAAGGTGAGGTCCAGATTGGAGCCTGGATGGAACCTTGCGTAATCAGGGACTGAGCCCTAGAATAAATCACAGCAACCTGTTGCATCTGGTAAGCTGTTTCAGAATTCTGTTCTTGCTATTGAGCAACCTGCTCGTCTTCCCAAAACAACTATTGCAGAGATAATGATCTGAGGATGCATAAAAGAAGGGAAGAAACAGTTTCATTGAGTGTAATCTTGTCTTATTGACCTGGACTTTGTGGCAGTATTTCCACTGGTTTCAGTGCATCTAGACTTACTGCATTTACTAGAGCTCCAAAATGTGCTATGAGGTTTCAACAATTTTCACAAAATAGTGGGGATCGGCTGAAGGTTTATAATTATGCAAATTGTCTGAATGAAAGCAAAACATGCCAAGTGGGAAGAATATGAACTGTACAGGCAAACTAGGCTAATTTAAGCTAATTTAATTCACGGCATTATTTGAAATGCCACATAGAAAATAAGATCTAATACAGCACCATGTGTAAGAACACATGCAAGTTATGAACACAGTCTGCTTGTCACCTTGGTCTGTGCTGAGACAGGTGGTGTTTTGGAGGCATGAGCATTTTAAAGAAAACCGTATTCAGACATGACCAGTACAGTAAAGGAATGAAACACTAACACTGATGCAAGGCTCTAAATGTTATAAGTATCTGTGCCTAACAAAATAATTTCGTCTAGAAACCAGAGTCACTAGGGGGTAATTAAATCACTCTTGCAGGTGGTAAATCTGTGGAAGTATCACCTCAACTGAGGTCCAGGGGACAATACACCATTGTCACTTCTGGTTAACGAAACTGCAAAAGCAGAGGGGCTGAGAGACAACCCTGGTCAGGAGACACTGACACACTTGTTTTGCAAAAAAAGACGTGAAAAGCTGATGGATTGGAACTATTCAGCGTCTATATAGCTGTAAACTGTAGCTTTTAATTTATGTGTTGCCCTCTGCTTTTTCTTCATAGATTTTAACTCTAACATTTTTTTGCTTCAGAAAAGTTGGCTGATCATGTGTTAACTGTGGCACTGTCCTTGAACAAAAGAAAAGTCATTCTTGTCAGTGAATTTAAACTTGGAAACACCATGAAGTACATTTCAAAGGGACTGTGGAAGTTGAGTGCAGGTTGTTCCACAGACACTCCTGGACAGAGTATTTGTTTAAAGTGAATTTACTGAGATTTTTCCCATAGGTTGTTGCTCACATTGATGCTCATCTCTCAAACAGGAGTGTTGGTTGCAGAAGGAAGGTGGAAGGAAGGAGATTTAAACCCTTTTCTACTAGAAAACTGTTACCTGAAAATTTTTAACTGATTCTAGTAAATGCCAGGTATACTGATCTGGGTGAGACAATCCATGTACTATTTGATACATTGTTCTGAGAACTTGGGTTCAGTCTCCTGCTGGGCACAGTGAAGTGAGTGAACAGCAAAGTCATTAAAAAGGGAAAGAACTTTGAATAATTAAAAAAAAAAGGTCCAGGTGAATTCAACAGAGCTTTATACTTCATTCGTGTAGACTCTCACACCACAGCACACAGAGACTTATTAGGATGAGCAGTTGAAGGATAAAACCTTAGTGAAGAACAAAACCTTAGTGACAGCACCTATCAAACTGAGCAAGCCGAGAATAGCAATGTCTGAAACCATTAAAAAATAACTGTTTGCCAGGACTCTCTGGCAGAAGAAACACTATAAGACCGCCAGCCCTCACTGTGAGCACGAGAGCGTGGTTGCAAGCAGATCCCCTCTGACAGCCCGCCAAGTGGCACCTGTGGCATCCTACCTCAGGTAATACCACTGAATGTCACTCTGTCGTCCCTTCTAGTAACCACACTGTGTATAGAGACTGTGTATAGAGATTTATTAGCCTGTTACTGTCACCAGTTCAAGGTTTAACAGAAAGTGCATCCTTACTGTGTGCACAGACTGGGACAGGAGGAGAACCTTGGCCCCAGAACCTTGGTCCCAAGAGGAGAACCCAGACCTGCTGACAGAAGCTGAGACAGGAGTGCAGGGCTCAGAGATGGACTCTTCCCCTGTCAGCGTTGCTGGCAGCCGCGGTGCACAGCTGCTGGCTGGCATCCCCCTGGGCTCCACGGAGCACCCCTGAGATGCGCTCGTTATTCCTATGGGGGTGCATTTCATTCAGCGTACTTGAAACGACAGCAAGGCTCCCTCACAGCCCCTCAGAGAGATGTTCTCACATCACAGTGCTGAGGCTTCATGTTCTGTGCTGCTGGGTGTCATTTTTATGCGGCATAAGTGTGTGAGAGGGCGAGGTGTGCTGGGTCTGGATGAAGGGCACCACCAGCCCTGACAGTCCCTGCCTGGCCCTACCATGGCCTTCCCCCACCCTGCCCACGGCCCAGGACCCCATGTCAGCCCTTGGGGCCATCAGGCCCTGCCCCAGCAATGCCACAGCAGGGCTGGTCTCCAGCTCCCCACAGCCTGGCCCTGCCCAGCCATGGGCCCCAATGAGCCGGGCCCATCCGTGGGCCCACGTCCTAGCCTGGCCTCGACCCATCCCCAGGGACGTACCCCATGTTGGGGTTGGGGGGTGCCCTGGTAAACCCCGCTGCACTTCTCTCCTTTATCCAGCTCTGTCACTTAAGTACTATAAGAAATACCTGTTCCTACAAAGCTTGCTTTCCTCATGTCCTCGGTGAAACCTGTCTGCAGCAATTTTGCTAGTAACTGATTCTCACATAACAGTTTTGTCCTCTTCCAAATCAGTTCAAACACCCTGCTTTGGCCACCACTTCTAACAGCATCCTCTGATCTTGCTCTTTATGAGGACTGGACTGCAACAGATGGATCCAAAAGCTTGAATAAATGACCTGATTTAATTAGCTTATAGTTAAATAATACAGTCATAAACTTCCATTAGTAGTCTAGAGACAGAAAAAAAAAAATAGGACAGATATGTTTAGCATGACAAGGAACGAAAAGTATCTATATAAAATTGCTAAGTGTCAGACTGAAGTCTGTCTCCCACCCTCACACTCACAATCGTGTTCATAAAATGAGGCCATGAAGCAAACCAAACACAGCTGGCAAGTCCAGCTCAGTCCTTGAATTGGAACTTGAGTGCTCCAGAGAAAAGTATTGATGGAGCTCAAGAACCAATGAGAGAGTCACTGGTGTTCAGAGGTGCAGTGCTGAAACTTCCCAGCAAGAACCAGAATCATGTCCTCAGCTTTCAAGATGTTCAAGTAATCTGCCCTGATCATCCTCCCACCAGCTAATAAACATCTATTTGTGTGCTAACAAGCACATTGGGTACAAAAATACTAGCTTAGTAATTTTAGAAAAAAACAATGGATACTAATATTTACCAAGTAGGCAAATTATTGCTGTTTTTCAGCTTTAATATATATGTCCTTTATTGAATTTCCATATAATTATAGGAAAATATAGATTGAAAGGGAGATCTGGATGTCATATATTTCAACCTCCTACTCAAAGCAGGGCTAGATCAAAATTAAATCCATCTGCTCTGGGCTTGTCTAGTTGAGTTTTGAAAATCTCTAAGGTTGGAGATTTCACAATATCTTTAGGGAACTTATTTCGTTGTTTAACTGTCTCATGGTAAGATTTCTCTTCTGAAGTCCCGCAGTAGGTCTTCAACAGTTTTAGAAAGTAATGAAAAAGAAAACTGAAAGAAGCTCAGTAAAAATTAAAGTATTAATTAGAACAAGTATTTCAAGTATACATTTACTTCCTGTTCATTTTTGAATTATAAGAAAACACAACAAACTCCAAGAATAATAAACAAAGAAAACTCTCAAATTAAATGTACTGAATCAGTTCTAGCAGGTGGTATATTTGATGGGAAAAAAAAAAGTTTGTTTATTTTGTAATGTAAGAAAAAAAAAAAAAAGAATTAACCAATATTGAAAATCAGTGATTTGTGTAATCATCTAGACTATTTTGATAGTACTTATATTACCTGCAGAACAATTGTGTTGCTTTCTGTGTCCAGGACTGTACTCTGGGTTAATTAATCCTATTAATAATATATAAGTATTTTATGAGTGTTTTTTTGTGAATACTTCAACTTTGTGGTTCAGACTTCCTGAACAGCTTAGGGATTGGCAGAAGGAGGATCATTTTTTTATGTTCATTTTGCAGTCATAAGAAACAGAAATAGTAAATCAAAGAATTGGAACAATTGAAAATTATAAGAAAATGGCAGACAAGTTCAATACGGGAGGGAGTGAACATATCTTGAAAGACGGTATTAGAATTCAAAATTATGTTGACAAACGGGAAAAATAGTCTTGAAACACTGTGATAATTAAAAAAATAAATACAATGGAAAATTTACTTGGACAATCTATTTCAGTAATACAGAATGGAGAAATGACAAGCTAGAAGTTTTATAAAGGAAATGTTTAGAGATTAACATGGCCAATGCAATTAATATAAACCCAGCGATATCATCCTCTAGAGCTACAGGTGAACAGCCTGTAGCATATATAAAGTCATAGCCTGCATGACATATAAAACAATCCTCCCTCTTCAAAACTGTTTCCTCAGTTGGGTGGTTGTGCAAGTTTGGAGTTCCGCTCTTCATGAAAGGTATGGAGGAGTTACTGAGTAGAAGAATGAGACATCTGAGACAAGACATGAAAACAGTCTTCAGATCTATGAAAAGCTACTGAAGAGAAGAAATGAAAAAGGTGTTCTCCCCTTTGGAGTTAGAACAGGCTTAAATTGCAATACAGTTTAAATTAGGCTTAGCAAAAAAAAAATGCCTAAAATCTTATCTTCCTAGAAAGTGATGCTATTATGGCAAGTTCTACCAGACAGCCTATTAGAACCTGATAAATCTTTTCATCATTACAAAAGATATATCAGTATTTTAATTTCTGAAATAAAATCCATTTGTTTCCTGGGTCTGTTGATTAGGGTCAATATGCCTTTTCACTCCTAAGGATTCTTTGAGTACCCTGGCTACTCTATTTTTAATAACAATGTGGTATGTTAGACTGCGTAAGTAAACATATACTGTCTACTCCACACAAAGCTATATAATTTTTCAAACTTCAGAACAAAAAAGGATTAAAATATCCATTTAGCACTCCCGGTTTGAAATGTTATTAATTTTCAGCTTCAACATTCAGATTTATCATACTTCCAGTCTTTTCTAAATCAGAAATATATTGTAATCTATTTATATTTGATTACATACGTGCATATGTATGGATTTAAGGTTCAGAGAAGTGCCTAATCCACAAGTAACTTCTGAAAACCATAACACTTTCTAATGCTAACTATAACCAAGACTAGCTTAAACTTGTGTGCCTGAGAGTGATATTAACACATCTACCTATCTTACACACGGTTTGGAAGATCTAGCAAATATTGATGCAGTGGAAAACAAGGTTTAAACTACAGTGGGAACTGCACAAAAGGATCAGCTACCTTCTAGAGATTTCTGAAGGTCTGTGATAAGAAGAGCCTTGCAATCTATCCTTGAAGGCTTCCTCCCTCTGTTCGCTGGAGCTGTGGAGTGCCATATCTAATCAAGCAGTGAGTCAGTGGGATGAGGTTAGTGGAACGCACCACTTGGATATTATTACTAAAATCATTCAGCTTCTTTGTTTGGGCATGAGTCATCATAGTCACAGATTTTGGCATCTTACAAATTTCTCATTGCTTATTCTTCAAGCCTATCAGTTAAATTTGTGATATGATTGTGATTTTTTTTTTGGTAGAGGTTCATATTACACTAAAAGGACTCCAAATCAAAAAAAAACATAATGTAACCTCACTATATAAATTAGCAAAAAAGTTTCTGAAGTGCATCTGCCTCCTAAAACAAAAGCATAATCTTCACTGCCAATATGACATCAGCAGTGTTGGAAACACATGCTTCCAAACAATAGAAAAGGGAAAAAGGAAACAATTCTCTGCATCCCTACCTGATCTCATAGGAAGACTAAAAAATCAACACCCTGTCACTGAGAGTATGCAGGGTTGCTAAGTACTCTGCCAAAAGCTACTCAGTCAACAATATAAGAACACTTCCCTCTCACAGTGACATTTACAGCAAATCCATGAATTCAGAGGAAAACAGTTATGTGAAAATCATTTTTCATAGCATCCCAAAAAACACCTAGTCCATGGAAGGCTGGAAGTAGAGTTGTAACTGACAGCCCTCCTAACTACTAAGTGATCAATTTAAAATCACCTCGCTCAAGGGAAAGCTTTAATAAACTGTTCCAATAACAAAACCTGCTATGTGGCCCATATTAATTGGCATCTCAAATTAATTGGGTGAAACCCACTCAGAGCATGCAAACCGACTTATTCTCTACAGAAACTTATTGTTATGAAAGAAATTGCTGCTACACCAGCAATTTCTGATTTTGAGCTTACATACACTGGATAAATCCAGAATAAATTGCAATAGTTGCCATGGAAATAATAAAACAGTAGATTGGGTAAATAAAACAGGGTACATATTTTGTGCACCCTATATAAAAGATAATAAATAAAGCTTTTTATCCCTGTTCTCAACTGTAATGAATTAGTGGAGATGCCAGAAGTGTGAAATATGATCAGTTAAAAGAAAGGAAATAAAAGTAACCAAAGCCTGATAGACATGAACTTCTTTTCCCCAAGAAAAGAGAAAATTTAGCAATTTAGAGAAGAAAGTGAAAATGACAATACCAAAAGTGCTATCAAATGTACAAAGCGAATGAGCTGAAAATAGACAAGGGATTCTTTTTTCCATAATCTTTTTTCAGCTATAGTAATTTCACAGATTTTTTTTTATTTATTTATTTATAATGTCATTGGTATTCAGCTGTTCACCCATGAACAAAAGCATGTTGCTTTTGGCAAATATATTACATGCTGCACCTGGAAGAAGCTACTGCATGAACAAGGTTGTCATCCCCTTCCTTTTCCACCCTTCTTTTCATCAGCTGGAAACTGGTTACTACCTGGATAGCACTCTGCAGTCCATCAGCTAAAACTCTTCCTAATTCCCCACACTCCAGGTGGGACTATCTACTCTCCAACACCCTCTGTGACAATATGGGACTTGGGCTCACTAATAATTGATATTCATAGAATCATAGAATTGCTGAGCTTGGAAGGGAACTTTAAGATCAGCAAGTCCAACCATCAACCTACCCTGACAAAACCACCTCTAAACCACGTCCCTAAGTACCACATCTACCCTTTTTTTAAACACCTCCAGGGATGGTGAATCCACCACCTCCCTGGGCAGCCTATTCCAATGTTTGATAACCCTTTCAGTGAAAAAATGTTTCCTAATATCCAATCTAAACCTCCCCTGGCATAACTTGAATCCATTTCCTCTCGTCCTATCACTTGTCACCAGGGAGAAAGGTCATCCCCCACCCCTCTACAACCTCCTTTCAGGTAGTTGTAGAGGGTGATAAGGTCTCCCCTCAGCCTCCTTTTCTCCAGGCTAAACAACCCCAGTTCCCTCAGTCGTTCCTCATAAGACTTGTGGGATTTTGTGGGACTCCTACACTGGTTAAATGGTTTGTGTACTGGAATTTTATAGTGCAGCTCAAGAAGAAAATCATTCTAGCTGTGGTTTGGCTGAAGGATTAGCTTTTAACGTCAGTGGTCTAAGCTCACTTGTGAACAGTGAATCATTGCTCTTAGTACAGCAATAGACGTATTTTAATCGGATCATAATAATCTCAGTTTAATAATTACTCATTCACTTCAAAATGCAACTGATATATGTAATTTGTTTTAGGTAAAAAAGAAAAATCTTTAAGGAAATGAAATAATGTAAAATCAATCTCAAGTCTAATTTCCCTTTGAGCTACATCAGTGTAATCAGCTGAAATTATTTCATCAGGGAGCCACTTTCAATAAAGAGTATCAATAAAGAATGTTTATAGACATTTTATGTACCCACAAAATATTGTGAAGAATGCAAATATACATACACACAACAATTTTGTTGAATCTTATACCTGCCTGGAGACTACGCAGTAAATTCCAGGACAAAAGATTTAGCTGGCAAGTTATTAAACATCATGAAAACCAAAGATTTTGGCTAAGCTACTCCATGAACACATTGACACCTTGCTTCTTTTCTCTAAGTGCCTGGTGATGAGCACATCCTGACACAGAGATGCTGTGTACTTGGTACAGCTAAGCATAAACAGTTTTAAAGCTAGAACAGCCCCACCAGCCAGCCCTCATCCAGCATTGCCCTGCTGCCTCCTGGGCATCCAGCCCAGAGACCGGGTCCTTTGGGGCTGCAGACCCCCTATGGATCTACACTGCCTCTTGCTTTCACAGCTCTGCCACAGGCCCGTGTCTGGAAGACGTACAATTCCCTGCTTTACCTCTAAGGAATCCACAAATGAAATCTGACCCTGATGAAATTAAAGAGATATTTTGCCTTTAACAGGACTGAACTCATGATTTTTATTTTTTTTTTTCACTGAGATTTAAGCCCATACTTAAGCACAATCCTTACTGAGCTTTTCAGAACACCTTTACTGTGAAATTCTTTATAGAGGTCTGAGCACAATATCAGCTATATAGCATGCTGTGTCTATATCTTTTTATACAACTATAACGATATTATATGGGATTTTCTGCTGCTATCTGTCATTTGGGTCAAAACGTTTATCTTTTTTTACTTTCATTGATATGGGGCTCAGTAGTGTCTATTTTGTGTATTGTAATAACCACAATACCCTTGGCGAATAGCTACGAAACAAAGAATATTTGTAAACAATATTTTGTCTCCATTTTAAAGCTCTTTTTATCCCTTATCTAGTCTGTTCTCCATATTATGTTCCATTCAAATTTACCAACTCACTGTTGTGAGCAAGTGCTAAGTTTTACATTTGGCAAATGCTAGGACTTTGGAAGAGGAGCACAGCTGGAGTGGATATAATGAAACAGCATTCTTCTGTACCAAAGTGATCTTGATGCTGATGAGAAAAAAAAAAAACCCACAACCACACAACAATGTGGTGTATATTTATACCAGTTTAATGAGGCTCTATTCAAAAATCCAGCTGTGAAAAATGTGATTAATCTATATACATAGTCTTCCAGTACTAGAAAGTAAGTTCTCCATGGCAAAGACTGATTTCCACACATTACGGATTGTATCTTGTCTCTTAACCACTTCCTGTAGACCATTCACAAGCACGTAACCACACTTTGGAGTTTGAATATGTTGCATGGAAAGCATAGCAGCTACTAATAAACAGCACTCATTGGTAGGAGGCTGAGCCTCCGTATAATTCTAGTTCCTGAAGTTTGTTCTTTCTTTCTTTATTTATTTATTATTCCACTTCATTTTGCTGCTTTTGTTGCTTTTTTTTTTTTTTTAACAGAAAACCTTTAAAGCTAATACTGAATGACTTCTGTAGGTGGTGCCAGAGATATTTTGATAGTTTTGTTCGCTTAGATTTAACTGTGGCTTTATGTATGTGCAAAGTTTGGCTTGATGTCATACATTATGTTTACAAATCTTTCCTTGGATTCTCTGGGGTTTTCTATCAGAAGATATAAACAACTGTTATCCAATCTGGAAAGAAGTGGATTGTCATTCATGTCCTCTGCACTGTGATTGGTATAGCATATTTACAGAAAGAACCTTCCAAATCTTTAAGCAACAGCATGCAGTCTTTTAAATAAGCTTCTGACATTCTAGGCCACCAAAATGTTGGTTTTGTGTCAAAGTTAAATAGAGACTTCATTATGAATATACTAATTTAACTTGTTCCATAGATTTTGTTGTTGTTGTTGTTAGAGGAAAACTATGCTTTTCTTTGAATTTACATAGTAAGAGACTGAAGGGTCTGGGGACAATGACTTGAGGACAAGAACAGATACAGCTAGTAGATTCTATTATTATTTGTTTGTATTCTAACAGAGTTGCTTGGGACTCCAGACATTGAGCTAGAAGATGGACAAAGAACAAGTTAGTGCCATCACATTATTGATGGGGAGCAGGAGTCAGAGGCGGCTGAAAGGAGATAGGAGAAGGGAACTACAGGATTCTGCAAAGGTATGGAAACCAGGGTCCCATGTATTAAAAATGCCACATGGATCTGTCCCACCTTGTAAGAAGAATCTACACTGAAGTTAGGTGGCTGAGCTCCATATACAACAAGCTTTAAGCATTACATGTTTAAGCGTAGGGGACTCAGTTGTGCTTTTCATGATCCAGTGATAATTATTTTCTAAACAGTTTCACAGCTTCCAGAGGAGGTGTGGCTTGTACCTCCTTTTTCACTCACATCCCTGTGAAAGAAACTGTTACTTCATGATAAAGGACTTCTCTGGAGGGAGAAATGTTGATATCCCCTCATTGATTTATATATCCAAATCCCACTTCAGGCACTTTTGTTATTTTGTCGGATCTGTGCTCAAATTTCCTACTAATAAAAAGGAATTGTAGTAATTTCTCACTGCACAAAGTCATTGTCAGGCTAATATATTAAATATTAAGACATGAAAAAAAAATAACCTTATTAAAGAAAGTTCATGTAATTTGTCTAGATAAATAAGAAACAAGTTAGGAAATGTATAGTAGACCTGGGAAAGTGAAGTATGCAAAGAATGAGAGAGAAGAAAATAAGTCAGGAGTTCTTTTCATCAAAGGAGGAAAAGAAAACAGGGAGTGGGGAATAATTCAGTAGATCACAGAATAACAGAATCACAGAAGGGTAGGGGTTGGAAGGGACCTTTGAAGATCATCTAGTCCACCCCGCCTGCCAAAGCAGGTTCACCTACAGCAGGTTCACCTAGGGCAGGTTGCACAAGAATGCATCCAGGCAGGTTTTGAATATCTCCAGAGAAGGAGACTCCACAACCTCTCTGGGCAGCCTGTTCCAGTGCTCTGTCACCCTCAAAGTAAACAAGTTTTTCCTCATGTTCAGATGGAGTTTCCTGTGTCCCAGTTTGTGCCCATTGTCCCTTGTTCTGTTGCTGGGCACCACTGAAAAGAGTCTAGTCCCATCCTCTTGACACCCACCCTTCCACTTGGAGGAAGTGGTGCTTGAGTATTAACCAACTCTCTTGCATCCCCCTTCCTTCCAGAACCTTAGCCTATGGGGTTCTTCCAAGTATGTCTTTGAAGAGGCCAAAGTTAGCTCTCCTGAAGTCCAGGGTTGTAATTCTACTTTTTGCCCTGCTTTTTCCACACAGGATCCTGAACTCCACCATCTCATGGTCACTGCAGCCAAGGCTACACCCAACCTTCACTTCCCCAACTAGTCCTTCTTTGTCAGCACAAGGTCCAGCGGTGCACCTCTCCTTGCTGGTTCTTCCACCACCTGTGTCAAAAAGTTATCATCAATGCTCTGCAGAAACCTCCTGGACTGTGCATGCCTGGCTACATTGCCTTTCCAGCAAATGGTGGTTGAAGTCCCCCATGAGAACCGGGGCCTGTGATTGTGAAGAAGGAAGCATGTATACTTCATTTTCTGTCCGTGGGAAAGAAGGCTTGTAATTCGAGTTTTCTGGTTTTCCTTTTGAGGTAGGAAAAGTGAAATGTTTAGCTTATGGTTTACTCCACACGTTTGAATTGAAACATCTTTATTCCCCCAAAACTTGTCAACAGTGACAAATCTAGATACTAAGAAGTTTTTTTATCAGGGAATGCCTTCACTGTCTGAATACAGGAATGAAGATTGAGGTAGCATTTCTATGGATGCTTGTTGCATATTTATTTAAATATTTCCTCATTCAACTGGGTATCTCTTTGACTGGGTGTTCTTTGGGGAAAGTCAAGGAACACATTAGCCTCTGCAATTTCATACATTCACTGCCTGTAATAGGGTGATGAGATGGGAATAAATAATAAATAACCACAGCGATGCTAAACATAGACTAGCAAACTGACTATTTCACAATGGAACTTTGTCACCCAGAGCATGTAAGTACACTAACAGTTTGTTCTAAGACACATCAGTGGAATAAGATATAATTAAAATGAAAGAATTACAGCAACAGCAGTCAAACAAAAGTAAGGAAGTAGTAATCTGTACATTTTACCACTATGCCAGTGACATCAAGATCTCTGAATCTAATTGTTTCAACATAAGTATGTTGGAGTCTTCAGAGAAGAAAGAAGTTTGTTATGGTATATTTTGCCCCTTCCATGCCATGATTTAGAAGAAAATGGAGGCAATTATATTGATGAAACAGAGCTCTTATACTCTAGGTCAGACCCTTTACTTTAAACCTGAAATAATTCTGGAATCAGTTAATTTAGATTCAAAAGTAAAACTTGCATTGCAGGACTTCAGCAGACAACAGCTCTGCCTGTACTTCCATCCAGCAAAAATCTATCACCTCAGCCTCCCCTTACTCCCTTATCTGACCCAGTGGAAGAGACATGGACAAGACTGGATTGTTGTCATCTATCATTGGTGCCAAAGGTTAGGGTTACAGGCAGCCTGTGTGACCCCAGAGGTCATAGAGTAACTGAACCATTTAAGTTGGAGTAGAACTCACAAGATCATCCAGGCTGATGTCTTTAGAGCAAGGTCAACATTAAATTGGAGTTGCTCAGGACTTTGTCCAGCTAGGTATTGAAAACCTCCAGGGATGGAGACTACATAACCTTTTTAAGCGGCCTGTTCCAATGCTTTATTAGGTCCTCAGTGACACTAGGTAAAGACAGAATAGTTTTTGAAAAGAAAAGGATTTTATGACCTTCATCTAGTTAAACCACAGTTCTAAAAGTCACCTTTTCTTCCCACTTCTTATTCACAATGCACAGGTTTTAACATATAACAACATATACAACACATAAATTGTGTGAAGGCTGTTGATGGGGACATATTTGTTGCATGAATTCTACATGTTAATGCTCAGTGCTGACAGCTGTGACTGGAAGCAGACAATCCTTAGGAGTGTTTGACTGTAACAATCAAAAGACGTTCCATTTTCTGTTAGTCCAGAGATTAGGGGCACAGCTGCCACTGTGCACCCTGGTAACTCTTATTGGTTGGTTTTCTATGCTATCCATGGCAGATGCATAGCTGTTCTGTCACACCATTACACCCTAGAAGGTCACAGGTTGATCCATGACTCCCTACTGCATTCTCCTATTACTGCACATCAAGAAGTTGTTCCCTGCCTGTTCAAAGGTGAAGATGATGGCTACTTCTTGTTCCACCAGCCTCAGAGTGGTTAGAACAGTTCTAGAAAATGTGCCTGGATCTTCCTTGACTTTGGAGGGACTATTAGCCTTTATAATACAAGGAAGATTAGGTCTATTGCTATTAAATGATATATTTTATATATTATTTCAAATATCACTTCAAATATTTATTTCTATTCTGATAGTGATAAATTGTGCCATACAGGTGTCTTAAGCAAATGTGTAAAAAACTCAACAAAAGAATGGTGCCTGACCAATTCTTCCTGCATGTAATCCAAATGGTGTCACAAGGATTGCACATCCTTATGTTGTGACGTCTCATAAGTCACACTTATAATCTGTAAAGCTAATTATTTTTGCATAAATTTATATTCAGTTTTAAAACATCTAGCAGCATTAGCAATGGCATTACTGTGACTGACCTATTAAAAGATACTCAGTAAGAATGAAATGTCGCAGTCTTAGTTTATCCTGAGGAGAATCTAAGTGATAATCAGCCTAGTAGGTTAGCTTTATTTATGCCAGTAAATAGGGTTTGCAGAGAGTATATAAACCACAACAGTATGCTGCTACTTTATGTCTTTGCTTTCCCATTTGGACTGCTGCAATGAGACAAGCCATTGTAGTATGAGTGATTTGCAAAAAACAGGGAAATGTCTATTTATGACTTGTATTGTATAATGTACACTTTATATTCTGCGTGGCTGCAAGACTTGTGAAGCAATACAGTTCACACAGTTCCCTAAATAATTCTCTGTTGTGATGAGCTGACAGGCTTAGAAGAGTGCATTACTTGAAAGAGTAAACATCAAGAAGACTCCAGGGGTTCTTTCACTTCATTCATTTTGCATTATCCCATTTAGCAATTGTAGTTACATCTCTGCAGCTCTAATAACTGTTCAAGTAAAGTAATGTTATAGTCCTAAAAGACATAAACCTACTGGGCCAAACATAATCATATTCAAGTTCTAGTGATGGACATGCAGACTAAAATGTATGTAATAGCACGGGGATATGTGCTTGCCAAATAATCAAAGCAGAGCAAAACTGACTCACTTCCTGAAACAAGAGGCTAAGACTAGAGTTTTAAAAAAACTGCATTCTATACGAAATTATAAATAATTGCAATTCACATTAACATACCCAAAAAAGGAAGCTCTTCTGGTACTGCTCAGGAAATTTTTCTTTTAAGACAATACTTCTGTAACTTTCTAACTTCTTTATTAGAATCATAGAATGGTTTAGGTTGGAAGGGACCAAACTCAGTTTGAAAGTGTAATTTTTTCATTTGTACCCACACTGAGGCAGAACTTCTGGAGATGTTTGTTAAGGACTGTGAGCCTGGGTGGCTCACGAGAACTGGAACTAGTGTTGTTTTTTCACTGTTAGCCCTCTAACTCTTGAGTCCGCACCAAATATTGCCATTGTGCTGAAATAGAATCAGAACTTCTGCAGCAAGAGCAGGTTTGTGGAGCTCAGCTTAAAACAGGGTCAACACAGGGCTAACTAATAAATAAAGAGCACTGGATATGTTAAAGGGAATTTTACATGGATATAATTTGGTTTGATTTCTGTCTTTTTATTCCTTTGGCTTAAAAAGATCTCCCTGTAGATTAAAAATAAATGCTAGCATTTCACAAGACTCTAGTAGTGAAATCTTTCCTTTTCTTCATTGGCATTTAATCATGCTCAGCTGTCAGGTGAGTAAGGAAAGAATAGTCAAAGGAGTATGAAGAACGAAATCAGTGATCTTGGTGGAAAAACCCTGCTAGAAAAACTTGCTACAATGGATAAAATATATAAATGCCATCTGAGGCAAGGCAGGAAAAAGAATCACTGAGTCTGCGGTGCTGGATAAATAAGCCTTTGTAAATGTTAAGTTCACCTATCTAGACCAGGAATCTTTAACTCTTTATTTGCAGGAAATACCACAGTATGTATTTAAGCGTAGTTTGAACAACTTACCTTGCTCCAGTCACTCCTCATCTCATGTTTTAAAACCTATGAGTCAGATCCTGAAGCTCTATGAGGCTGCATTGACCAAAGGATCTGGTTCCTCCCTACACTACTAATTAGCACACAGTCACGCATAGTCGCTCTCGTGAGCTGTATGGTTATTGCAATTCTTGGCTGAAGCACCATGGCATGAATTTTGTGCTCTTTCATTTGTACCATGCCTTCCTCCTTTGAGAAAGGACAGATCACAACTGAAATTAAATTTCTTATATCAGGGTTTAGTGGGACCAGATATCTGTTGACCTACCAGTAGCACTTTACAGTTGAAAAAACCATTTTTCTCCTTCTGAGGCTTTGCCAGTAACCTTAAGGAAAATAGTGTATAAAGAAGTAAGTTCTATTAAGAATAAAAACAAATCAAAAGGTAGAGTGTGGAAACTTTCATTCAGGATAAAAGCTAAAATGCTTCTCTGGATCATCCAGCATAGCTATCATATCTTATGGTTAATGAGTAGGCACAAAACTGAAGTATTGTAACACAGGAGAAGAATGCTTTGCAATGTTAGATAAAAGCTAGGACACATATATGTACGGTCTGCAGCTAAATTATCAAACCCCAGAAATGTCAGCTTTGTTTCAAAGTAGTAAAGGATGTATGCATTCAGATAAACTCAGGCTTTTTGACAAAGCCTCTAGGCACACTGCTTCAGGATGAATACATAAAAGTAAGCCAAATGCATATTTAGAAGCTATGGAGGAGGTATATTTGAAAAAAAAAAATTTAAATGAAAGAGAAATATCCTAACTTTTTGGTTCAATCTATTAAACTGTTTTTACTCTCTGATACAATCTTTGTCATTCCTGTTCATGTGGAACTAGCTAATTGCAAATTTTCTGTCCTTTTAACTGATGTAGGTACTCTGAGAGCATGTAACATTTAATTAGTAACTACACATTTATCTAATTTCATATGCTATAGCTCAAAGGGAAATGACTAGATATGGATGTAAATGAGAATACCTTCTTATTCTTTCTAGTCTGTTATGGCTGTTCATATTTTAATAATATAGCAAACTGTGGCTACAAAACATGCTTGCTTGGCACCTTCCCTCCTTTTGGGGGTATTATAATAGAGGTAGATAAAATAAATACCCTCTAGTGAACCTAAGTAGTGACTCTTTTCTGAACTCAGTTTTTTGACAGAGACAGTTTAGG
Organism: Charadrius vociferus; assembly: GCF_000708025.1. Lineage (NCBI taxonomy): Eukaryota > Metazoa > Chordata > Aves > Charadriiformes > Charadriidae > Charadrius > Charadrius vociferus. Next base: position 484,640 of record NW_009649042.1, on the reverse strand, counting down.
TCCAGCCTGCAACCTGTGCAAGGTTTGACCATAATAATTGATACTCCAAACTCAGAAGGCTACAGATATGTTTAATTGTTTAAAAGATATTAAGCTCGCCTGATTAATTCATTTTTAAATAGTATGATGAAATACAATGAGAAATTGATTGTACAGTAGTATAAATCAGGGATTGCTTCTAGTTCTGTAGAAGATTGGTGAATTATTACATTATTTATAGTACTTCTCATCAGAATGCCCACAAGACAAAGTACCAAATGGTAGATGATCAGGGAAAGACTTTATCCTTTACTAAACTGATAAAATAATATGATGAATAGAAGAGGAAGACTGCAAAGTGCTGAGTTACTATGGTGATAAAGGTGATATAAGGACTTCTATAGAATGGAAGAGGATATAAAAGCACAGGGAATGCTTCTTATTAAATATGCACCAGTCAAGCTCTCTGCCTTGTGTTAGTTTGCTCACATGCAGTCTCATATATTCCATTTTTTAATGTCCTTTGGGTAATTACTTATTTATCTCATACAAATCATCTAAGTAAACACAGGTTTAATATAACTAGTCACTGAAGTTTATATACCTCTTGGGCTTTTAGTGTTGTCTGATTAGATTAAGGAGAAGAAAAACATACCAAAAAATCCTGGTTTTCTCAAGTTTCCCCTTAACTCCTATAATTAAGTCAGTAGTATACATATTTAATAACACTTTGCTTTTCTACGCACTTATATATGGTTGAGCCATATCTACTAGATGTATATTTTCATTAGAATAAAACCAGGGAAAATGTAGATTTACACTGCATATACTGAGCTCATTCTGTAAAGACTGACATAAGAACAACCCTGACGCCATAAGCAGTAAAGAAATCTGGCTTTAAATTCTAACTCAGGTTTGAACGTTTATCCTGTATATACAACTGAATTGAGTTCTTTCTTGTAGCCAGCATGTCCCACGTTACAGCTGAGATTGTGTGTATCAGTAGTGGTGTCACAGTGCGTATAGAATAAACTGTTTGCCAGAAAACTGGATCGTGAAAAACATATATAATCCATTATCTTCACTCACAGTCTAGCAAAGCTTGTAGTCTTCATAAGCAGGTTAACATAGCTGATCTGATTTCTCACCCTTCTCACTCCCTCCTGTAAACAAATCAAATGGAGCAATTATTAATTTACTATGAAGTAATTCACATATTGTATTCTTAGACGCCGATTCTCATTTCTCCTTTCTGTCAATACTTTTCAATCCCAGTCCTGCACTTTCCTCTCAGGTTTGGTGTAACTTTAAATTTACTTTTTCTAGTTATGAGAAATTTTTATCATGTGTTTAAGAGTTCTAATTAAAAAATTGTGATGCTTTTATTTATGGCCTTAACAGGATATTGCAACACTTAAATCTTTCTTGAAAAATTCTGAACTAATATTGCAACAAACTTCTTGATCCCCCATATATACCTAAATGACTGTCTCTCTCTCTCTCTTTATTTTAATAATGAGAACAAGGGCAGTTTCTGAACTACCAATCAAATGAGTGTTTAGAAGATCAATGAAGTGTTATTATATTACTAATATAGAAATATTAAATGCAAAGATAACATGGCAAGGTTTATTATCGCACTTTTAGACATGCTTCAATATGAAAACTAGCATCATGTAATAAAATGCTAATATATAAATACAGGTAAATTTATATTAAACTTTTCTTTGTGGTATATTTAGCAGTAGTTCCATCATAGTGAAGGAAAGAAAACAGATACACAGGTTTCTGGTCAACTTGGCTGAAGACACTGAAGACAAGCATACAAACAAAATATTCTTATGTCCTTTGCTTTTTGACAAATCAGGATTATCATACCTTTTGGGGTCTTTGTTTCTTTTTACTTCTTGTTACTTTTTAGCAAATAAAGATTACAAAGTAAAATAACAAGAGAGGTAACTGGAAATTAAATCCTTTTATTTCCATGCATATGTATAGCAACCTAATTTCCAGATAGAGAAAAAAACTTTATAGAATTCATCAAATCCTGTTTCATTAAATTCTCAGCTCAAACATAGAGCTACAAACACCTAATCTATGAAACTGTGGGTGGGTACATGATTCACAGGATCAAGTGCTAATAAATCAAACTTTCTTTCCACTCAGTTTGGGAACTAGTGCATTGCATCTCCTCTTCTTACCTTGCATGAAGTTCAATACATCAGGCTTTCGGAAGATGTACTACAAATGCTGGAAAACCAAAAGCATTTCCCTTCAAGGTTAAATCACCGCACTAGAGATCTCAAAACAATTTTCAAAACTGATTAAGCCTCTGATAAATCAGAAAAAAATCAAGTTTTTTTACGCCAAATTTTATCACACCACCTTAACAGTTTATGGCGATGGTGTTATTGAAATATGGTCTATTATTACGTGGAGGAAAACTAAATGGATGCATTAAATGTCTAACTGGAGGGAACTAATTTATTTTTTTTTTTGCATATGGTACTAGCCTTTTAACAAATAGTTACACCATTAAGAATTTGTTCTGATAAGCAGTCTTGTTAGCCACCTAGCTTCAGGCTTCTAGACACTTATTACCTCTTTGCTTGATTGGATTTTGTTTTGTTTACTAGGTTAAACCTTCTAATATGGATTAGCAGTGAAAGTGAACAAAAGTAAACAAATCATTATGCTCATGAGATTGTGAGGGACAAACACATTCATCATTTAAAGGACACACAATAGGTAATGTAGCACAGTGTGTGCTGCAGATACAACAGGAAAAAATTACTGTTGAATCTCACAAACATACAGGCTCCCAACTGGCAACCCAACTTCTTGTTAGGATTTTGAAATGATAGCATGTTAATTTGCTGTTATGTATTTATTAAAGCATGCTTTGCTGTCATCTTGCCATCAGTTAGAACTATCTTTCAAATATTCACTTCTACTGCATTCCGTGGGGATTCTCCGTGATATTTATACAGACATTCAGTCCTACAATTCTTATTTTTACTTATCTTGATAATGTACCTCCATCTAATTCTGGTGGTGGAATTGATGGAAAGAGTCAAATGAATAACCTTATGAAATCATAGATTCATAGAAAACACAGGTTGGAAATGACCCTGAGAAATCATCTATTCCATATTCCTGCTCTCAGGCAGCATCAACTCTGTCTGAAGTTTTCCATGTGCACCCCAAAAAATTTTCCCATAGAAGTCTTGCTCTCCGTATAGGCTTGCTTTTCTTAATTTTTTTGCAGAGGCTTCACAAGCAGTTCACAGCCCCAGACAACCTCAATTATGTGTTGCAAGCCTATGAAATTAACCTATTCCTGATAGATATTTGCCCAAACTGTTCTAAGACTGTAATTCCGGTCTGTCAATTTTTCAAATACTCGATTGCCTTTTCATCTAGAAAGATTTCCTTTATGTCTGAAAGTTCTCAGATTCACAGCAGACCAATAAAGGCAATTATGGCATAGCACTGTAAGACACCGGTGTTTCAGAGAAAAGGCCTTGAAAAGCAAAGAAGCATTTCGCTTGCAGGACTAGTAAATCCATGACCTCCTCCAGAGGCTATGGATTTAGTAGCACAGATGTGGAGGAGAGCTGTGTAATTCTGTTGGCTTTCAGATATAAGCATATACCTGCCAAAATACAACAGAGGCCATCAGTTCATTCCAGATAGGTCACTGAACATCCATGATAGAGCAAAATTTTCATTAATCACTGACCTGATCTGTATTCCAGCCAATAATCCAAAGGGGACTGGTCCTATAATTCATTCCTAATTAATGTAAATGGCCCAGTTCCTTAAGTATTTGATCATCTACAGTAAAAAATATGATAAACTTATAGAAACACATGTACAGGTTATCCCATTATTATATTTATTAATAATTGATTCCTTTTAAAAGATGAAAGATAGAGGTTTGTCAAATCATTATTGCTTCTTTTTGAAAGTAGAAGTACGTCCTGTATTTTGATAGTATCTATTTTTACATTACTTATGGATCAGATCAACAAGATCTGGATGTGGTAAGCTATTTTTCTTGCCCTGAAATAATCTAGAAGAAGGAAAATAAATTAGAAGTACAACACAAGTTAGTAATTTTGACTTCGGGCAATCTCACTAACTGAGTATTCACTATAATTTGCCTGGAAAGTCTTTGGCTTGCAGCTTTAATGTTGGACTTCTCTCTCTCATGGGCATAGCACACTTTTAGTTCTTAAATTCAGCAATGTGTCACTTCGGCTCAAAGAGATTCCAGGTTGATACTGTGGAGTGCTCAGAGCTTGCAGTGAAGGAAATAACACTTTCTATTTGTATTGTGTTTTTAGCCTTCTTCCTTAAGTGTCCTTGACCACTGTCAGAGACAGGGCATTACATTTTGATCTTACGCAGTGCAGGTATTTATACATTCCTGTGGTCAACATGCTTGCGAGTCAGGACATTATTTAGCTACAAAATATGGATGGAGGACCCTTGATTAAGGCTTTACATCTTTTGAATACCGGCCCCTGCTCTTTAGGTTGACTGACCTCCATTTAAAGGTTGGTTTCCCTCTTGCACCAGGAATATTATCACAGTGAATATCGTCTTTTAATCAGCCCCCTCAAACCATTCTTTTTTGTTCCTTGCTTCTATGGTATCTTTTTTTTAGATTCTCTATGTCTTTAGCAACTGGATAGAGCTAAACAAGAGGATGTAATGATCTTATAGAATCCTAGAATGGTTTAGGTTGGAAGGGACCTTAAAGATCATCTAGTTCCCCCCCCCCCCGCCATGTGCAGGGACACCTTCCACTAGACCAGGTTACTCAAAGCCCCCTCCAACCTGGCCTTGAACACTTCCAGGGATGAAGCATCCAAAACTTCTAAACTTCTCTTGTATATGAACAGAACGTGTATTCCATTAACCTACTGAAAAAACATAACAGGTTTTATAACAGTTTTCCGCTGTCTTCAGGGAAGGAGTTATTTGAACTTTAATTTTGCTTACTTTGAGGGTGGTAAGGCACTGGAACAGGTTGCCCAGAGAAGCTGTGGAAGCTCCATCCCTGGAGGTGTTTAAGGCCAGGCTGGATCTTCAAGGTCTCTTCCAACCTAAACCATACTATGATTCTATGATTCTTCATACCACCTCAGTTTTTCAAAAGCCAATATACAAAATCTGAAAAATTTTCTTTCTTCAAAAATGTTGTTTTTAAAACAGAATCACAAACTCAAAAAGCAATTGGGGCTGGAAGGAGCCTCTGGAGTTAGCCTAATCCATCCCCCTGGTCAAAGCAGAGTCATCCAGAGCAGGTTGCCCCTGGCTGTGCGCAGTGGGTTTTGAATATCTCCAAGGATGAAGGCACCACAACCTCTCTGGGTAACCTGTGTCAGTGTCTGACCATGCTCAATGTAACAAATCTTTTCAGTGGCAACAAAGCTAATCCCTGAGCCTAACTATGGCAAAATTTCTGTTGAATTCATCAGGTGTTTTGCCTGAATTATTTTTGTAGAATTTATCTTTATTCCCCCAAAGCTTTGCATTAAACACTCATGTAAATGAAAAAAGATTCAATGGTTTAAGGGGGAAGGTGAAAGTATGAGAGGGTTTCTTTGTACAATATTTGCTCTTTTAGGTAAGTGAACTACTCAAGTAAACAGTTGCCTTCAGCCATTCTTTCCTGCTCCTGCAAAGCATCCAAGATAGATGATAGGCCTGGAGTAGTTGCAGCAGGTAGGACTCGCATTCCTAAAGCAGGATTACGAAGATTCATCTTCGTTGGCTGAAAAACCAAGATTTTTGTCACACAAAACACAAAGGTTCTGACATTACTTTTCATTATATGCCAACGCAAAAGTAAATTCTTCAAAGAAAAAAAAAAAGAGGGGGGGCTACAGGCCCACATGGTAATGGTTCCTCCCATACTCCAAATATGACCACCAGGCACGTGAGTAATGGGCTTTGTCTAGAGGGGCTTTCTTTACCTGTTCCTTCTCTTGTGCTGAATTTGAAAAGTCTCTAGAATGTAAGCTTTATAGAAATGTATTTATACTTTGCAAAGCATTTATGAGGATGGAATGAGCATTTTCCAATTTAAAAATCCGACAGTAATTTTCCTATAGTCCCATCTAGCTCGAATTAATATGCCTGTCACATAAAGGGCAATACCAGCTGCTTACAGATAGGAGGCTTAGGTAGCTGGGTCTGCTCCCACCCGGTGAATTTAAAATCTAATAAGATTTTTTCCCAAATATTACATTTGCAAACAGGCATAGAAACAAAAGATTTTTCACAAGCAGTGTTACAGTTTCAGTTTCGTTATCTGGTTTTAAGCTTTCCAGGCGAGAAAGTTTTCAGCAGACTGATTAAGCTGCTTCCCAGTAAAACGATTCATCCCCTTTATAAAGCACACATCCCACGATTACAAGCTTCTGGGACTGAGCTCTGACCATATGTGCAGGAAAGGCACAAGTTCCCCAGGCTGGATACAGTCATAGTGGTGATAGCAAGATCTGTGTGTGACACTGAGCATATGCCCTGCCTACAAGGTATACGCTGTGACCGACCTGGTAAATCCATCACTACATTCCAGCCCTTGTATTTCCAGAGGGGTGGTCCTCAAACCTTATTGTCACAAAATTTCTCTTCACTTCAACAGGAGTTTTGTCTGAATGACTTTTGTAGAAACCGGCCTTATGTTCCCAAAGCTTTGCATTAAACTTTACAGTGTTTCTTAAACCAAGCTTTGAGCCACCAGCTGCACCATGGCATCCATCAGCAGAGATCCATGGAGCTCCCCTCAGGTTCATGGCATGCTGCAGGACCATAGCCATCCTTGCAAATGGAGCCAGCGCTGAATCTGCAGCTCTTAAGTTAGCTATAGAGGTATGTCTACATCTCTGATAATAAATAAAATGGGTCGGACTTCATTCTCTGACCTTGAAGACAAGGGACACGGTATCACTTGCATTAGCACTGTCCATATACCTCAATGGAACAGCCCCAGGTTATCAGCAGGCTGAGCCCAAGCACTCTTTGGGAAAACGATGCCTGCCACAGACCAAAATTATATCAAGTAGCGCAGTAGCATTAAATGCCGTAGATGACACCCGCAGGACCAGAGACTGAGCTTAAATCCTGTCCTTCTTTAGTTCACTAGCACCAACAAAGCCCAGGAAGGCCCAAATGGTGGAAAACACTGCCTGTGGAATGAAGTCTGGAGGAACTGCTAATATCAGCTTACTTGTACACACCCATGAAGATTTGTCCGTAAGCTCCAGATTCATTCAGACGAAGCTAAAAGCTAATTATGTGTGTGTTTATATAAAAGTTATATGTGACATTGAAGAAATTAAATATTCATAATGACAGCATGAAAGAATTTTATTTATGCCTAAATGAAATGTTTAAAAATAAATGAACAATGTATTCTAAAAATTAAATACCTGTTTTCTCCAACCACGTCCCATAGCTTAGTTAAACAATTGGGAATGCTTCATTTTCATTTTGTGCATTGATTTCAGATGGCATTAATAAAATATTTCCTTTTACTGTAAATTATTAATAGAATTTGTTAACACTAACATGCATCTGAAACCTCACAACCATTCAATGTACCACCTCACCAAGAAATCAACAAGAATGTTTCCCAAATGGGCTAATGACAGACACTTTTGTTAAAAATCTGCATTTTTGTTACACAAGAAATTCTAAATTCTTCCAGAACACTCCCCTCACCAGAACCAGCCCAGTCACATGTATTTCTTTGATAGATGAGGTTTCTGTTTTTCATTGGATTAAATGGTGCTTGCGGGAAAGAACACCAACCGAAGACAATAGCTGTGTCTGTTCTTTTATTTCACTTAGCCTGCAATACTTTCATTCATAAGCGTTAAATTGGAATTGCCAATATTAACTTACCAAAGAGCTGGTGGAAAAGGTTTATGTGCTATTTATCCTCAAGGGTCCAATTCAATCACAGCCCTGTAAAATGTCACTGACCCACTTCATCAATTACCGAAGGCAGGCGTGGGAGCTTTACATTCCTCCTGATTGTACCAGCCAAATATATCTTCTTTTGTATTTATGTGGTAACCAGACTGCTGGGAAAAAAAAAAAAAAAAAAGAAAGGTAAGCTTTTTTGCATTATAACAATTAAAAGTCCATTTCTATTGCACTTAACTTCAGACTTAAGAAACAGCTGGCCATGAAACAATTACATTCTGATAGACCTGTTAATAATAAACTATATACATTGTTGGGATAGTTTCAGCTACAATTCCGAAGTACAGCTACAATTTCGAAGTACAGCTGAGAAACTTTAGAAGAACCATAAATGGTTTAGTTTCAGAGTTTGTTATTTAAAAGTGATATTGCAATATTTTGTAACTTGGAAGTGACAAAGATGTTTTCTGGTCAGGTAGGCAGGTATTTTGTGAGCCATACAAGCCTCTAAGGGGAAATTCTGTTGACTATTTTCTTTCCAGAGGGTAATACTCTGTTTCATCATATATTATTTCATAATGTTTTTTTCATATTCTGATTTTTTGCTTCCGATTTTCAAAATGTGTTTAAAATTAAAAAGTAATGAATTCTTTTCAAATGCTGAGTACACTGAGTGAAAAATTACAAAATTTGAGATACACTTCAAATAATTGAAATACTGTGTCTGCCTGGGGAATACATTTCCTGAGGAAGTTACAGCAAATAAGTTAAATAAATTTAAATAAAAATAAAAATTTCTTGAAGTTAAATAATCTGCCCCTGCCAGCCAGACAGTAAGGAGTATTTTCGTATAATGTATCCCAATGCTTTTTGTTCACCTTATCTACCAGCAAGAGCACACATTTAGATAACATTCATTTTCTGTAATTTTAGCATCTAAAATGGACAGAGAACTGCTGGAGAGGGTCCAGCAAAGGGCTACGAAGATGATCTTATGAGGAAAGACTGAGGGACTTGGGTTTTTTTAGTCTAAGGAAAAGAGGACTGAGAGGGGATCTTATTAATGGTTATAAATACTTAAAGGGAGGGTGCTGGGGGATGGGGACAGTCTTTTAGTGATGCCCAGTGATAGGACAAGAGGTAATGGGCACAAACTTGAATATAGGAAGTTCCATCTTAACATGAGGAGGAACTTGTTTACTTTGAGGGTGGCAGAGCACTGGCACAGGCTGCCCAGAGAGGCTGTGGAGACTCTCCCGCTGGAGACATTCAAAACCCACCCGGACGACGTCCTGTGCAACCTGCTGTAGGTGACCCTGCTCTGGCGGGGGGGTTAGACTGGATGGTCTCCAGAGGTCCCTTCCAACCCTGACCATTCTGTGATTCTGTGAAAAATAAGATATGTAGTTCATGTCAATCACTGACAGTTAATAGAAAGACAAAAAGCATCTCTAGAGGGCAATTCATTCCATCTTATGACAAATGTCATTCTGTCTCTCGGTAGTTATTCTCTCATTTTGGTTATCTGCTGCATAAAACTGATCCCAGAGACATGATGGATATTTCCATGCCCAAAATTTTTTCTCACACATGAGTTTCCCTAGTTGTTCATGACTCTGAACCTGCAGCCACTTCCTTGCACTACATGGGGTGTCTAACAGGTGATGACAATCAGCAGTATAACCAGCCTGACTTCCTTTAACTGACCGTGGAAGGCTGCCCACAAGGAACAGAAAAGCACTTTCCTTGGTGCAGCTCTAGGGTTACTTATGTGACCCTGAAGAGGCAAGGAGCTGTATTGCTGGTGGAGCTGCTTTGAACAGGCGCAGGATGGTGTGTTGCTTTCACGAATCTGAGATGCAAAGTTGTCTTAGCACAGTGATGATGCAAGATGACAATCACACAGGGAAGTTTCTTCAGTTAAAATACCAGCTTCTGGAAAAAGTAAATGCAAGTGGGGGGAAAAAAGAAAAAAAAAAAAAAAAATTGAAAAAATATTAGGGTGGGGTGGTTTTTTTCCCATTACCAGTTAGGTAGGATGTTCAACAGCAACTGTTAGAATGAAACTAGTGTTCATTGACCGGATAAGAAAGTTTTCCCTGCTGTGTATTCAAGTAATGGTGGGTCACATTAAAGAAAAAAAAAACCAACAATTGTGCATGAAATGCTCTGGCTAAAAGGGCTGTAAGTTGAAGAAAGGTTATGAATTTCATGCATATATTGTGAAAAGTAGTGGCACATGTTCTACCTCAAAGTTGGATTGACTGATCATAATGGTCTCTTCTGGCTTTACAGTTTTATATAACTATAATACTGCTTATAATATCTCCAAAATGTTTTCTGTGTTTTACTGGGATAAGTATTTTAATGTCTACTTGAATTCCAGCCATTATTATATTCTTAATAAAAATGTTGAGAACATGGTGCTCAAACTACTTTATTAAAAGTTTGTATGAACTTTTCAAAAACAGGTGACAGAAGAAAAGCAAGATTTTTTTTTTTTTCTAGAACTGAGGTTTAATGTTTCTAATTGCAATGTAGATACTAATGCATTTATGTGAAGCAAAGTAACTGATGCAGCTTGGCTGTTTCAAGTCTTGGTATATAAGATAATTAGAAGCAATCATTCCTAAAGGTCAGTGAAAACAAAGATCCTCGTACTATAAAAATATCTGCCCCTAGAAACTATGGAAAGAAGCTCTACCTTGGAAATTAGATGGACACTATTAACAATATGGAAATAAACAGCATGTCATTGCAGCATAGGACCTACTTCTAAATGATTTTGAGAGAAAGGAAAAAGTAGCTCTAAGAGTAAAATAAACCATCAGCAGCTGAAAGAAAGATGCATAGGACAAAACACTGGTCTTATTTGTCTTATTTCAATCTAGAAAGGAAAATCCATGGTAAGGAGGATGACAATTTTGGGAAGTTCCTGTTGGGCGTTTTTGTGGGCAGAAGGGAGGGTAATGAAGCTCCAACTCTGATTACCCCTCCCTGGATCTTTCTTTCATCCATCGTTAACAACGGACACTGTTCTCAAAGTTGTCACTATTTCTCCTTTTGAACATCTTTTTGTGCAAAGGGATCATTGTTGCAAAACATCCGTCCCATGACAGAGACAACCTTAGCCTCACCACACTTGCACGGCATCATCCCTCCGTTATGAATGCAGTGGCTTCATGGGTGTTCGCACCTGCTCAAGACCTCTGAGACACCATATCTCCAGAGTTCCTACGCCTGGAACCAAGCCCTGGGCAGGGATTCCCACCCAGGTCCCTCTGGCTGTGGGGTGCAGGCAGCAGCTCAAACTGTCAGAAGGTGTGAGCTGCCCACAAAGGAACCTGGAAGTGGGAACAGTAAGTTATAGCTGCTCAGCTGACAGGTTTCAACTTGTTAAGCAAAGCTGTAATATATCAAAGTTGTACTACATCATCTAGTTCACCACTCAATTGAACGGGCTTGTTAAAGAGGCATAGCAAATCTAAAATATGGTTAAATTTTTTTGTGCTGAATATTGGCTTGTATGTAAATAAAAATAAGTATTAGGGAGCAATTCTCTTCAAATCTCTTTAAATATCTCATTTTCTTCACTGTTAAGATCCAAGAGAAAAAAAAAAATTGTTTATAAATTCTGGCATTTCTTTCACCAGATGTGCCACATAGGCAGGTTAAAAAAGCCAACACAGTAAACTGAGGAGGGATTCTGTCTCCAAGGAGGAAACATAACTGACCAAACTACTTTTAAACTGCTTTTAACTGGTCATTTATACAAACAGTAGTTATTTAATATCTGTTAAAACAGGAATAGTAAAAGGGCAGGCAATCTAATAAAAAGTTTGGGGTTAGAGTGAGATAAAAGATTTGGGTGTAGCATATAAGATGGCAAAAGCAAATATGAGCAGCCGCTGTTTAGAGCCTTCAAATGCCCTGGGAGTTGGAGGTACATGAGCCAGCAGCAAGAAATGCTATTTGTCTACCTAGTCACTGGGTAGTAGTTCAGACTTTCTAAGTGATGCAGGTGCCTTAGTTCATTAGCTTTGAGACTATATAGACCTGCCTTTGAGACAATGTGTTTGGAGTGGTGATGGTCCTGACACACTTCCACAACTCCTAGTGTTAGCGCTGGCATATTTACAGCTAAGAGGAGGATATCTGCTTGATATACCACCAGACTTAAGTCTTCCAGCGTGATCTTGTTTGTAATGGTACTGTCCCCATCAGCTGAGGAGAGCTGTCCTGAAGATTGGGGTAATATGATATGGGAAACTCCCTGCAACACTGTACAACTTGCAATTCCTATTTCTTTTATATTTTTAATGCTGGGAACATGCATCCATGAAATCTGAAGGACCGATTTTCTGATTTAATACTTTTATACACCCTAGTTTATGCTGTGACATACAGAGACATGAGTGAACTGTATCAGTGAGTAATGTAAAAGTGACTGCATATTGTATTAAAGGCTGACAAAATCTGTTTTAACTGATGACAGTCCCTTTAGTGCATCCAAGTTCCTCATTGAAGTTTTCCATCAACTAGAATATGAAAGAAATTGTAATTTTTTTTGCGTGCTTACGTCTGACTAAGCATTTACTTTTATTGATCCCAAAGATATAGAAGCAGGAAATCACCAAACAAATAAAAAGAAGAATCACTTCTGAGTGTGTTTCCAGGCACTTGATGAATCAACATTATTATCTGTACAGTGTCCTAGGAGTACGCAGTCCTTTACAGTGTTAACAGGAAAGGATCTGACTTTGCCCATAGAATCCAGCTGAAAGTGAGAAGCCTGACATTGAACTCTATTTGCATCAGATAAGCCATGGAAAGAGAAGGATATCTATCCGTAACAAACAGATACAGTCTTGTTAGTTTATGGGAAAAAAAATATAGCTCCTGCCTGGATGCTTTTTCAAGTTATTTCAAAGCGTTACATCAAGCATTTGAAATTTCATAGGATGTAAAGAAATGTAACAAAGGAATTTTAAAGTGAAAAAACAACTTTTATCTCTTTGTCATGATCGATGATCGTACAAGATTGTAAATTTAATTGGGTGGTTTGATTAATGCAAGGAACCAAGCTTTGGAAGATTTCGGTGGGAAGAAGTTTTAGTGCAGAAAAGGTGAAGGCCTTTCATGCATTAGGATTTTGTCATATGCCATTTTATTAACCTTTGCTGGCTCTTACAAAAAATGGGTTAGAACTTTAAGGGTCTCTGAATCCAGATATTGAATTAATTAATTCACTCAGTCGATACTACCAATAATCAATTGATTATGTTTCTGACATAACTGTTGAACAAGAAAAAGTAATTGATATACTTTTTTTCAAGAGAGACATGGAAAACTGTGGTGCTGTATCACTTAGAGATGCTGAAATGCTGTTCTTGTCAACGGACACTAGCCAGTTCCTCTGAGTCCACTGTAGGCCTTCACCTATACTGGGACTTGTTATGATCCCATCTTTTGATGAGTAGTTCTAGCCAGTGCAAGCTCTGATCCCCCTTCTTTTACTGCCTCTTCTTAGAGGCCAAAGCTCATTTCAATTTTCTGTCTACCTAAAATTTTCCTATCAATACAGAACTCCAATAGCTGAGTAAAACAACTGTTACTGGGAGAATTATGTCAGAAGAGAAGGTCTACTTAACATGCCTAATTGTGCTTCTCCATAGCTGAATTGGAAGATTCCACCTCGACTTCATTAGAGTAGAGCAATAGAAAGCACCATGTCTCCCTCACATGTGCCATTCTGTCCTCTGTTCCATGGGAAGCAAGTAAAGCAGAGTGATGGTCTACTGCTGTAAGGCACCTTTGACACTCCACTAGCTTCTGGGGCATCCCATTAAAACCTTTTGACTCCCACAGAAACTACACACTATCTGAGACCTCTTTGCCTTCCTGGTTTAGAACAATGATTTTGATTCTTGCACACAGAAAAGTCTGCAAACGAATTTTCTTGGAAGTGAATATAGACAATATATATTACTCAGGATGTCTTTCTATCTTCATTTGGATTAACTTCACCTTAGGAAGAACTGTCTATTGTAAACCATTAACCATATATCATATTTCTCTCTACTATTGGTCTAGACCGAAGGTGTCAACCTCAAAACCGTTCATTCCGCTTACAAAGCTGCAAGCAATTTTCATAATACTTTTTTTACATTAATCCAACTCTGTATCAGACATGAATCATGGATGGATTAGACTAATCTGTCACAAGTTCTTAATGATGACAGAGGAGAGAGGGTGAGGAAGGAGTCGTGGGGGAGGGTGAGAAGTTCAGTTTTTGGTTATATAAAAATATGAGGCTGAGACAGAAGTTAGATAGATTAAACAACTTACATCAGAAATGACAGAAGAGTCTAAAACAAATAAAAAATTAATATGGGAAAATACAAGAGAAAGAAACTTATAAAAGCAACTCAAGGAAAACAACGTTAAAGAGATAAAAAAAATAAATATAGGGCACCAAGTGAGATATTAAAGGAATAGCCAGAGCGTCAGGAGAAGATCATGAAAAGAATGGGAGCTCAAAAAAATATGAGCAGGGAAGGTAAGGAATGTAGCCAAAGGAAGAAAAGAAGATTAAAAAGGAATGTTATGACTTCTCCATGGCATAATTTAAAAATATAGTCAAAATGATGAAATGGGAGCTTAGGGGACCTCCAGCAATGCAGCAGAGAGGATAAATAAGTGATCAATCAGCGGAAAAGAGAGCAAAAGTTAAAGAAGTTTGCAAAAAGAGTAATATGGAGTAGTGCCTACTATATGGGTGTCATTGTGGGAATTTGTATGTGATAAGCAAGGTGAGAAAGCAAGGTGAGAAAACTCCCACAAACCTACAAGGAATTATGTCAAGAATCTCATTGTAGAAAAGTCTCTATATTCATTTCAGAATTTGTGTCTGCCATCTCAGGTCCTTTATTGTCTTATCAATAGCATTTGTCAACACTTACCTTTTTTTCTGTTGGGTCTAAAAGCCATTTTCTCTGTACTTTCCTATGGTAAGAACATAGAAACTGATTTCATAACATTGAAAAAATTTCTATCATTACATGATACACTACAGCTTACAAAAAGTTGCATAAAATGTGTTTTCAGCAATGAAAAATAGTTGATATTTGGCTTGCTTCTTAAATTGGTTGGTTGTGTCTCTATGCAAATCAATGTAACATGTTCGAAGGAAACACAAGAACTGATTACCCAGGACAGAGACAGAGCTGAGGTACTCAATGACTTCTTTGCCTCAGTCTTCACTGGCAAGGACTGCAGCCACACTGCCCATGACACAGAACGTAAAGGTGAGGACTGAGAAAGTGAAGAACCGCCCACTGTAGGTGAAGATCAAGTGTGAGATCACCTGAGGAACCTGAAGGTGCACAAGTCCATGGGACCTGATGAGATACATCTGCAGGTCCTGAGGGAACTGGCAGATGAAGTCGCTAAGTCATTAGCCATCATATTTGAGAAGTCATGGCAGTCTGGTGAGGTTCCTGTCAACTGGAAAAGGGGAAACACAACCTCTATTTTCAAAAAGGGAACTAAGGAAGACCCAGGGAACTACAGGCTGGGCAGTCTCACCTCTGAGTCAGTCAGTCAGTCAGTCTCACCTGATGAGATCATGGAGCAGATCCTCCTGAAAAGTCTGCTAAGGCACATAGAAAACAAGGAGGTGATTGGTGACAGCCATCATGCCTTCATCAAGGGCAAGTCATGCCTGACAAATTTGGTGGCCTTCTACAGAGGGGTGACAGTGGCAATAGACAAGGGAAGAGCAACCTATGTCATCTACCTGGAATTGTGCAAAAAGTTTGACACCGTCCCACATGATATACTGGTCTCTAAATTGGAGAGACATGGACTTGACAAATGGACCACTCAGTGGATAAAGAACTGGCTGGACAATCTCACTCAAAGACTTGCAGTCAACAGCTCGATGTCCAAGTGGAGACCAGTGACAAGTGGGGTTCCGCTGGAGTCGGTACTGGGACCTGTACTTTCCAACATCTTTGTCAGTGACATGGACAGTGGGGTCGAGTGCACCCTCAGCAAGTTTGCTGGTGATACCAAGCTGTTTGGTGAGATAGACATGCTGGAGGGGAGGGATGGTCCTATATCTGGGTCACAGCAATCCCAAGCACAAATACAGGCTAGGCTGGGAATGGCTGGAGAGCAGCCCTGAGGAGAAGGACCTGGGTGTGCTGATTGACCAGAAGCTCAGCATGAGCCAGCGATGTGCTATCACAGCCCAGAAGGCCAACTGTATCCTGGGCTGCATCAAAAGAAGTGTGGCCAGCAGGTCAAGGTGATTCTGCCCCTCTACTCCACTCTCATGAGACCCCATCTGGAATACTGCATCCAGCTCAGGGAGTCTCCAACATAAGAAAGACATGGACCTGCTGGAGCGCGTCCAGAGGAGGGCCATGATCCGAGGGCTGGAGCACCTCTCCTATGAAGAGAGGTTGAGAGAGCTGGGGCTGTTCAGCCTGGAGAAGAGAAAGCTCCGGGGAGATCTTATTGTGGCCTTCCAGTACCTAAAGGGGGCCTCCAGGAGAGCTGGGGAAGGACTTTTTACTAGGGCATGTAGTGACAGGGCAAGGGGCAATGGCTATAAACTGGAAGAGGGCAGGTTTAGATTAAATATTAGGAAGAAGATTTTCATTTTAAGGGTGGTGAGGCACTGCAACAGGTTGCCCAGAGAGGTTGTTGAGGCCCCATCCCTGGAGGTGTTCAAGGCCAGGCTGGATGTGGCCTTGGGCAACCTGGCCTAGTGGGAGGTGTCCCTGCCCATGGCAGGGGGGTTGGAACTCGATGATCTTCAAGGTCCCTTCCAACCTAAACCGTTCTATGATTCTATGATAATCTCTTCCTTTCCATCTGTGAAGTTATTCGGTTTTGACATGAACAAA
Source organism: Charadrius vociferus (assembly GCF_000708025.1). Classification (NCBI taxonomy): domain Eukaryota; kingdom Metazoa; phylum Chordata; class Aves; order Charadriiformes; family Charadriidae; genus Charadrius; species Charadrius vociferus. Next base: position 467,799 of record NW_009649042.1, on the reverse strand, counting down.
ACTAATTAAGAATACAATACAGTGTGATTAACAAAGCTAATTAATTTGTGTTGCATATGGACCCTTCCTCATGGGATAACATTGCAAACTAAAAAATTTTAAAATGTATTAGCTACTTTTTAAAAATGTACAAATAATATTCAAAGTTGATAGCTAGGACCACTAAGCATTTGAATACCCATATTCTTAAAAAAGTGGTACCTTAATATCTGCAACCCCTTAGTGCTATTTTACATAGTTTTCATGCCACCTGGTGGTCAAATATCTAATAGATTCATAATGGGTGAAACACTCTTGTGGCAGCCACGGACTGTCTCAAGTGTAAGATGGATACTGCAGTTGTGCTGTGCAAAGGATGGCTGACCAGGACAGACTTGCACAGGGAAGAGTTGACGTCCACTCAAATTCTCTCCAGACCAGAAAGAGAGTAAGACTGTGGCTACTGAACTTCCCAAATGACAATGTAAGTGGTAGCAGGTCTATCTAGTGCCTCCAGCTACACTTGGGGTTCTGCTCTGTGTTTATTCTCATTTGTCACTGTGGCATTACTTTATGTGACTTACACCACCACAGGTAGCTCCCACAAGTCAGAAATTAACCATAGGTCAAATTTGTTCAGTTTCTTCCTGAACGGAGAGAGAAAACTCTTAACATCAGATGGTATCTTAGAGTGTAACACACATTCCTGAAGACATAAAGACTTCTGTTTCTTCAGTAAATGTAAAGTGCCTCTTTGGGACAGATGAACATCCACAACAAAACCAAGTCTACCTTCAGCTCCATAAGAATATAATAATTGCTGCACAGGGTCAGACCAAAGATCCAGATGGTCTGATACCCTTTCTGGTATGACCTAGCACCACAAATTATCCAGTTGAGTTTCTTGCACTTACATGCTGGGAGAGTGCAGCAAATACCTAAATACCTCTCCTGCTATTCCAGATTCCTCATTTTAAATCTATGATTTGTTAATTAATATTTTTTAATCTCCCAAATTCATCTGTCATATGATTTTAGTGCTTCCCCTCCCCAGAGTCTGGGAGGTCTTTTATCTTCAATAAGACCACTTTTCAAGACAGGTCAACATAGAAAATGTTCAAGGAATGAGCATTACAAGGAAACAGAGCAAGTAGAGGCCAGTTCTTCCTTGATATATCCCCCAGCTCTTGAGACTGTCTGAGCAAGGGGGTTGCATCTGGAATGCTATGTTAAAAAATAAAAAATTTAAAAAATCAGACTTTTAATTTACTTTATATCAGCAGACTATTTCTAGGCTACCAGGATTTTTTTTTCTGTAATTCTTTGGAGTTCTAGGAATAGCTTTTTCTACAAATGCTCTTACAAGATCTTAAAATGACTTCCAGCCCATGCTTATTGAGCTCCCCCTCACTAGGGAGTAAAGGAGTGTAGCTTGCCATTAGAAATCTCACAATGTCATGAAGTACTACTTGGCAGGATGTGAGAGAGAGGAGCATACAAAAATATTTCATAACCCAGAAGATTTTCTGTTTATGGAATGATAGTAATACTTTGTATTTACATACTGCAATTTAATCTTCTTTAGCAATATTAGTTTAACCTCCTGTCACTCCTGATAGTATTAGTTTAATTTTTCTTATGTCATAAATGAGGAAACAAGTCCAAAGAGAGTAAATAATCTGCCTTTAACTGTTTTTGTGAACATGAAAGAGAATGAAAGCTAATCCAGTGTCTCAGTCCCAGTCCTGTGCCTTACACACAGGACAATGCTCCAGCCAAGGATAACACACAATTCCCATTTTGCCAGGCTTTTTATCTGACGCATACTATATGTGAACTCTATTAAAACTTGTAAATCTTAGTGACTGAAACAGTGGTGTCAACTACACAGGTCATTGTCTGGTGATGGCAAATTAATGTAATACTTGTCATATGATAATACTACATTCTACAGTAATACATACTACCTTCTTTGTTATGTTGGTTTCAGCTAATAAATCACAAACACCATCTTCATCTTCTCCTGTTTGCGAAGCTGGTTAGGGCCTCAACATCAACATCTTCTCGATAAATACACTGTTATTTGGCCTTAAGAAAAGCTGCAGCATTGGCCAAAAAGGACAATAAGATAACTGCCTTCTGACCAATCTGTCACTGTGTTTGAAGAATCCACTCAAGTTTATGCCACATGAGGAAGATTATACACTTTAACAATAATCTTAGTTGCTCAGACTTAATAAAGAATCGCATTCCCCTTTTGCACTCTCTTTTTGCTTAAGTCACTGATGGTGGACCTTGTCTTTTTGGAGGCAGCTTTCTGCTAGAGCTGTCTCAGTTAAGCATCCCCTTCTCTGACTTTTCTGTCTCTGTCACAGGCATATCCTTGACATAGCATCCTTGAACAACAAGCATCACCATATGCCTCTGGTCCTTCTGGTATATCTAGTGTTGAGATCCAGGTAGATTACCTACCCTGTTGCTACACCTGGGACAAAAGTGGGGGTGAGCAGGACATGGAAACAATGATCTCTATAGCCTTTTTCCTTTTACGTGCAGGCTTTGGGAGTGTAGGGACAGAGAAAACAAGAAATAAACAAAAAGTGGTGAAGAGTTTAGAAGATAAATATTTTCACTTACCATTTTCAAAACTGGTTATAGCCAGTATTAATAATGTTATCAGATAACAATATAAAATTAATAATTAATAATATTATTAAAATAAGTAGAACTGGATTATTTTTTTCTGCTACGGTCTCAATAAGAATATTAGAAATCTACGAAGGTATAGGGTAACAGTGAATCTCATGTTCACACTTGTTTATCTGAACTGTTCTAATTTACTTCTGTTTTGGCTTTGTCTTTCATCAGGATATATGCATCCTCATGTTTGTGCTATTCAGTACACATCAGGGAAATTTTCTACTTTATTCTGAACTCTACTAACATACTATGGTTCTGACAACAAAGCTAATATACTGAGAAACCAAGGATGCTATATCAACATTAAGCTCAATTTATGACATCAAAAGCACTGTATGTATCTACCTAGCAGTTATACTGAACAATTCAATGGATTACAGAGAGGCTTCGTTAATGCCTTTGATGCCTCCTGCACAATGTACTTATTTGTTGTTATAACAAATTGAAATTTTGAATAGTTATGGTAAAGCAGGCTGTTGCCGTCTCATTTATGTGGAAATTAACTGCACACGCTGTGATTTGCTTCGATGCAGTTAAGTGTAATCCAGTATTACACGTGAGGTAAGGTAATCCTGGCAGTACTCCTCTGGGATCACAAGTAAAATCCTAATTTTGTGTAGCATTCCACTGTTTGTACCATGAAAAACATCTGAGGCAAAAATTTGGTATTCTTTGTGCCATCATGGAGTAGCAATTTATTTTTTTCCATAATTTACTGGAAGTCCCAGAATGTTTGTTGTGTAACATGCACAAGGGAACAGTTTAACGTTACTGGGAGTTGAAGAATTGAAGCTTAATGCACTACTTATTGCTTTGGTGAGAGCAATTACAGTGTCCTTCATTTTGGTATAATGCCTCTTATACCAGAGGAATACACTGTGACAGGCAGGACAAGAGCTTAGTCAGAAACCTTGAGGATATATGTGTTGCAGTGGCTAGCCCAGGTAAAAGTAGTATAAAGTTTCATCATTTTTTCGTATACCTCAAGTGCCATCAAGTTCTGTGCAGTAATGAATGAGACACCTGCCTGTGCAGTCACGCACTGCTCTTCTGCTGCAGAAATTTACAGTGATGAGCTGCTGCTTAGTCCAAATGAATGTAGATACCATGATCTTCATGAAGCCTTTGGTTTCAAGCTCCACGTTCTACAATTCCAAACTCATCTTCAGCCTCCTTTAGAAGGCTAAACCTCAACTGTGTCTGCAGTGACATCTGCAACATACATTTGCAGGAGTCATTGGAGAGAATAGAGAATTCAGTGTAAAAACTGTAAAAGTCTGATGTGTGTGCCAAGCCCCTAATGAGGTTCACTGATTGTACTCTAGTGACAGATTTGATTGTCTGTTACACTGTAGCTGTCTGTTACAGAGCATTTTTGTTAGATTAAGACCATGGTGGTGACTTGTGATATTGGTGCCTAGAGTAATAGACAGTGCCAGACGCATATCAGAGTCAGCCGATTGAACAATTGTTACCTTGAACAGCATCTTGCAAGGGCTACATAAGGAAATTGGTGGAAATTGTTACATCAGTTGCTTTCATCTTCAGCTTAAAAACAGGTTTAATTTTTCCAATGTTAATAAAAATGTCCAAAAAAAGTTCAGTGCCAAATTATATTTAGGGTGAGTCAAAGGGAGAAGAAAGGCTTGAGAGAGAGCTGATATCAAAAGATTCACTAACACAAAAGAGATGACTGATCTGAGACCAGCCAATTGCAGCTCGCAGTTATAGCTTCCTCATAGTTCTCAGTTCTTTGTAGTTTAGTTGGAGATGATGACATCATCATGAGTTTGCTAGTAAAAGCTGCTACACAGGTTTGCTGGTCACAAACTTGATACAATTTCTCATGGTGACCATGTAGTATCTCTTCATTCCATACGCATTCCTCTTTCTGCAAAATGTGACCATCCTAATTCAGTGTGCTTTTCACAGCGAACACCCAGTTGGCTCCAGGGACACTTTTTCTAACTCACAGAGATTCGGAATACTGGTTCTGTCCTACTGTGAAGAGAAGAGGAGAATAAAACAATGACCTTATCTTTAGCATGCTTTCCCAAAGTTCTCACTAAAAATTAAAAATAATTTAAGTATCCCCATTTAATGCATAATTGATTTTGTGTGGGAAGATAGGGAATTAGCTATCCAGACAGATCATTGTCCCTCTAAATATTGTAAGAAAGATTAATTGTCTACAATGGCAGAGGCTGTGCTACAACTACTTTATTTGCCACTGCTGTCCTTAAACTTTAAGAAATGAAGGTAGCTATGTTAAGACAAATCCAGCACTACAATGTGCCCCATCTAAAGCAAGGTATTCTGATATCACTCAAACATGTAAAGTTCATCACCGAACTTTAGTTCTTCATTGTTTTACAATGCCTACCATAGCTTTCTCTAAATAAGTGATAAGGCCAACTTTGGGATAGAAAGAATTCAAATCCCAGGCACTGTTCAAGATTTAGTACCTAGTACCTCTCACATTCCAAATTTATTTGGTAGACTCTCACAATCTCAAATTCCATTTCCTGAGGCCATGAGCTTCCAACCAAACATCAACAAAAACAGAAGAGAAAGCATTTGTCCTAGGCATTGTTCCGTCGAGCAAGCTGTGTAGTAAAAAGAACTTACTGCTACCACAGATATAATTCTGCGTGACCCCAATTTCATCTGCATCACTCTGATATGTGTCAGTGTAGTCTCCAAGCCCACCTATAACCTGACACACAGGTTATAGTAAGCACATAGACAAAACTATCTCGAAGTGAGCCAGAAAGTAGACAAAGTTAAAAAGACGATGTAGTCTTACTCCATCAAGCATGAGATTAATACCCCTGCTGAAGACAAAAACTATGAAAGCGTGAGATCATTTATGAAGTAAGAGAAGAAAATTACTGGGTACTGTTTTTCATCTGAATACTACTGGTGAGGCTGATACCTGGCTTTTACAATGAGTGAAGGTCTTTTGGGGGGCCTCCCAAGGGCTTACATAAAAAATGCCACAAATATACTTGCACGTGATATGTTGCATGGAAAGGAAAAAATGCCAGAAATATGGCAAAACCTATATTTGACTGAGGAATATTTGGGCCATAATAAACATTCCAGGCCCCTTGGCCAAAGATTGCTTCATCCATTTGAAAATAAGTGTCCATCTGTATTTGTGAAGGGTTTAAAGAGTAAAACCATATCCTCATGTGTGTTCAGACTACGTTAAAATGATAAATCATCCAAGTGTGAGCCAAGTGATCTGACATTTATAAAGATAAAACATGCAGGTCAATTGGTCAGATACACAAAAGCATCAAATCAGGTCAGAATCCCTTCATGGAACCACAGGACCACAGAGGCTGGACAGCAGCTCTGGAGATCATCTAGTCCAACAGCCTAAGAGCAGGGTCAGCCAGAGCAGGATGCCCAGGACCACATCCAGCTGGGTTTTGAATATCTCCAAGGACGGAGACTCCACAACCTCTTGCCGCTCCACAACCTCTTACCACTCCACAACCTGTTCCAGTGTTTGACCTCCCTCAGATGAAAAAGATTTCTTCTTATGTTTAAAGAGTATTTCCTGTGTTTCAGTTTCATAGAATCATAAAATTGCCCAGGTTGGAAGGGACTTTGAAAGGTCATGTGGTACAAGGTTTTGTGAGAAAGGGAGCTAGATGAGATTACCTAGCACCTTGTCCAATCACGTCTTGAAAACCTGCAGTGATGGGGACTCTACCACGTCCCTGGGGAGATCATTCCAGTGACTGATGGTTCTTACTGTAAAAAAATTCTTTCTTGTATCATGATGAAAAAGTTTGTGTGCCTCGCCTCTTTTCCTGTCATTGGATACCACTGAGAAAAGTCTGACTCTGTCTTTTTTACTTCCCACCCCCTATCAGGTATTTATATACATTGATAAGATCCCCTTGAGTCTTCTCTTCTCTAGGGTCAATCTAGGAACAATCCCAGATTCTCTAGGAACAATCCCAGCTCCCTCAGTCTCTCCTTGTATGAGAGATGCTAGAATCCCTTCACCATCTTCATGGCCCTTTTCTGGAATCTCTTCAGTACGTCCATGTCTCCCCATGTCTCCCTGCCATGACAACTGGGGAGCCCAGAACTGGACACAGTACTCCGGATGTGGCCTCACCAGTGCTGAGCAGAGGGGAAGGATCACATCTCTCAACTTGCTGGTAGCGGTCTTCCTAATGCAGCCAGGAGGCTGTTGGCACTCTTTGCCATGAGGGCACCTTGCTGGCTCGTTTTCAGCTTGGTGTCCATCAGGATGCCCAGGCTCATTCCTGTAAAGCTGCTTTCCAGCTTGTTGGTGCCCAGCCTGTACTGGTGCCTGGGGTTGTTCCTACGTAAGTGCAGGATTTTGCGCTTCCCTTTTT
>NW_009649042.1:448778-460692 GCF_000708025.1 Charadrius vociferus | reverse complement strand
TTGGTGTACCAGACACTCCTTTCAGTTCTGAATTAACTGCAAACTTGCTGTGGGTGGGCTCTGTCACACCATCCAGGTCATTAATGAAAATGTTAAACAGGACTAGCTCCATTATCCACCCCTGGGGTACACCACTGGTCTCCAGCTGGATTTCATGGTGCTGATCACAACCTTTTGAGCCTGATAGTTCAACTAGCTTCTAGTCCATCTCACTGTCTGTACCTTCTGACCTTTATCAGTTTTTCTGTGATGATGCTACAAGAGGCAGGTTTGTTTGAAGGTAGCACGACTATGGCAAGTATAAGAAGGAAGCTTCTCTTTCATCCCAGCAGCTACAAAATCATAAAACCAGTACTTTATGTAGCTGTACTGTGTAATTCACACCTCAGCCTCCAGGAGGAGAATACCAGAGACATGCAAATAATGCACAAAGTTACATCAGGTGTAATAAAACTTCCTCCCATCTGATGGAGTCCAACTTTCAGCCAGGTATTTCCTCCCAGCAAGGGAAAGCCCCCCTGAGTTTTCACCTGACCATAGCAGCAAGTTCAGCTCGGGTCGTATGGTCAGAACAACAGGTCTGGTTTATTGCCCTTATTTAGACTGCAGTGATCAACACAAGACTGCCTGGCAGGTAACTGAACAGCAACGATCACATGGTTTACATATCACTTCTGTTTCTTGACCCTCCTTTTTGCCATTCCACCCTTGTACGTTCCTTCCTCCATCTCAACCTCCTTCCAGATAAACATTTCCCTGCTTTCCACCCACTGGTCTCAGTTTTGCCACATTCCTGGTACAAAATGCTTTATATAGCGTAAGGGATATTGTGTCCCAGGTACTGTTGGCCTTGCAAGAATCTGCCCCTGTGAAGGTCCCCAACGCTCCCCTTCCATTGCCTGGGCAGCATGGTCATTTTTCACATAAACCCTTTAAATGCCTGTGAAATCCAGCAACGGTCACGGCACTCTGAATCTTTGGTCAGCTTCCCACATTGTTATCCGTCATGGCTAACAACGTCTCATTTCACGGCCAGTAGATCTCCACATCCTCTTCAGTTAGCTTAACCTCCACTGAAGACCTTGTCAGAGGCTTCATCATCTGCTGACAGCTCTAACACATGCTAGGGAGAAACTTCCGCTATTTTTAATACGAAATATGAACTGAGGTCTGTAAGAGAGAGCAATGATCTTTCTGTGTCTCCTATAAATGGATATGTCCAGTTTATACCCACCTCCAGAAAACTGTACAAATCCAGCTCCTAAATTTAATTCAACTAATTGCTACTGTGCTTAAGGCAGAATTATGAGGAATAATTAAGAGGTACTTTGTACTCTGTTTCAAAAAGCTCAGATCAAAAGTTTCAGAGAGTTCTGCTCTGCCCCATTCTCCTTTTAAAATCAAAATGGAATGACACAGGGCTATAGAGATTTCTCTGCTTGGGAGCTGTTGGGATGGGATTTATTTGCAAAGGGCACATCTTGCCCCATCCTTTTCTGCTCCTGTGTTTCTGTGGTTATTCTCATATTATCTCTATTAATTTTTTTTATTAACTATAAGCATTTTTCTTTGCCAGATGAAAAAGATTATAATATTTCCAATAAAAAGACATGATGAACAAGTTTTTATTGACCACTCTTTACTGAACAAGAGGGATGGGAAAAGAACTGTGAGGCTCAGGAAACATGATCACATATATCTCACTTTCTTAGAAAACTCAACTAAAAATGACATAATATATTGCCATTGCAGCTGCCTTTTCCCCTTCTTCCTAGATCACTATTTTTTTAAATCAAGTGTCCTGTTATCCAAACTATTGCTGACACTAAAATACATGCTATCCACATTTTCTTGTAGCCAGAACTGGGACTGAATGAATCATTCCTATGACTCATCACAACTCTTTTTTTGTGCACTGTGTTATAATGTACTGAAGGACTTAACATAAAAAGTGGAGTTGTCTCCCTGTTCCGATAGAATCTTTTTGCTAAAGATTCAAATTACTCTCTTTCAAATTATTTTAGCTTACTTTCTTCCTCGGATTTGACATAATTGGCAGCGGAAACAACAGCAATTAAAGTGTAAAAGCTCATCTTTCAATCTTCGCAGATAGCCTCGATTAAAAAGACACAGTCCCCATACATAGAGTGATCTTCTAGTAAAAAATGTCAAGAGATATCAGTATATTTTTTTACACGGCTCTAATGCCTAAATTAATGACTGGATTAAGCACGCTGTTATATACCCGCACCAGAGCAGCGTCTCTCAGCCCAGTTATCCAAGCAGCAGGAACTACTAGAGGCACTTCAATGCCTCCAGCCCAATGCACGAAAATCATACACCAGCTATCCTTTCCTGATGAAAGGCTATATGGTGCACCTGGGACCCTTACTAATAGTGGGACTTGTGTGTTGGTCTCCTGCAGACACTCAGGAAAGCAAAAGAGAAAATAAATCACCTTCAACCACTTGGATAACTGCAGGTCTACTCAGATCAGGAATCCAGGCCCCAGATCTCATATTTTCCCCATGGTTTCATGTGGAACATTATCACACTCAGCTCCTTACTCAGAAGGATATTTAACAGGAATTTCCCTCCAGAGGGATGGCTCATGGCAGCATGTGAGATAGGAGATACTTGAAGACTGGTGAAGAGGATTAATCTGTGTTGAGTGTAGGGGATGAGAAAACGGAAGTGCTTGGGAGAGAACCTGAGGAAATCATAAAATCATAGGAAGTGGTAGAGCGAGCTAGTTGTTTTCCTCAGTGCACAAATTACTAAGGCCAGTCACAGGAAAAGCATTTGCTTAGGTAAGAAAACCCTCAAAGGTATTCAATGGCTGTTTGCAGTAGCTTCTTACTACAAAGCAGCCAGAACTGTCCAAGAGCAGTGGGTGGTAACAGACCATGCAGCATGTGCTGGGGAGGAAGCAAAAGCAGCATTTGCAGTAAGCCTTGTTTCAGGCAAGCCACGGTGATTTAAAAACCATTATCTTCTGAACAGTATATATGCAACTATGGAGACTGCTATTATGACCTGAAACCTTGAAAATGGCAATCCATTTTGTTGTTGTTGTCAGTGCGCAGAGCTAACCTGCTGACAGCTGAGAGCATTTTGAGAAATAAAAAGTTGTTCAGCGTATGCTATCCCATGAGCACAGTCTTTCTGTGAGATGTCTCACTGAAAGCAAAAAGCTTGTTAAGTTCATATAAATCGATCTAAAAAAAATTCAGTTCTAAATAAAATTCATATAAATAAATCTAAATAAACACAGCTGTAATATTTCAGAGAGTAATGTTCTTTCTGTGCCTCCTTGATGTATGAGACAAGAGCGTATCAGTGTCAGAGTTTAACCCTGTCCTGCTAGAAGACAGCAGTTAAACCGAAGTCTTCGCAAAACATCTTAAATGACTTTGCCAGTCCTATAGTGCCCCTTCTATGGGCAGTTCTGCTGCAGATCTGCTATGGGATACAGGCAACTTTCTGCATTTGACTGCTTTGTCTAGGAGCACATCTCTGGTGCACATTCCCCCTTCCAGTGCTGCAAGCCAAACAGTGCCCGCACTGCTGTAGCTGGTGCTGTGCTGGGTCTAAGCTCCCCAGTCCTGCAGAGGGGCAGAAGACATTAGACAGAACTTTCAGCCACAAGTCAGAGGGCTGAGGAAATGGCTAAATCTTGATTAGGTCTGCCTGTGAAGTCACAATGGTATCTCCATTGTGTGGTAACACCACGCACTACCGCTCTCACTCGCTATTTGTACTGCACGATGGAACTCTGAACTTTGTGAAACAGCTGACCATTACTGTCATGCCGACCATAAATGTTACTCTGACGTAATTCGTTGTATTCTCAGAATAAAATGCTGCAAATGATAATATGTTTGCTGGTTTTAAATGTCACCAAAAAGTCCACAGCATCTCGAACAACCATTTATATATCATTTTCATTCATCATAAAATAAAGGAAGCTTTCTTCATAAGGATTTTGAGGTTAGAACCTGATACAGCTAATATAATTGTAGATGTTATTTGTTGATTTTATAAAAAAATAAGGTGGATTTTGGCTCTGGAATTGCCAAAGATTTTTTGGCAATCTTAGTATGTAATGTCCTGAAAGTTAGTTCAAAATTCCTGGATATGGTTAATGTTAAGCCGAAGATTCACTACATAGCTTAATACTTCTGTCCTATCCAGATAAAAAACTCAATTTGCTTGGAAAAACAGGATCTCCATGGCTGGAGAGAAGATATCTCACAGGAACAATGTAATGGTGGATGATATTAATACAGCTACCTCCTGCTTGGGGGACAGAATAGTTAATTTTTAATTAAGCCTTTTTGTTTTCTCTATAAGATATTATATAACATTAAATTACATTATAACACTGCCACGGTACAGGGAATGCACTAAGAATTTTCAAAGACTAAATAGATGAGTGATTTCCTTTAATTTCCATAACTTTCAGAAAAGGTCATGGTTACTTGACACTATAGCTCATTTGAAAGGAAGAGTTCAAATGGGTCATCCGAGTAAGCATGTTAAGGGAAGAAAGTGCCCAAGTCATTTATTTGAAACGTGCCAACACCATTTCTGCATATTTCTGTCTAGTATTTCAATACATGGGCAGAATTAGCCATAACAATAACACCACCATCTCTCTCAGCTTATAGCCAAACAATCTGAAAATGTGCAGTTGGTCTCAGTAACACGGATCACCTTCCAATTAAAGAAATGACAACATGCAGACTTCAGAGTAATTAAGATCAGGTCATTTTTAAACTCCCAATGGTTTCCAGAGACCTTTTGTTCTCTGGCACCCATCATGCTTTAGTTGTTTTTCAGGCTTGGTGATGTGCTCAGAGGTTTCTTACACAAATACCTAAGAATAAAAGGTTTCTGTGATGGAATTACAGAGGCCAAAAATGGTTTCTTCTGTGACTGAGTACAGACAAGAAAAAACTCCAGAGGGAGAACACCAGGTGATACAGAAGTCTGAGAAATCCTGAAGGCAGAAACTTTCTCTCCCATGACTTCACGGACTGTGCATCCCTGAGAGTAAGGTTTGCTAGATGTTTTTGCCTTCTGGATGCGTAAACGTCAGAAATTACTGCCATGATTTGCAAGATTAGCTATCTTGTCTGCAGCTCCAAGGTACTGAAGGAGCAATGTGCCAGCAGAGTGGAGTAAGACAATCAGAATTTGATGCTGAGCCAATGCATTAGGGATGGGATGGTTGGTAGACACGCCTCTAATCCTTTGAAACTCACCAGCTGCCAAGAATACCATAATCCGAACATTACATATTCCCAACTCCTTATCTGGTTTTCCATAGAGAGGATCATATTGTGTGCTATACATTTGAATTCCAGCTTTCCCCACCTAGGTATTCAGTTATAAATTTCATATTTCTGTCAAACAGAAACAAGGACAAAAATTAAATTAGACAAGAGAAGGATATATGACATCTGAAGGGTAAATGCTTGAGGCAACTGAGTGAGTTAGCCTGTTTCTTTGATTTATTAAATAAATCATCTGGTATTCCTAACCTAAACACTAATTTTACTATTCTTACTCTGTCTTATATTGAGGGGTTTACTGATTATTCTGAAATACCTCCCCTAAACCTCCCTAAAGGTTTAGAAAGACTACAGGGAAATAAATCAATGACAACATGCCAAAGTCCATCACAACGGGTGCTGTTCTAATTCATTTGATACAGGTCAGCTCAGATCATGCAGTTAGAAAATTGACATTGATTTAATTAACTTCAGTATTCTGTATTGTTTTAAAAGGAGATATTTTTTCCATGTTTTACATATACATTTTATGGCATACTTAAAGCAAAAAATTACAATTGGAACATTAGAAAAGAATACAGCAAAACTGACTCACTGAATAAAAAGCTGCTTCCAGTTTAGTTTGATTCAAGAGAGGCAGAAGTGATCTCACTGAGAGCTAACAGAATGAGACAGCAGCAGTAGTGAAGTGATTGATTTTTGTTTCAAACACAAAACACATAGAACAAAGCAGAACACGAGAGTTGTGAGTCTAAACCCACAAAAATCAGGAGAGGAAAAAAAATCACTCATTAAATCGAAATCGAGGCAGAGAATTAGTAATATTAATTGTGATGCTCAGCTACACTTTAAATTGCTGTGTTCTTCACCTATTTTAACAATATTCAGTTGATGCTCAGGTGTGAACCCAGAGTGTCTGTTGCCACCTTATCTAGTTTTCTGAAACATAAAAGTGTAACCAAACCTCAGCTGTGAAAGCAAAAGGCTCATCTCAGTAAGGGAAGAGCCCTGTGACCCTCTGCTGGCTGGTCTCCTTCAGGATGTGTCCATCATTTCTGTGCTGTGAGTAGGTGCTAACATAGAAACACAGAATCATAGAATCGTTTTGGTTGGAAAAGATCCTTAAGATCATCAAGTCCAACCTTTAACCTAGCAATGCCAAGTTACCACCGCTAAACTGTGTCCCTCAGCACCACGTCTACACATCTTTTAAATACCTCCAGGGATGATGACTCAGCTACTTCCCTGGGCAGCCTGTTCCAGTGCTTGATAACCCTTTTGGTGAAGAAATTTTTCCTAGTATCCAAACTAAACTTCCCCTGGCACAGCTTGAGGCCATTTCCTCTTGTCTTATCACCTGCAACTTGGGAGAAGAGATCAACCCCCACCTCGCTACAACCGTCTTTCAGGTAGCTGTAGAGAGCGATAAGGTCTCCCCTCAGCCTGCTCTTCTCCAGGCTAAACAACCCCAGTTCCCTCAGTCATTCCTCACAGGGCTTGTGCTCCAGACCCCTCAGCAGCTTTGTTGCCGTTCTCTGGACACGCTCTGAAATCTCGATGTCTTTCTTGTAGTGAGGCACCCAAAACCGAACACAGTATTCAAGGTGGGGCCTCACCAGTGCTGAGTACAGAGGGACAATCACTTCCCTAGTCCTGCTCACCACACTATTCCTGACACAAGCCAGGATGCTCTTGGCCTTCTTGGCCACCTGGGCACACTGGCGGCTCATATTCAGCTGTCTGTCAAACAACACCCCCAGGTCTTTTTCCACCAGGCAGCTCTCGAGCCACTCTTCCCCAAGCCTGTAGCGCTGCATATGGGGGTTACTCAGAAAAATGTACTTCTAGAGCATCACCTGCAGCACTCCAGAGCTCATTAACTGCCTATGGCTCAACAGGGAAAGCTGCAGGATTTCCATGATGTGCTTTTTCCCTCCCTCTCCTCATGTAATTCCTTTCTGCCCTCCCCTAGGAGTAAGAGAAGAGACAGCAGAAACAAAACCAAAGCTTGTACACGTTCACTGCTTTTTCGGCTGTGCGCTAGTGCTAGAGGGCACGAGCGACCCGCAGCCACGCTCCCGGCTACAGCTGCCACTGTGGAAATATGTGCTCCGCTGGAGCCTGAGATGGTGTATCCTCCGTGCTCCCACAAGCCCACCTTTACTCCCGGGTGTCACAGCTAGCTGCTGCACGCTCTGGAAGTACATGTGCTGTGGCAGCCTCTTCCCTCCATGGAGAAGCCTTTGGAGGTAACCTGACAATACTGCAGTCAGCGTAATGACACTCAGTGACACTGAAGCATGGCACAGAGACAGACCGACTGCCAGCTGCAGCGCACACAGACCGCGACTCGTGCCCGCAGAGCACATGCAAGAGGTTTGACATGTACCTGCAGGGGCAGAAATAAACCCGTGCTTTAATCCACAAGTATAAAAAGGGACGATGGCATTTCTACAACAGAATCCACATGCTGATCAAAATAAAATGAATGGACTCAAACCATGATTCAAACCAACCACTATGGCTGGTTCAAACCAACAATTTATGAGATTCTCCCCCAATGAGATTCTCCCCCAATTATTCACTGGTTCTAGTTCTGTATTATTTAACCCTTTGAGAATCTGGGGGCTATTTCGCTGTGTGATACGCTTTTTGTTTGAGAATGCAAGTGAGCTAGCCTCAGGCTCAGATTTTTTCAACACCTGCAAAATGATATTGCCTTTTCTGTTCCCTCTCTAAAATAAGAATCAGGAATTGTTATTCCCAGTGTCCCTGGGGCTCACTCACTCACAATTAGGGAGAATGAAGAGACATAAGAAGCAGACTTAGAGTGTTTACTCTTTTCTACCAAGACTGTCCTGAAATAAAATAATTCAAAACCAAAAATAAAATTGCAGCATAGATTAAAGTACCTTTCTCTCGTCTATTTTCCTGAAGGTTTTTGTTTTTATGAGAATTTGTTCTATTTCCTCTTATAAAGTTTTGTAATTTAAAAAATTGGAAGTAGCCAAAGCAACCTGTACAGCAGAAGAAAAAGAAATTAACACCAAATCTAACACACACTCCTCAAAAAACAAGGAAACAACTGCTTTTCTACTGAAGAAAAAAACAAAGAAACAAAAAATTTGAGACTAATATTCTTCAGTCACCTTCCTCCTTTTAGCTGCATACACGCATCACACACACATGCACATACAGAGTGTAAACCTGTACATATTGGAAATATTTATCAGGGTCAGTTGGATTTTTTAAATAAACTTTAACGCTGTTCAACACTAATGAGATAGGAAACAAGGTAAACTTGAGAAATGCATAAAACCATGAACTTGATTTTGATCTCGAACACATAACTTCAAGCCTAGTCTTTTTGAATTGATAGAGATGTACTCCAGATTTATACTATTTTAACGGATCTTTAAGGACTGATGATTACTGCAGCTATTTACTCAGATTGGAACAATCAGGATGCACTAAATTCAGCAGCATGAAGCAGCCCAGTCTTGGCTTGGCTAGAGATTGGGCTCCAGAGTGGAGGTAACATAAACAAAGACCACTCAGACGTAAATCATTTTCCTGTGTAACTTTCTCCTTGTTCTCATTGAAGAGAAGCCATTTTAGGCAAATGAGGAGGAACGAGTGCCGGAATGAATTTTTGGGAGGCATAACAGATACATGCAACAAAATGGAGTTTTGTCCAAAGAATTACTTTGTTGTCAGATTGGAAATGCTTTTATTGCCTCTATAAAAAGCCTCAGGGTTGTTTTAAGCCAATATGTAACAATTGATACCTTGAAAAAGTTTACAGACTGCCAGAACAAGAGACAGATTTCACAGCAGTTAAATTTCAAAAGCTTTAAAAATAGTATGTTTAAGAAATACATCGACTTTGAGATAAGAAAGGAATCACTGAACATGTACAGTCCATGCTGCCTACATGTACAACATCTGACAAAGCATTTTTATTTCATTTTATGGTGATGTTTTGGAAAAAAAGGAGCTGATAAGACAAAATGGATAAGACTTATTTCTTTGTTCTAGAGGTTCACAGACTTCAGACAGCAAAATAACACGCATGCTAAACTGCAACTCTCTGGTGCTTGGCAGGCACGTAAAAATAGAATAGACAACAATTCCTGCCTCTCCGTGGGATGCTATAGAAGGAGACAAATCATCATGGAGCATGAACTGTTCCATTCCCTGCCCCTAGGTAGAGGATCCTGCTCAAGACTTCTCTTTTGGGTCGTTATCCAGCTGGTAGATAGGGCCTCAGAAACAGCAGTGACAAGATCCAATTTTTTTAGTTGCTGGGAGGCCATTAGGGGTTTTTAGTGGAGACATTTTACAGAAAGTCTATAGACCCAGGCTCATACCTCTGAGATTAATATGAGCTCAGTTACTGACTTCAATGGGAGATCAGGCTGCTAGAGGAGATGGGAAACAGCCCTGATCCCCCCAAATTGCAAGGATTTGGCAGTGTTTTCTTTCTGATACAGAAGGAAAATGGGATTCCAAAAAAATTAATTGAAAAGGTCTATTTCCCTAAACCCATGGTTTCAGAGCACCCAGTTGTCTTTAGGTTCTTATTCTCCAAATTTGGAGGTTTGCTGCCATAGCTCAAGCAAGCAACCTGACTGTAAGAAGGCTTGAAACTCTGATACGGGTTAACTCTTTCTTTCTAACTTATTTTAAGCATGAAATATCCCCAACCAAAACCAGTATTTTATCTTAATTATTTCTCAAAAATATTTCAGACTTAACAAAAGATTTTTTCAATGTAAATAAATGGGGTGTTTGGAACTTTGTGTGCCATCTTTAGTCTTCTAGTGAAATATCACTTTCTTTGCCACACAGAAATTAATATCCAAAGCCCAACTGAAGGTTTGTGCAATCTCTGTATATCACAGAAAACACAAAAGCCAGGTACAAAAGACTGAATCAGAATTTTTTGTTTTCCTACATTCCTTAAACAAAATAATTTGTCCCTATGTTCACTTTTCTGTGAATCCAAAGGCTTGGGTGAGGAATTTAAGAAATCGCAGGGAACTGTTACATGACAAACCAAGTATTAGGAAGGTGTGAGGTCTGAACAGTTTCCAAGTAATTCAGTTCTTTACAAGAAAACAGTCTAATGTTTTTGCCAATGAAAGAATTTGTCATGATTGCGTTGTGTTTCAAAAAAAACCCAAAAACCCAACCCAGGCTCCTAGTTAAGTATTAACCTTCTCATATTCAAAAACAGGGCAGCATACAGGAACACCAAACATACTGATTAGGAATTCCTCATAATTAATGTATTCAAAGTAATCTGAATCAGTTGCAAACTGAAAGGTTAAATTTGTATTGCTATTTGTACTGTTATAAGTCTGCCTGTGAAAACCTGATGAAGTTCATCCAGGCCAAGTGCAAGGTCCTGTACGTGGGCCAGGGCAATCCCAAGCACAAATGCAGACTGGGCAGAGAATGGATTGAGGATAGCTCTGAGGAGAAGGACTTGTGTGTGTTGGTTGATGAGAAGCTCAACATGAGTCAGCAATGTGTGATTGCAGCCCAGAAAGCCAGCCACATCCTGGGCTACATCAGGAGAAGCGTGTCCAGCAGGTAGAGGGAGGTGATTCTGCCCCTCTACTCCACTCTCATGAGACCCCACCTGGAATATTGTGTCCAGCTCTGGAGCCCCCAATGTAAGGAGGACATGGACCTGTTGGAGTGGGTCCAGAGGAGGGTCACGAGGATGATCAGAGGGCTGGAACATCCCCCCCTTGAAGACAGGCTGAGAGCTGGTATTGTTCAGCCTGGAGAAGAGAAGGCTCTGGAGAGACCTTATAGCAACTTTCCAGTATCCGAAGGGCGCCTACAGGAAGATGGAGACAGACTTTTTAGTAGGGCCTTTTGCGACAGGACAAAGGGTAATGGTTTTAAACTGAAAGAGGATAGATTCAGACTAGATATCAGGAAGAAATTTTTCACTGTGAGGGTGGTGAGACACTGGAACAGGTTGCCAGGGGAAGTTCTGGTGGCCCCATCCCTGCAGGTGTTCAAGGCCAGGTTGAATGGGGCTTTGAGCAACCTGATCTATTTGGAGATTCCCCTGCCCATGGCAGGGAGGTTGGAACTCGGTGATCTTCAAGCTCCCTTCCAACCTAAACCATTCTATGATTCTATTTATGATTAATATCAGCAATCATGGTCAATGACAAGATTTTGCTAATTCTTTGAGTAAGTGGAGGAAACAGCACTGTTATCTTCTTTGGTCCTTCTGTCTTTGGTAAAGGTGGATGTGCACATTACAAGAGAGAAGGGACGCTCCTTCCACTGCACAGAGAGGAGGCAGCAGTGGGGTAGCAGCAGGAGAACTGCCCTCATCCAGGGGCAGGGGCAGCCACTGCTCTGCTGTGGGGATTCACACACAGGGTCCGCAGGGGGCTGGTTAATTACAAGGCAGACAAGGAACTTAGGAGCCCTGAGCCATGACTAACTTGCATTAAGGTATTTGTTGGTCAAGGGGCACTTGTACCCTCCCACTAACACCATGCGCCAAGACCACATCACACAGCTCATCTCTTCCATCCCAGCTGTGGCTGGTCTTTCCCTCGAAAAGTTCTTTCTTTGTTTGCACA
>NW_009649042.1:437987-448709 GCF_000708025.1 Charadrius vociferus | reverse complement strand
CTAGAAATGTTCTTTCTTTGTTGGCACAGCTTAACCTACAGAAAGGGGACTGAAATGTATCTTTTAACATGGAATCTGAGACTGCCTTTGGTAATTCTGAGTCCTCCTACGTCGTGGGAAAGTTCAAAGAGCAGCTCTGATCACTATGACGTTGAATTTCTGAGAAACCTATAACAGAATTAAGGGAAATAAATATGAATTATGGTATTTAAAGAAAAAGAACAAGAAAAAAAATATCTGGAGGGCTTTTTTAGAGCATTTGGATAGAGGTGATGTGAGAAGAGGATTGATAAAGGAAGCAGCCAAATTTGTAACTAGGGACAGAGGTTAAAAGTTTCCTTTTTAAAATACTTTCAAATTTCAGCTACAGCTTATAAGAGATTTAAGGATTGGAGTGAAACCATTGAGCTCCAGCTGACTTCATTAGAGCTGCTCATGTGAGGAAAGTGAGCAGGATTTGGCCATAAAACAGAAAGCCCTTTGGCCTTGATTTCATTGCCAAATATTTTCTAATTGATACTGCATGTAAACTCTGCCCTCTGCTAATACACTGAATAATCAATGCTATCCAAGCCCACGGCTCATTTTCTGCCTAAGATGTGATTTTGTTTGTATCACTGCCACAGGGGTGATGAGGGAGCGGGAAGGGGTTGTGCTGTTGGACTGTTCTCTCCTCATGCGGTGCCGTGTTTGTGTTACTCCATGCTCACTAATGGAGAGGTCGTAGCCCTCTTAGCTGCAGTCCCCTGGTAAATCCCCACCCAGATGTAATCCCCTGCACCTTGAAGAAGATGGGATTCCTCTGCTTTCTCCAAACACTGCATTATGTCCCTGCAACTACCAGCCAGCTTTAAAGACAGACTGATTATCCAAATCCTTACAAATTACATGTGACCTTTGGAAAGCTACCTAATTAGGGAGAATGTACTCCAGGGCTTGGAAAGCCACAATGTCCTGAAGAGAAATGGGAATACTTTGGGCATCTCCATCAATTTTGGTAAATTGTAGTAAAAACTCCAAGACAGGATTGTAATTTACTGGGTATTTTGTTCAACTTTTTTGATTAATATTGTTGTTTCGCAGCACTAAAATCTTACTAAGGAAACATGTTCAACTTCATTTCATAATGAAAGAGTATTTTCAGTACACAAAATCCATGACTTAAGACAAGTCTCCAAAGTCAAATTGTTTCCCAACGTTTGCCTATTCTCTGACACTATTCCTATATGTTATGAGACCAGATGTATGAAAGAAGGTACCTTAATTTTACACTTACGTTTCATAGCTGTCCATGACATTTCTCAGTGGCCCAATGCTTGATGGTGGTCCTTGAAGTTGACTCTATACAGGTCTTTTTGTGTCTATGAAACAGTGAAACTACTGAAGAAACTTACCATAGGAGGTACGGATAACACCTAATGACTCATGAAAACAACAGATCATTCTGTTAAGGTTTTCCTTGCTTGTCTTCCACTATTATCGTCTAATTTTGTAATATTTATATTGGTTTCATAGGTGAATTCAAAACTTCAGTAATTATAATCACGAAGAATTACTCTGAAATCTAACACAATCTCCTATCAAAAACAAACAGTAGCACTCTTAAAGCATCTTTGCATTATTTTTCGTTTGAAGTGAGGAAGATCTTAAAACACCCCAAATCATGCAACATTGGTGAAAAAGCCCAGATACAAAGAATCCTGATGCATTTTTCATATAGTCAGTCATCCTTGTAGCCAAAAATACGTACCTTATTTCTTATCTAACTATGACTTTCAGCCACAACAGTTTCATTATGCTTTTTCTTGCTACATTCAAAATGTTATTTGCCCCCACCTTGTGTTGGTCTTTGATAAGTGAAACAGGTGCTTTGAGTTCTGCACAATAACATCAACTCTTTTGTTTTGTAATCATTCTTCTATGAACACTCTTCCGTGATAAGCAGCCTGTACGGACCACACACTCCAAAACAGGACAGAGGGGGTGGGATTTCTCTGACTCAAATTACAAGCCAGACGGCTCCCTGCAAGGTAGTCACACTAAGTTGTCTTTATAGTCAGTGGGGAGAAAGAGCCTCTTTTCATGTGTGATTCACTGGGTACTTTGTACATTTGATATGAGATGAATAATACCCTAGAAGTGCCAATTTGTAGAGAGTCACATCATTTCAATGAATTTCGGTATTCTAGAAGTGGGAGCATTAGTAAAAACTACATATGCAAGGTTCTTTGTCCAACTCAATTTCCTCAGTTTATGTACTCAGCAGCTGTGTTTGCCTATTTGTCCAGAGTCTTCCCAGAAGACTTCATGTTCTGCTGCTCATCCTCCATAAACCAAAGTCAGAATGCAATTCCCCATCCATGTATATATGTTACATCTTTCACCATAGTATATGCATTTTGATTATACATGTACATACAGATAAAATGTATAGTATATACATTTTGCAATATGTAATTTTAATTTTATGTAATTTTAATAATAATATGTAATTTTAATAATAAGTAATACATTTTGCAAGATTTAATATATTGGCATACTTTTTGCTTGTCTTGGAGGACTAAGTGAGTCAAGTAGTACCATCCCTATGACTTTCAATTCACTGTTACGGCTCCCCAGGTTTTTGTGTTATGTATACAACCCCTCTGATAATTTTAAGTTTTGTTGCAAGTCACTGACAAAAACAGTCAACAGCTAGGTTTGAGAACGTACTCCCATTAGAAACTGAACAGGGATTACCCATCAAATGTTAAACTGGACTCTGTCTGATAGATCTCCAAACATAGCATTTTACAATATGTTACATGAATGTTATTCCTAGTTTGTTAATAGTGAATCTACTGGGTACACATTCAAATTGTTGAATTCAAAAAACACTGCTGCAGCAGTACTGCTATTATCAGCAAATCTAGCAAGTTAATTAAAAAAAGGAGACAGAACAGAAATATTAAATGAGCCATGTTGTCTCTTTTCCACTAATAGCATCAGGGTAGGTTTCTGATTTCATAGATCATTAAAGGAATTACGGGGTTTGGCTGTAAAAAGAATTGGAATGAGCGTAGGACAAGTCTACTGACTTCAGGGAACCAGTACCGGACATAACTACTTGCCACTGCGAAAAGGGATTACAGCCTTTCACGTATTCGAGTATATAGTGTACACACATGCATGGGCAGACAAGCAGACAGATGTTTCATATATGTAAGCATGTGTTGAATTTAAAACTTCTGTGTTGAATTTAAAATCTCTTAGCACAAGTTTGCTCACAAACTTCAGCTAAGAGCAGAGAACTTCTCATTAGACAAGTCTGATACAGAAGATACTGCTTTCCTCACATTATTTATGGAGTTGCTCTAATTTATTTTATATGGTGGTGATAAGCTTTATTAATCATTGCTTGGAACCTGTAGATTTCATCCTCCAAATATGGAAATATCTAACATGTTCATAGGTCTTCTGAATTTTTGTGCGGGCAATCTAATAGCATTGGTGCATGACATAGCCACATGTTGATATGCAAAATGCCCTGAAGAGAAGGTACTCTGCCAATGTCTGTTAGTTTCAGTATGCTTTCATTATAGCAAGAGGTTTTTCTTTTAATTCAGATTAATTGCTAAAAGATTAACAATCCTTCCAGAATCGAAATCAAGAAATGGTTTAGAATAATATTGTTAGTATTTTCTTCCTTACAAGCACCAATTCACCCAAACTGATACAGTTTATCAGAAAGGGAAACTTCTGACAAATTTCCATTCCCAGCTATTTGAGTTGGTTTTTGAAGTTCTGAAGTGCTCTGTGGCAGTATCTTCTAACTAAAGACCGTATTTTTTCCTGATTAAGAGAACTTCACTTGTAGCAGCTAAGAAAAATATTTCAAAGACCCCCCCAAAAATAAACATTTTTTGAAATTAGTAGAAGGAAGCAATTCAGTTTGATGTCATTTTAATGTACATCTATGTGTCTGCATTTTACATATGATAAACACAAAAATACAGAAGTATACAGAAGTCTGTGTTAAATCAGATTAAAGGTGTCAAATAGCAAATCCTTAGGAGAGAGTATATTCACACTAATACAGTTCTATTTCTTCAGACTTCTGAAATTCAGGGATTTATTGCTCAGTGACAATCAAACATTTAATAAGCACGTATGACTTTTCCTCCAGAACATAATCTCTGTTTTTGAACATGTGCAAACTTTTAGCTTCTACAGCATCTTAGAATGAAGCATTTCAAATATAGCTATGCATTTTATGCCACTTGCAAGCTTTATTTCATGATACTAACTATTTTTTCATTTGAAATAAAAAATGAATAATTGCCTATCTACCTTCTCAGCATCTCCCATCATAGCCAGACATACGTATGTTTCCTACACTGAAAAACCCTTGAAAACCCTATTTATTGTGTCTTATACATAATCTGTTCTTTATCTTTTAATTTCATTTTTTAAACTCTTTTGACAGTCCAATTTTTCATCCTGGTTTAGTCTGGGAAAAGTGTATGAAATATAATAAAAAATTCTTTGGGGATGGGAAAATAATTTTCTGTCCAGCTCTAATTTTCAATTCTTTTTTACTATCAAGAACAAACCATACAAAATCCACAAACATGTATAATACATCTGGAAACAGGTACTTCAACATAGAGAGAGACTTAGACAATGAACTAAATTTACTGTCCCTGACTTCCTCAGGTGATTTGTTGCCACACAAGCTTCTTCTATTTTATTTTCTTTAAATGTATTTACCATTAATAATTATTACCATCTGTTCAAGTTAGGCTCCAATTTGTAGTGCTATAAATTAGAAGTGGCCTTGCAGAAATCAATGGGATTTTTGCTTTAGATGATAAACTTGGCTATATTCTACTGTTTTCATTCATGCCTGCTGGAACCTTAAAAATAGTGAAGTCTGTAGAAAAAAATTGGAATAACCTCAGAAGTCAAGTCAATATCATCAGTCACAGAGTTTCCAAAGGGCATTAACATTTATGGACACCCAAATTAAAAGGTGCAGTTTTGGAAAATATTTAGCACATCTTCAGAAGATTAGGTTGTTTTCAAATTGTTTATGTGTACACATTAAAGAAAACAAATAATAATTTCTGAAAATCAAATGGTCTCATGCATTGATTCTGCAAGCTTACCATTCTGGTCATACTAAAGCCTCTAATGCTAGTAATCAACATGATGCCGGATTTGTTATGTACCATCTGCATAAAAAGTAAAAGTTTTTATAGTTCTTTACTTAAGGATGAAGTAAAGTAGGTCAGGTATCAGGCAAAGCCAATTGGTTAACAGGGAATACCTGTATGAAAATAAACTGTGAAAAAAGGGAATGTATATGCTTTCTCCTGATACCTTCAAACCAAGGATATGTGCTGCTCCAGAAGCTATGTTTCACCAACCGTAGATAATAAGAGATTAATTTATCAGTGACTATGTAATGATTGTTGCTACATTACACAGGAAGAGACATTGACCCCTTTTACCTTACATTTTTTTCAACTGTGAGGGCTTATCCTCAGGATAAGCTGCCATGGATGTCTTCACAGAATATGATGGATTGAAATGTACCTCAGATATGGAGCCACAGACTGAATGGCAAAAGCAAGAAAATGACATTTGAATTAAGCGCACAAGAAAACTGGGGAAGAAACAAAAAGGAAGTGGATTTCTTTGGATAAGCCAAAGAAATTATTATTCAGCAACTATTTTTAGTTGAGCTCAATTCATCCACAGCTTATTTAAAAATATCTATTTTTTGCTGTCAGCTTAGGACTACAAGAGAGTTACTATCTAACATATAAGACCTACAAAATTCAATAATAAAATACAGTATCAGAGATGTAAGTGGTGGATGCAACTTTCCAGCCTTGCTAGATTTTGTGTCACAAGAAGTATTCAAGACAAAGACCAGCTCTATAATTGTTAAGGCTGGTCAGCATACCTGAAAACAAATTGTGCCTGATATGTTTATATAGTGGCTTCCTTCTACAGGATAAAGAATGTAATTTTCAGTAGTCCTCTTAACCATCTTTCAAAAAATTTTACCATTACTCTATACCAAAAAGGTAGCATATGTTGCAGGAAAAAAAAAAAAAAGTCTAAAACACACTAGGCAGTTTAATGCAGAGACTTTGATAGTGATTTTAGTGGATCAACTGCCAAAGTCAAATAATTTCTTTACCTTGAAGCTCCAGAGAGAGCAGAAGTAGCCTACCAAAATACTGGGGAAAAGTGTGTATTGTTGCAATGAATATGCAAGAAAGCTTTTCATTCTGACTAGCATTTCAAACACAATTACAACATTCCAGTTACTCTCAACCATAACACTTGCTCTTTCTCGTTAAAAGGACTCATCCTTTCCATTTGAAAAGCCTGTAATTTGAGACCCAGCTTTCATAGCTTTCTTCCAGATCTGACACCCAGGTTGGGACATATTTCTTCTGCATCAAGCTTCTAGGATACACACTTCCTTTTCACTGTTATACACTTACTGCTCTTGCTCAAGCTGTTACATCCTCATGCCTCAATTCCTGAAAGCTTCTTTCTGGTCTTGGCAAATTAATTAGTTTTGTATTTATTTGTAAGTATTTAATCCTGACCATGGAAGAAGTACAAGAGAAAGCAGAACAGTATGAGTTTGACAATTTAACAAGCTAAGAGGAGTGGCTGGCATTTGTGGCAGTGTGCTTCTCCCCATCTCCTTCCTCCTGCTTATGCTATAACCAACAGTGGAGGTCGTAATGGCTGGACCTAGCTTACACTGGACTTTGCAGCACAGATGGGAAAATAGTAGCCTCAGGCTGTCTGGAACAGGCACCTAGATGTCTCACTGGTATGCAAATATGCCTATAGGTCAATCATCTTGCTCTATAAATAGTGGTAGCCCAGGGTCTGTTGAGCTCTCCTGAATGACAGCAGCCTGTGTGTCAGGATTTCCCCTTGAGTAGGGGCACCTCTCAAGGTTGCTCATTGGGTAAGTGCATTGGGAATAAGTGCACTGAAACTTTGAAATCTTAGCTAAATGATAGAAAGGAATGATTGCACATATATAATCCTTTAGACATAAACCATTGACCAAGTCTGGGACTAGGGTTGGATCCAGCTGCACTGAGATTCCTCTGAGTAAAAGTTTAGAAAGCAAAGGTGTCCCCTCTGAACCTTGTGGCTCAACAGGAGGGTCTCCCTGACAGTTTTGGCTGACCCTGTCCTCTGTGCAGTAAATAATCAAGTGTACCTTGCCATTTAATCTTGTTAAACCATTGTCACATTTACAATTGAATTTTTTTTAACTCACTGTTTTACATCAATAAAATATATTGTTGCTTCTCTCTTATGAGTGGAGCGGATCACTCCATCTGTCACGGCATCATGGAGTTGAAGGGGGGAAAAGAAAGGAGAACGAATCTTGTGGGTAAGTGACAGATAGATCAGTTAAGAGAGGACAGGACTGCAAAATGTTATGACCACAAAGACAAAATCATATGTTTGCTTCAGTGGACAGGTGTGCAAACAAACAGATAAGAAAATGATCTTTGCACTAGTCTTGCAGGCTGACATAAGGAGGAGAAACGTTCATTCTAATGTTACCTTGTCTGAAGAACCTCTGTCTTTGATGTACACTGATTTTTCATGTCTGGGAGAAAATGAAAAATCCAGTTAAGTTCCTGATGTGCAAAATAGTAGTTTTCATGGTGATGAGCTTTCCTTTCACTCCTGTCTTTGCCTGTACCCACCTATCTCTGTCTTATACTGAGGCTGCAAGCTCCTTGTGTATTTTACATGTTTTCACCAGGAAAAAAAACCCAACAGTCTAGTTCACAGACAAAGTCCTTTGGTATTATACTTAAGCATGTCATAACATCAACATTTCTTTTTTTTTTTTTAGAATTCATCAATATTCTATAAATTCAGCATCTATTTACTTTGATAATCACATGGATTAATTTATCCGTCAATTCTTGTTTATATTAGCATATTCACACCTATTCCTTTCAAAATCATAATATGCTGAGTGCTAGCATATGATCTTGAATTATATATTTTTAGTATAAAATATGGTTAAAATGTTTAATAGTAGCCCAAAATAATTAGAAGGCCAAATGAAATGGATGCCCATCTGAGCCATTGCAGGGGGGTGGGGAGGAAAAAACTCAGTTCCCTGTTTTGTGTCAGAGAAACCTCTGATTAAAATCTTGACTGTTTTCACTCAGGAAAAGCAGGAAAAACTCTTTCACCAGCCAGTTGCAGAAACCTTTTCCTCATCCAGAAAAACTCAGTTTCCACTTCCGTATTGTGGTGTTCATATGATGTCTCCACCACATAATTTTGTCACAGAGCACTGGACCACAAGCAAGTTGTGAAAATCTGAAAGCTGCTGTAAACCAGAATTGCCGTCCTCCAGTTGGATATTCCACCTGCAGAACATACATACGGGGAGGAGTGGCAGGGAAAGCACAAGAGAATAAGGACATATCATTGCGCTGCAAGTCTTTCTGCTAATTATAAGACCATTTTGTGGTAGCTTGCCTTTAGGAAGTTAAAATGCTTAATAAGTCAATGAAGTGAGCAGTATTTTACTCTAGGTTTCAGCAGGACTTCATTATTGACAGAGTAGACTGCACAACATAGCAGGACCATGTCCCTGAAATGTATTCGTATTTGAGAATGTTCTTCTAGGTAAAAACAGCTCTTCTTGTAAGACATTTCCCTTTTCTGCACTGCTGTTAGGTATGTCTATGCAGCACAATATGGCACAGTGATACAAATAGCTGAATAACTGCTGAGCAGCCTAAAGCGCAGAATTAAAGGCTCAGCTCCTGGAAGCAGGAAAGACAGGTTAATGTGTCGCTGCCTCTTCTCACAGCATCACACTGGGGACAGCAACATGGCTGCACCTTTTCTGGCTCCAGAGTTATCATGTTCAGAGAATACAAAACACTGCTATTCAGGCTGGAGTCAAGCCTTGAAGGCAATGAATTTCATTTTACAGGTACATCTTTTCTCAGTTCATGTACAACCTTAATAAAATAAAGTGAGTGAGGGTGACAACTTTTTGCGTGAGTGAGTAGTGTAATGCTTTAAAGGGCTTCTCGCACATTTGCAACTTACTGAAAATGATCAGAGGGGTAAGTTGAGAACATTGGTGGAGAGGTAAGATGAAAGGCAGATTCCTTAATTCAATTTCACATCAAAGTCCTTTCCAAACAGCAGCAGTGGTTTAGAAAAGCCCTTGCAGCTGCCTGTACTGGTTCTGCTTTTTCCACTACTTGTCTTCTATTGCCTCTCACAAGGCTCCTTTCAAGTCTGTGTGTGCTCTCAGCTGGTCAAGAAATATTAGAACTCCATGGAATTTCAACAGGAAAATGTGCTGCATTCCTCCTCTGCTAAGTACATCACTTGGAAGCCCTGTAATATTATTATTAATAGTTTTGGCTCTAAATACTCTCTTACACTGATGAGAGAGAGAAAAAAAAGAGAGATGAACACAAGGAAAGAAAAAACTGAAAATCTGAGTAGTTGTAGAGCAGAGAGAGTGTGCAAAGTATGACAGACAAGGATATATTTGCTGTCTTCAATATTATTTGTTTGTTTATTTATTTTCTGGCAGTAACAGCCAGGGGGTGAATAGATCTACTTTGTTAAAGAAATATGTGATATTTTAGGTCAGAAACCCAGGCTGAAGAATAAAGACATATCCTGCATGTAAGGCTTTGATTTGCCACCAGTGGGTAACATTTGTGAGTGCTCAAATGTTGCCCAGAGCTGTATCTACTGCATCCATCCCAGACTGTGTTGCTGAAGTTCGAAACTTGTGTAACATCCCACATTTGCTCAATTCTGAGTGCTTGACCCTCTGTGCTACTGACCATGAAAACATGCTGGAAGCAAAATGACCAGAAACACTCTAGATTTGGGCCTGTATTGTGTCATTTGGGAAGGTTTCTGTGTGTATGACAAAACTGCACAATGTTCTAAAATTATACTAGACAACTGAGAATCTGTTATCAAAAATAGGAAATCTGGACTTCTTAGTGCAAAAGACATTCAGCCTTATGAAAATGAAAGCAGCATGTCATAATATCAGAAGTAGTCAACATGGATTCACCAAGGGGAAGTCATGTCTGACTAATCTGATAGCATTCTATGACGAAGTGGATGAGGGGAGGGCAGTGGATGTTGTCTACCTTGACTTTGGCAAGGCTTTCGACACTGTCTCCCACATCATCCTCACAGGCAAGCTTAGGAAGTGTGGGTTAGATGAATGGACAGTGAGGTGGATTGAGAACTGGCTTACAAGTAGAGCTCAGAGGGTTGTGGTTAGTGGTGCAGAGTCTAGTTGGAGGTTAGTAACAAGTGGTGTCCCTCAGGGGTCAGTACTGGACCCAGTCCTGTTCAACATATTCTTTGATGATCTGGATGAAGGGATAGAGTGTACCATCAGCAAGTTTGCTGATAAAACAAAACTGGGAGGAGTGGCTGACATGCCAGAAGGCTGTGCCGCCATACAGCAAGACCTGGACAGGCTGGAGAGTTGGGCAGAGAGAAACCTTATGAAATTCAACAAGGGTAAGTGTAGGGTACTGCATCTGGGGAGGAATAACCCCATGCATCAGTACAGGTTGGGGGCTGACCTCCTGGAGAGCAGCTCTGTGGAAAGGGACCTGGGCGTCCTGGTGGACAACAGGATGACCATGAGACAGCAATGTGCCCTGG
>NW_009649042.1:432814-437708 GCF_000708025.1 Charadrius vociferus | reverse complement strand
TCCATCTTAACATGAGGAGGAACTTCTTTACCTTGAGGGTAGTGGAGCACTGGAACAGGCTGCCCAGAGAGGTGGTGGAGTCTCCCACTCTGGAGACATTCAAAACCCGCCTGGACGCTGTCCTGTGCAACCTGTTGTAGGTGACCCTGCTCTGGCGGGGGGGTTGGACTAAATGATCTCCAGAGGTCCCTTCCAACCCTGACCATTCTGTGATTCTGTGATTCTGTGATAATGTGAAGGAGTAAAGCATCACTCAAAATTCATAAGGCCATGACTGTCTAAGCAGTCCCTTTTAGCTCTGTGTTTCTACAGAGAGACAGCTATTTGCAAGGTCCCACTGGAATACTTTCCTCAGCAGCACCTCACAGAAGACTCTGTAAATGGAGCATACATGTCCTCATGGAGCCCGCAGCTATTCAAGTCATGGCCCATAACAGCCTGTGAGAACTGGAAGTCTCCTGGTAGTGATACCTTCATGCAAAAATACCTTGGGCTGTTTACCAGCCTTCTGCTGTGTGACCATTAAGGCCAACTCTTGGACGGCCAAGAGTTTGTACGGAAACATCGCTGAGACAGCTGATCCCAGATGACCAAAGGGATATTCTACACCATATGACATCACACTCAGTAATAAAAAGCTCAGGGAAACGAGCATAAAAGGTGTCGCTCGTGGTTATGGCATTTGTATTCCCAAGTATATGTTACAGGTGCTGAGGCCCTCCTTTCCAGGATGTGGCTGGATGCCTGCCAAAGGGAAGCAGTGAATGAATTCCTCTTTTTTGCTTTGCTTGCACACACACCTTTGCTTTGCCTGTTACAATGTCACTATCTTGATCCATGAGACTTCTTGCCTTCCTTCTGTTTTCATCCTGTCCCGCAGGAGAGGAGAGTGAGCACGAGGCTGGGTGGGTGTTTGGCTGGTAGCCAGGGTCAACCCAACACAAAAGCTTAAGATGTTATCCATACTAATCACGCTCACTGTGCTTTCACTACAGTGTTTCTAATTTCACAGTAATATTTCTAAAACAGTCAACTTGCTCTTCCAAAAGCTAGCACCTATCAGTAGCATGGCTGTTTAATCTAATAAGATAGTTTTAAAATATCACAGCAAACCTAATAGCTCAATAGTTGGCTATTTTTTACCCCGTGCATGTGACAATGGAATCTAGTTTCTGCAAACACAGTTTCTGATTACTTTTTTTTTATTGGCCCAGCAATTCTAAACTAACTACATAATCAATGCAGCAATCAAAATATTTTGCAAAAAACATACCTCATCCCACGTATTTTGATAATGCTGATGAAAACTGTAAAAAGGGTATCTTCATGTTAGGCTGAAGGAATTTAACTGTGTTAAAGAGGAGAGCTGTTACATACAGACTTTTTAGGGAATTACTTGTTCCTGTAGAATTAATTTTACAACACACTTTTTTCTTCTATGCAGCTTTCTATCTGATTATCTGGGAAATGAAAAAGATAACTCTACTGCTCTGTTTCTAAGATGTAAGCCTGCCTTCATTCCCAACACTATACATAAGTATGTCATATGAGTAAGTCAGAGAAAATTAACTTGCAGTCATATTGCTATAAAAATATAATCTTCCTTCTCCAACTTTTTGCACAGAATTTTTATGCTGTGAGAGATAGTGCCATCAGCTTATAGCTTTGGCAGGCCTAAACAGTCCTGCCACTCTGGATGATGGCCACTGCATAAAATTAAGAAGCCTTCTGGCTGATGAGAGAAGAGTCCAATTGCTCGTGTGTAACCATGCTGATCTCAATCAGGACTCCAAATGCATATACATTTCTTTACTATCTATTTATCTTATATCTACTCAACTTCTTCAGCAATACAGAAGACCTAAAAATGAAACCTGTGTCTCTGTAAGATTACCAGGGGGGTTTAAGTTTGTTCTTGGATTTTTGTATCCTTTTCTTTCTTTGCGTAACAGAAGATATGGAAAGCTTGCCTGCATTTTATAAACTTTTTTTTTCCATTTTTTTCAAGCTTTCCCTTCTTCCACTTCATATTTTTGCAATTATTTTAACATAAAGATGGAGATATGCTTCCCAGAGATGATATACAGACAGTGAAAATAATCAGTAAATTCTGTTGTTATAATATCCCTCTGTACTCACCAAAAATAATTGTACCTATGCAACTTTTCCATATTTTTGCTCAAAAGGTTTTAAAAGACCTTTAGTTTAAGTTAGTAAATTTATTGTTTTGTAAGAACTGCCAGTGTAAAACCACATTCGCTTCATTGGTAAGCGTATCCCCAAAAAAAACGTTTTGGGAAAATAATAGCTTGGAGATTAGATTAAAATCTTATTCATTAGAAACCATGTCATCTACAATGAGTAAACTTCAAAAAGAACAGTGTGGAAGCTGATGAACATCTAATCTGTTTAGGTTTTGATGTATGCATTTTTATTTGAATAACAATGTCCAGTGAATGGGATTTAGGCACCTAAAGTGAGTGGTGGTAAATGGAGTTAAATCGAGTTGGTGTCCGGTCACAAGCGGGTTCCCCAGGGCTCGGTGCTGGGGCCACTTCTCTTTAATATCTTTATCAGTGATCTGGATCAGGGGATCGAATGCACCCTCAGTAAGTTCGCAGATGACACTAAGCCAGGCGGGCGTGTTGATCTGCTTGAGGGTAGGATAGCTCTGCAGAGGGATCTGGACAGGCTGGACTGATGGGCCGAGGCCAATGGTTCAACAAGGCCAAGTGCCGGGTCCTGCACTTGGGTCACAACAACCCCATGCAGCACTACAGGCTTGGGGTGGAGTGGCTTGAAAGCTGCCCGGCAGAAAAGGACCTGGTGGTGCTCAGGATGGCCAGCTGAATATGAGCCAGAAGTGTGCCCAGGTGGCCAAGAAGGCCAGCATCATCCTAGACTGTATCAGGATTAGTGTGGCAAGCAGGACTAGGGAAGTGATTGTATCCCTGTACTCAGCACTGGTGAGGCCCCACCTCGAGTACTGTGTTCAGTTTTGGGCCCGTCACTGCAAGAAAGACATTGAGGTGTTGGAGCATGTCCAGAGAAGGGCTACAAAGCTGGTGAGGGGTCTGGAGCACAAGTCTTATGAGGAACGACTGAGGGAACTGGGGTTGTTTAGCCTGGAGAAGAGCAGGCTGAGGGGAGACCTTATCACTCTCTACAACTACCTGAAAGGAGGTTGTAGAGAGGTGGGGGTTGACCTCTTCTCCCTGGTGACAAGTGATAAGACGAAAGGAAATGGATTCAAGTCAGGGGAGGTTTAGATTAGATATAAGGAAAAAAAAATCACTGAAAGGGTTATTAAACATTGGAATAGGCTGCTCAGGGAGGTGGTGGATTTGCCATCCCTGGAGGTGTTTAAAAAAAGGGTAGATGTGGTACTTGGGGACATGGTTTAGAGGTGGTATTGTCAGGGTAGGTTGATGGTTGGACTTGATGATCTTAAAGGTCCCTTCCACCCACTCAGCAATTCTATGATTCTATGAAAGCTGCCAAGGCCTCACGAAAACCCCATGTAAACACCATTTTAAATCTTTATTGAGTGACACACAGTGATTGTGGAGAAGTGCACAGGGCTGCCCTCAGGAGACCCCCAAAGCCCTCCACCTGTGACAGCAGGGGGATCACAGGACTAGCTCACTCAGTACTTAAAAACAGGTGCAGAGTTCCTAAATTAGGTGAGTTTAGGTCACACCTACAAATAACACCTTCAGATACGTCAATTTTCAAAGTTATTTTGTTGATTGTTCACACAGCACAAATATCCAATGTCAAACAGAAAGCTGAGAGGTGTTTGTTGAAAACACTCGAAAAGTACTTGGATACAAAGAGTACCTGACTGGCTCATCACAGGTTTGTCAGCCACAGGAAAACTAACCTTTGAACAATTATTAAGAATGAGCTATTTCATCAGGTGTAGCTTGGAGGTGGATTTCATTTCAGGTAACTGCCTCAAAATGACAATAATTATCTGTGCCTTATTTGCCTGTCTAAAGCCCTTTGGTCTGCAGAAAATAGACAATCTAGAAAAGAGCCATTGACACATCTGCAGTACTTCCTGCATTTGTCAGGGGTGATTCATGTTTTAAGCACACTTGTATGTTGGGTCTAGATTTACTGAGTCTATTCAGTCATTCAAATTTACGTTTGTCTCTCAGTTACTCACAGTGACAGGAATACATATAACATGAAGTCCTGAAATACGCTGCCTTATTTTCCACTATATTTATCCTTAACCTTTTCTTTTTGCCCTTCCTACTTATTGGCCCTTTTTCCCTTGATTTCTGCTATTCTTTACAAGGCTTCATACTTTAATTTTTTGCTTACAGTTATTTTTCTGTGGAAACTTCCCTTTCTTATCTTTTTTCCCATTTCCCAGTAACCTAACTCTCTTTTTTTTTTCTTTTGAAACTTTCCTTTTGTTTCACCACAACAGAGATGCCCAACCAGCTCTCTCCACTTTCAGCTTCCCTCTGTACCTTTTCACTAGCCTTCCTGTTCCTTCTGCTTGGATTAAATCCTACTCTACTTAAATTTCTTGAGAGGGTAGGGTTGTTTTTTGTTTTGTTTGGGGTGGGTTTTTTTGGTTGAAGTTGTTTTTTGGTTTGGGGAGCAGAAATGAGATATCTGTCTGTGATGTCTGGGCAGTGCAGAAATTATATCCCATTCTTCCTGTCCATTTCTCTGGATTAGAAAGAAAAAAACCCCTTGTGTTGGGAAATGGAACACAAACCTGATAATCATTTGCACAAAATATTACCAGACTTTTTATTATCACACTGCCTCTGTTAATCAGATGGAACATAACTGTTTATCTGGTGGGAGATATGTTGGGTAGCACTTTCACACCATGGGACTTTTTAGAAATATGATAGGATATATAGCCAGG
>NW_009649042.1:421201-432786 GCF_000708025.1 Charadrius vociferus | reverse complement strand
GTGTGTTACAGAAATAAGACTGTGAATTGAGCAGTTCCTTCATATGTCTGGGAGAGTAAGGGCAGTGATTAAGATTGTTTGCCAAACAGGTCCCATTTGCGCAATTAAACAGATGAGTTGCTGGAATTCCCTTATGTCGTTCTTGCTGCTTCAGACCATGGTATGAACAATTGGATGTCCTGGCAGTCATTTATTTCATTTCCTGCTCAGCTTAGCTTCCAAACTGAAAAAAATATGAATTTTGGAATGAAACTGAGACACCAAAATCCGATGCAATGAATTGGCACTCAGGTGGACCCTTCACTGCCTCCCTTATCTACAGATAGAGGAGGCAGATTGGGAACTACAACCTGTCAATCCTAACATCAGGGTGTCTATGAGCCAAACATTCATTTTTCTGTCCATCCATTCCACTGCTGAGGTTCAGGCAAAGTACAGTACTATGACAAACTGGGTAGTAACAGCTGTGAAGTACAAAATCTTCCAAACAAAGCAAGCATATATAAATACATGGCATATGTTGCCTTCTAAGAAGACATTAGCTGGATACAGGGGGAAAAAAATCATCTTGGCCCCAAAACTAAGTGTTTTGTTTGTTTGAACCAGATTAATTCTAGATTCTCGATCAATCAAATTTTAATAGCCACAACAGGGACCAGAGCTTGATAGGGAATGAGAGTCACTTGATGTGTTCTGGGAAAGTTGCTCTTGAAAACTTGCTGTGTTATGAGGGGCAAGGCCAAAAATTTAAAAACAAGGAAAACCCCACTCCCAAAAACAAACAAAGAAAAAAGAAAGAGGTAGAAATAACACAGAGTTATTCTTTCCATTTGACAAACTAATTCTCCAGAGAAGGAAAGAAATCTAGAAAGTTTGCTTGGTCTACACATCAAGAAAAAGAAGGTTTGAATATTACTGGAGAAAAGACACTGGGATAATTCTTATCCAAACTGTAAGTTGATTGGTTATTTCCACTATAGGTTGTCATGCCTGAGGTCCTGGAGGAAGTAATGGAAGAGAAGGTACTCTGAAAACACACAGTTAGCAAGGCAAAATAAAAGCTTGCGCTGAGCCATTTCCATAAAGAAAAGAAGACAGACTTAACGCCATGACTGATTAACTAGAGGGGTGTCTAATCATTGTCACAGTTACCCAGATAATCGTTAAGCTTGATGTTCACATGAAACCATGTTGTGGTGATGGCTTGGAATTCCTTCGCTAGACCAGAAAAGGACTTACAGTACCTTGTAAGTTAAACTTTTGCTACCCTGCTTGTCCGACAGAGTTGAGGTACATGTTGTGTGGCTTTCAGGAGGTTGTGGCCTGTCACACAGTTGCCAAATAGCTTCCTTAGAACAAAAATACTGTCTATTTAGCAGTAAGGATAAATACTAGACAGAAAACAAAAGTAAACAAGTTGTGGATATACTTATCATAGCCAACATTTTGTCATGGCATTGAGAAACATTTCACAGTTCAGATTTCAAAACTTATTTTTCTCTTTAGCTGTCCCCCCAAAAGGAGTGCACCTCCTAAACCTGCACAGAGGGGTAGTTTCTTTCCACTTGTTCTTGGACTTCGGCTTTCTTTCACCAAAGCAAATCTTGTGGTCAGGCTGGAGAAGCTGGGAAAATAATCAGAGTTCTTAATGTGAGCATTGGCCCCTTATCATTCCTTTACTGTTTGCTGTTGGGTGCCTATTTTGCACTTGTTTTTAAGAAAAAGATCCACTTTTGATAGAAAATATTTCCAGCATAGCAGTAAAGTGCTTTAATGGATAGTTACTCACATTGCTGAAAAGTCAGCATCTTTACTTCTAATCTGAATTCATGTGTCCTGGTTTCAGCTGAGATAGTGTTAATTTTCTTTCTAGTGGTTGTTCTTTTCAGATTTGTGATGAAAAGAATGTCAACAATGTGTATTGTTTTAGTTGTTGCTAAGTGATGTTTATATGAGACAGGGACTTTTTTCAGTTTCCCATAGAAGCTGAGGAGGAGCATAGACAGAACAATAGAATGGCCAATGGAATATTCCATACCATAGACATCATGCTCGGTACATACCTGGGGGGTTGGCCAGGAGCAGGGGGATCTGTGATCTCTGCTCAGGTCAGACTGGGCAACCAATTCACCAGGCAGTGAGAGTGACTTGTGTCTGGTATATTCTTTTACCATTATTATTATTATTATTATTATTAATATTATTATTATTATTATTGTCGTTGTTTTCCTTTTCCATTATAGTTCTATTAAACTGTTTTTATCTCAAGCCATGAGGGTTTTTTTCCCCCCTTTCCTCTCTTTTTCTCCCTCTTCTTCCTACCTTTCAGGGAGTAGGGGGAAGAGAGGGTGAGTGAGAGGCTGCATGGTCCTAGTTGCTGGCTGGGGTTAAACCATGACATCATGTAACTTTGGAAGTCACCTCTGGTCTTCATACCATTTCTCCATGTTATATTGCAATTCCCTCCACCATCACATTTCTGCTTCTTGTATAGACATGTAGAAATGTCTGAGGGCAAGTTATCCTGTATCATTGCCTTTAGTAAGCTACCCAAGCCAAAATTTTATATTCTTTTGCTAGAAGAAATATTTTTCAATTCAGTGGTCATTCTCTTAGCTTTCCTTGGAAGATCCCCCTGTTTCTAAAATCTTATCCAAACAGGTTCAGTATGTTCTGAAGCCCATGTATTAGTGAAAGATTACCTTTATTCAGACACAAGTGGATTGTTTGGATAATGGGATACATGCTTTTGCGATACACCTCTGCAAAACTGTGTGGGAAAATGAAGCCAGTTAAACAGTTTATTCTAAATACCACAGTCACTATGGAGGCAAAGAACATGGGTAGATTCCTCAGAATCTTCTTGGAAACTGTGTACAAAAAGCAACTAAGCCAAACATGCTTATGTGGGAAAGATCCAAGGAGTTATAGCACAATTTTGAGAGAGCCATTAGACTGAAAGATCAAAACAATGTATTTGTATCATTGTCTATATATGGAGATGTTTCCGATTGACAGTTCCTGGTTAACTCCATGTGTTGGTGTTCACATTGCACAAAAAACACTGCCCATATATGGAGATAACCAGAAACAGTTACAGATACAACTCTAGTTTAGATGTAGGGCTATGACCAGAGCTTTCACACTGCACTTGATTGTGCTAATTATGAAGGTTCGACTTTTCCAGCAGCTTTCTCCACCTTGGAGAATGACGCTTGTCTGATTTTGCAATAACTATATTTTGAAAAAGTTTGAGGAACTCACACATCTCAAAAAAAAAAAAAAAAAAAAAAAGAAAAGAAGAAACATATGGAAAGAGTCTAACACAGTATAAGTATCAGACTGTGGGAGTCCTTAAAGAAAATAAGTTTATGCCTACCATGACTGAGTTACTAGGAAAGCTTTTAATGGCTTACAACTTAAAGGGTTTTAGCATAACAAATCAGAAAGATGGAACTTATTTACTGATTGAATTCTGTGGGAAAATACTGCAGAAATGTTATCCTTGGATGTGAAAGGTTAGCGTTTGTACAGAGTACCCAGAAAACCCGGAGGGAATTCCAGCACAGGGAATACAAACCATCTTACTTGTGATCTGGACTGAAAGAAACCCTGGAAAAGCACCCAGTGAATGCTCAGGGCACTCATGTCTGTGCTCCTAAACAGAAAAAAGCAAACAAAACCCTCAGCATTAGTGCCACTAAATAAATTCATTCAAAGTAGTAACACCTATTGCCTTGCATCTAACCATACTTCCCATCAAACCATTATACTGAAAGCAACTTTCCCAGTCTCAAATTCTGATCTCATTACAATTTGTTCATACACACAGGGTTTTGAACAAGTCCAGTTCATGAGTAGGGAGTCTGAGCTATTGAACAAGGCACTGGACTGAATTTGGGAATAGCTCAGTCTGTGGTTCAGTGCTATATGACCAGTACCTGAGCACCTATCTGCTTAGATCATCAGATGGTAGCTTAGCATCTTCTCCTGACTCTCAAGTCATTATCCACTGTTTTGCACCAAAGCCTACAGTTAGGCTTCAGAAATATTTAGATTGCCTTGTGCAGAGCATGAGCAGATCTGAGGTGCTGTCAAGGTCAATCTCCCAATGAAACACAAGTAATGAGGTGAGACAGTTAGGTTCCTAGGACTTTTTTTCTCCACAATGTTTGACTGAAGTTATCTATGCACAGGTTAACTTCTCTCGGGTTAGCTTAGGTTAAATGAGAGTGATCATGCATTGAAACAATGTTCAAGCCACACAAAATCATACTTGTATCTCAAGTGTAATGTATTGCTTCCTTCAAGAAACAGATTTCTGCATGTGTTCAGATGTCCCTATACAATATTACATGTGTATTGCATGATAAGAAAAGCTTCTCCTGGAAGTGGCAGATTTTTTCCATTGAATATAACCAGAGTTTAGAATGACCAGTTTAGACTTAGACAAGACTTAGACAATTAATTTTAAATGTCTAAGTTAATTAAAATAAATCTCACCCCCATATCATAGTCTTCAAAGAAAAATGGTCATAGATTGTGCTGTGTACATAGTTAGAATAATCCTGGAAGAATACAAAAAACTTAGTTCCAAAAGGTGCTTTTAGGAATTGGATCAAAAATCAAATCTGAAATATCCACAGAGCTGCTAACATCAAAACCTTCTCATCGCTATGGAAACAAATCCAGTGGGAAATGTCTGCATATTTCTTTTATGTACCAGTAATTTCTAACAACATAACTTCAACCAGTCCTCAGTTAGCAAAAATACTGTTCGCAATATTTTTAATCTGATGTCATATTCAGAACGTCTGGTCAGTTTATGCAAGGAAATATCTGTCTGCATACAGAAGAATATGCTAAATATAGCATAGGTTAACTTCATATAGATGTGACTAAGGATAAGCTCTAGAGAGAGACAAACACAGAGACAAAACTAATCAAGATTACTAAAGTATCAATATAGTTGTTTAGGAAAAAAGTGCTGTCTTAGTCTTCCCAAAATAAAAATCACAAAACCAGGGTTTGATGTCACTAAAAATGTGCATGAAATATAATAACAATCATAACCTCAAAGAGGTAACTGTGAATAAGTCCAGTCAAGAAGTGCTGTAACAGAATTTGCCACTATGACATAATCACAGCAAGACCAGAACTAAAGGAGCATTATGTAAATTTTAGGGGTTGTGTCTATGTTACCATGATAATCTGATTCTCATTTCTCATAACGTTCCTTAGTGCAAACAAGGATCTGAATTTAGCAATTTGTAAAATCTACACACAGAGGCACACAGTTTGCTCACTAATACATTTGCTTCAGCACCTGATCTAGTATCATATTACCCATTTTCTAGTTAATTCCAGACTTCATGTGAAATAATCTAATAATGCTTGACTATATATTTTCTCTTCAAGGTGTATCTAATCTCATATTTACCTATATTGACACTTGCTGCTACATCCAAAAAGACACGCAAATCTTGAAAAGTGTTAAATCCCAGTAATAAATCCCAGTCTGTTTTACCATTCTTTCCTGACTCACTTCTGCATTCTGATGAGCCTCCTATTTAATTTACTTGTTGATTCTTTTAAAAGTTAATGTCTTCTTCAGAAGTTGGTTGTATTATGGCAAATGTAACATCACTAATAGAACAGTGAACAATATTCACAGAATTCACAGAATTCACAGAATTCACAGAATCACAGAATGGTCAGGGTTGGAAGGGACCTTTGGAGATCATCTAGTCCAACCCCCCTGCCAGAGCAGGGTCACCTACAGCACGTTGCACAGGACAGCGTCCAGGCGGGTTTTGAATGTCTCCAGAGTGGGAGACTCCAGCACCTCTCTGGGCAGCCTGTGCCAGTGCTCCACTACCCTCAAAGTAAAGAAGTTCCTTCTCATGTTCATGTTCATATTCCCATTCCCAGTTTCTGAGAAGTCACTCCTGCTCTCCACCTAGCAGACGATAATATTAAGTACAAATTTTACTTTTCTTTCAGAGATCTGTGCTTGAAATATTGATATACAAAGTCAGTGAAATGATAGTGAAATAACACAGTTCAGACAGTTCATGCTTTTTTCTTTTGTTTCATATTTGTGAATAATGAGATGGGCAACTTGAAATTTAGAGCAGCAACTTGGCTAGTGCCTACTCGCTACTCAACCAGCCTGGTTTTACTAACATTGAACAAAGCTTCTTGCTGACCTGAAGGGAAGCAGATATTCCTCCCTTGAAGCTAATACTTACTAATTACCTTATTGCAACCATAAGATATGTAGAGAGGAGGGTCAGAAAATTACAGATCCTCAAAGGATGATGTACTAGTAAATTGAATATCAATCCTATAACTAAATTTTTCCCATCAATATTTTCCTTCAAAGAGCACAGAATTCAGCTGGCCACAATAGTATAGCCCCAATCAGTATTTATTTCCCTGTCTGTAAGTAAAACGGCCTACTCTTAATACCTTACCATTTAACTGGCAGTATGGGAGCCATTTATTTCTCATTATGCTTCCAGCAAAAGAGTGTCAATGTGTAAAGAATTCTTCATATATTCATCTAGCTAAGTATTGGATTATTTTAAAATGATTTTTAAGTATATAACAAAGTTGGGATTAATCACCAATTTAATATTAGTCTTAAAGTTAGTAAATTTAAAAAAAAAAACAAACTCCCCAACAAATTAAAAAAAAAAAAAGAGAGAAAAAGCGAGAGAGAGAAAGGGAAATAACAATACTAACAAAGATGGAAAATTGGAATAGAAAAAGTTTGTGCGGTGTTGAGGAAAAAAAACCATGACCAACTGAATAAATTAACCATAACACATGGTATGATGGCAAATATTCACCATGTATTTTCAGAGTAAATATTTATATTCAGATGAAGCTATTGCTGTCAGTGGATAAACTGCTTTTTTTTTGAAGCAGAAGAATAAACAAAATAAGTTAGTACAAATCCACAGCATTCAATGCAAAAGAATGATATGAAAAATACAGAAGTTATAAAAACAAGGTAAAGAAAAAGCAATTTGGACAGTTTTCCAAAGGAAAATGGAATTGTAAGAAAACATTGTCTTATATCAAAAAAGCACCTGGCAATTCATTTAAAAAAAATATTGCAGAACAGTCTATTCTTAACTACATCCGGAAGTAGCTGCTGAGCATCTGTACCAATGACGTCTATTTCAATACATACTTTCCTTGGGGATAGCAGAGCACAGAAAAACAATGCTGTGAGAGCTACAGTATCTTCCCATTGCAATGCTAAGGTTTGTTTGTCTGCTTGTTTTTAATAAAACTGCAGTAATTTTTTCAATTTTCTATGGGATCTGATAGACAGCAGATACAATATTAGCTCATAAGTAATCTCAATCTTCTCTAGGTTTTGAGAAAGAATTTCATAGAAACATAAGCATAAAAAATAGATTCTTTTTAAGAAAGGCCTTTTAGAAGCTGATATTTGATTGAATGTAATTAATTTTATTTATTTGTATAGACTTATGCATACCTTCACTACACAGAGTTTAGAGTATTGATTAACAGATGAAACATGACAGTATTCACCTGATGCTACTTTCACAAGTTTGCCACAATCTTTTTAATTACCTGAAGCCACATTCTCTAAAATGAAGTCACCTAGCCAGGCCAGCTGGATCTGGCTCTGAGAATTGATGGAGAAATAGACAGGACAGGAAGGTACTCAGGGAATTTTTAGTCTGTCCGTGTATCAGAAAGCATCTTCATGAGAAAATGGTCTCTAAAACAACTCCTCTTCTAATTAAACTTAAGATGCATTCATAATATATGCTTAGAGGCATAAAAAGTCTGTTTGATTCTATAAAATAGCTATAAAATCCTGACAGACCTGCTTATGAGAGGAGGAGGCAGAGTTATATACAGTCTAGTAAGCCTTGTTGGTGTTAGAACCGAGTTATCCTGTTCGTTAGAAAATGGTTGGTCTCAAACAGGCCAGACAGTTTCTTGGATGTAGTTCCTGAAAAGGGATGGCATGTGCTGGCCTGCAGTTGCCTTTAGACAACATGTAAAGCTGGTGGAGCAGAGAAACCCTCTAACAGTCTTCTGGGGATAACTTTTGCTCTCCATTAGCAAGCACTTACTCGCTCCTAGGATGCAATTTTTTTTACCACAGGTAAGAATATTGCCTTTTATTTTCAGAACTGAGAAACATTTCAATTTAAAAAATGTAATTTCTTTAAAATATAGATTAGTGAATTTAGTGTTCATGAGAGCTGTCTGTGGTGGCTTGACCTTGGCTGCCTGCCAGACCCCCATCTAGCTGTTTTTTTCTTACTTCCCCTCCTCAACAGGATGGGTGGGAAAATAAGATGGAAAAGCTCATGGATCAAGATAAAGATGGGGAGATGACTTACCTTGAACCATCATGTGAGTGAGAAAAGAAAGACTAGGCAAGATGTGGGCCCTCTCTGGAAGGAAACGGAAGAGCTGGTCACCAGGGATAGAGACAAAGCTGAGGTACTTAACTTTTTTGCCTCAGTCTTCACTGTTAAATACTGCAGACACACTGCCCATGATGCAGAAGGCAAAGGTAGGGACTGAGAAAATGAAGCACCAGCCACTGTAGATCAAGTATGAGACCACCTGAGGAACCGGAAGGTGCACAAGTCCATGGGACCCGATGAGATGCATCCACAGGTCCTGAGGGAACTGGCAGATGAAGTTGCTAAGTCACTAGCCATCATATTTGAGAAGTCATAGTAGTCTGGTGAGGTTCCTCCCGACTGGAAAAGGGGAAACATAACCTCTATTTTCGAAAAGGGAAAAAAGAAAGACCCGGGGAACTCCAGGCCAGTCAGTCTCACCTCTGTTCCTGGCAAGATCATGGAGCAGATCCTCCTGGAAACACTGCTAAGGCACATAGAAAATAAGGATGTGATTGGTGACAGCCAGCATGGCTTCACCAAGGGCAAATCATGCCAGACAAATTTGGTAGTCTTCTACGACAGCGTTACAGCATTGGTGGATAAGGGGAGAGCAACCTATGTCATCTACCTGGACTTGTGCAAAGCCTTTGACACTGTCCTACATGATATCCTGGTCTCTAAATTGGAGAGACGTGAATTCAACAAATGGACCACTTGGTGAATAAAGAACTGGCTGGACAATCGCACACAAAGATTTGCAGTCAACGGCTCGATGTTCAGGTGGAGATCAGTTACAAGTCGTGTGCCCCAGGGGTTGGTAGTGGAACCATTGCTGTTAAACATCTTTGTTGATGAGATGGATGTTGGGATGGAGTGCACCCTCAGCAAGTTTGCTGATGATACCAAGCTGTTTGGCAAGGTAGACATGTTGGAGGGGAGGGATGCGAACCAGAGAGACCTGGAGAGGTAGGCCCATGCCAACCTCATGAAGTTCAACCAGGCCAAGTGCAAGGTCCTACATCTGGGTCAGGGGCAATCCCAGACACAAATACAGTCTCAGTGGAGAATGGATCGAGAGTAGCCCTGAGGAGGAGGAGT
Source organism: Charadrius vociferus (assembly GCF_000708025.1). NCBI lineage: Eukaryota > Metazoa > Chordata > Aves > Charadriiformes > Charadriidae > Charadrius > Charadrius vociferus. The sequence continues at coordinate 423,280 of NW_009649042.1, read as the reverse complement.
AGGAGAAGGAGAAGGACCTGGGAGTGCTCACTGATGAGAAGCTCAACATGAGCCAGCAATGCGTGATCACAGCACAGAAAGCCAATCACATCCTGGGCTGCATCAGAAGTGTGGCCAGCAGATTGAGGGAGGTAATTCTGTCCTTCTACTCTGCTCTGGTGAGACCCCACCTGGAGTACTGCACCCAGCTCTGGAGCCCTCAACGTAGGAAAGACATGGACCTGTGGGAACGTGTCCAGAGGACGGCCCCAAAGATGATCAGAGGGCTGGAGCACCTGTCCTCTCCCTGCAGGCTGCAGGGGAATCTCTGCTCCAGTGCCTGGACCACCTCCTCCTTCTCCTTCTGCTCTCACCTTCCGATTCACAGGGTTGTTTCTCTCACCTTTTTTCCCCCTCACAGTCCACTGTGTGGTGTTTTGCCCTTTCTTAAATATACTTTCAGTGAGGCGCGCCCACCGTGGCTGCGGGGCTCAGCCCTGTCCTGTGCTGGGTCGGTTGGAACCGGCTGTAACTGGCTGTGTCCAGCCCAGGGCAGCCCCGGCCTCTCCTCAAAGAGGCCTCCATGCAGCCCCTGCTGCCAGCACCCGGGCACCAGCACCCCATACAGTAATACTGAATAGAGAAAATTGTAGTTAGTCCACACAATGTGTGGGCTGTGGGTGGCTGTAATGGAAGCATTTCATCCTTATCCGTCATCGTTCTTCAACTTGACCTCCATGCTCACAAACTCTGAGAGACAACGTGTTTCATCACCGTTTATTTAGCCTTTAGCCTGTCAACTGATAAGGCCAACAGGATGTCAAATATTAACCACTGCTATTTCAGAAGCGTCATGCTGGGACAGGACCGGATGCTTCCACAGCAGCCTGCGGGCACAGCCGCCGGGCAGCGCCGCAGCTCCCTTGCTGCCATCCTGCCCCCGTTCCCCTCACCCAGCGGCCGCCTTCGCCCTCTCCTGCGTGCCCATCCACTGAGTCATCCAGTGAGCCCGGCCTCACTATTTTAAGACTCCATTGAGCATACGATGTGGCCTTAAATAGAAACATGTCTGAAGACAAATAAATACAAAATAAATTGCTCATTTTAGCTCGTTGCAAAAACTGTAGAAAATAACTGTCCTTCCGACGTGAAAGTCAAGGCAGTTTTTTGCCATTTTTAGCTAGCAGTTCATCTGTTTCCTTTGAATTAAGGAATATTTCTGTACTTCGAAAGCTCTGTAATCTGAATAAATTAGAATCTATTTTGTCGCTTTCCAGTATCTTAACGATTTTCCTCTTCTTTATTGATTTCAAATCATTTCCGTTTTAATTCAAAAAGGAAAGTTCTGTCCAGCTGATAATATTCAAGTTTTCAGTGTCTGTAAAAATTAGCCATCCCATTTGGTTTCTGATGGCAGGAACTGTTGAAGTACACAGTTGGTGATCACCCCTGCTGGTGCTGGCTTGCTTGAGGTTACAGTCTCTGCTTTACCTGGTATCAAACAGCTGTTTCTACCACCATGTGAGCACGGCTCTCGCTGGAGATGACTGGATCACAATGGTGTTCAGGACAGATATCTGATCTGCTGAGACTTCTGTGAGTATTTTGGGAAGACATCCATTGGTGCAGTTTGAAGATATACCTCTTTAAACAGTGTAAGAACACTTTCAAGTCTTTAAGAACATGGAGAAATTGGTGTTTTATGGCAAAAACCTGTAAGCTTCAGAAAGGTTGAAGGGTTTGAATATTCAGTTATAAAGCTCTTACGGTTCTACTCAGTAGATGTGGCAGTTTATGAAAGCTGAAACTCTTTTCCACAAAGCAGCAGAAGGACCATACTCAAATCTAAAAGAAGACAGAGTAAATTATGACAGATAAAATACAAGATACAACATTACAGGGAATTCAAAAGGCAGTACTAGAAGTCGTACAAGCAAATAAGGAAAGAATAGCAGAAGTGAAAGCTCTAAAGTAATTCTAGCTTTGTTTGGCCCAAAGGAGCAAGATAAACAATTAACTTAGAAATCCATCAGAAGTGTCCTTGCCTTGGCATCCCAAGGTATTTGTTCACTCTACACCTTTTATTAACCCAAAGTTGTC
>NW_009649042.1:408540-421160 GCF_000708025.1 Charadrius vociferus | reverse complement strand
ATTCTTCTTGTGTGTTTGCATGAGGTCTGATGAGCACTCTCTATGTTTACATGAATCACAGTTTTTGACATATAGAAGATTAGATGCCCGGGCTTGGGCATCCTACTTCCAGTCAGAATAGCTCTTTTCCTTCTGAGCAGGTTAATGAATTTTTAAGGTTAAATGAAGTACTAGGCCTGTAAGAAGTTTTGTTTGCAGCCTGCCCAGGAGATGATTCACTCTAGCACAGGGACAGCAGCACTGTCAATATCAGGTAAGGGCCATCCATAATCCTTTGGGAGAAGTATTAGAATTATAAATGCATAATGAATTTGTGAATCACACAAAAACCTTGGGGAAGAGATCTGAATCTGAACAAAATGGAAAAAAGAGGGAAATGACATGAAAGGAACTAATGATTTTATGTCATGATTCTCTTTGTTGAAAGGGATAGCCAGGATGGAGGCTAATCTTTTCACGTAAAGTTAAGGCCCCAATGAACACAGAAGCACCTGAAGAGATGGCTATGGAACTAGATGATTAATTAATATTACACCATAAAACATCCATGGTATAACATGCCAGCTTTCATCTGGTAGTTTTGAAAGAATTTAACAGTTAAATAGTTGGTTGCTCAGTTATAAAAATCAGTGACCAATTTGAAGGATTAGATCAGTGACCTTTAATGTAGCACCAAAAATGAACATAGTGGATCTGAAGAGGAAGCCTGAAAATATAATTAGAATGACAATTATAAATCGCGTTGTTAAAATCATATGGGTTTGTAATGGGCAATAATGCTGGTAATATTTCAGCTAAACAGTCATAGAATTATCGAATGGTTTAGGTTGGAAGGGACCTTAAAGATCATCCAGTTCCAACCCCCCTGCCACAGGCAGGGACACCTCCCACTACACCAGGTTACTCAAAGTCAGTAAAGTAAGCCAGTAAAGGATATCTAACTAATTCATTTGGACTTCAGAAAGCATTTCAAATGACCCATTAAACAAGTAACTATGGAATTAAATAGGCAAAACTTGAGAGATAATGAACCTCCAAGGTAAGAAACTGGTTAACTTCTAGAAACTAGATGTACTGTAACATGATCCACAGACTTAGGTGGCTTAGATAGCCTCTTCATATATGCCCACAAAGTTCCTTTTCATCATACAAGAAAGAAAGAAGGGAAAAATTGTACAACCAAAAAATTAAGATTAACCCACCTTGCAAAACTAGACCAGTAGGTTGCAAATTGTCAAAGAAACTTTGTTTCTGAGACCTGATGTTGGGAACTGATTAGATACATCTGCAGGTCCTGAGGGAACTGGCAGATGAAGTTACTAACTTTGAGAAGCTGTGGCAGTCTGGTGAAGTTCCCACTGGCTGGAAAAGGGGGAACATAACACCCAATTTTTTAAAGGGAAAAAAGGAAGACCTGGAGAACTACAGGCCAGTCAGTCTCACCTCTATGACCAGCAAGATTGTGGAGCAGATCCTCCTGGAAACTCTGCTAAGGTACATGGAAAATAAGGAGGTGATGACAGCCAACATGGCTTCACTAAAGCCAAATCATATCTGACAGATTTGGTGGCCTTCTATGACAGCGTTACAGTGTTGGTGGATAAGGGAAGAGCAACTGACATTATCTACCTGGACTAGTGCTTTTGACACTGTCCCACACGACATCCTTGTCTCTAAATTGGAGAGATGGGGATTTGACAGATGGACCACACAGTGAATTAGGAATTGGCTGGATGGTCACACTCGAGGGGTTGCAGTCAATGGCTCAATGTCGAAGTCCACGGGGTCCACGGATTAGTGGTGTTCCTCAGGGGTTGGTACTCGGACCGGTGCTGTTAAATATCTTTGTTGGTGAGATGGATGTTGGGATGGAGTGCACCTTCAGCATGTTTGCCAACATCACCAAGCCCTGTGGAGAGGTCGACATGCTGGAGGGAAGGGATGCCATCCAGAGGGACCTGGACAGGCTTGAGAGGTGGGTCCATGCCAACCTCATGAAGTTCAACCAGGACAAGTGCAAGGTCCTGCACCGGGGTCAGGGCAAACCCAAGCAAAAATACAGGCTGGGCAGAGAATTGGTCAAAAGGAGCCCTAAGGAGAGGGACTTGTGGGTGCTGATTGATGAGAAGCTCAACATGAGCTAGCAATGTGTGCTTGCAGCCCAGAAAGCCAATCATATAGTGGGCTACATCAGAAGCATGGCCAGCAGGTCAAGGGAGGTAATTCTGCCCCTCTACTCTGCTCTGGTGAGACCCCACCTGGAGTACTGCACCCAGCTCTGGAGCCCCCAACATAAGAAAGACATGGACCTGTTGGAGCAAGTCCAGAGGAGGGCCCCAAAGATGATCAGAGGACTGGAGCACCTCTCCAATGAAGACAGGCTGAGAGAGTTACGATTGTTCAGCCTGGAGAAGACATGGCTCCTGGGAGACCTTATAGCCTCTTCCAGTACCTTAAGGAGGCTTACAGGAAAGATGGGGAGGAACTTTTTATGAGGGAGTGTAGTGATAAGATGTGGCTTAACGGTTTTAAACTGGAAGAGGGTAGATTTAGAATAAATATTAGGAAGAAATTCTTTACTGTGAGGGTGGTGAGGCACTGGAACAGGTTGCCCAGAGAAGTTGTGGATGCCCCATCCCTGGAAGTGTTCAAGGCCAGGTTGGATGGGGCTTTGGTAACCTGGTGTAGTGGGAGGTGTCCCTGCCTATGGCAGGGGGGTTGGAACTCGATGATCTTCAAGGTCCTTTCCAACACAAACCATTCTATGACTCTATGAAATTAACATTGCTAAAAACAGATTCCACTCTTTGTGCAACCTCTTGGAGACTACTTAAGTGACTACTTGTGGAAAAAAAATATTTGAACACTGACATGGAAAATTCATCCATGTTGACTGTGACAACTCTGTCTTAAATAATGCCAAGCTTTAACAAGGAAGTCTGACCTAGTCACTTCTAACAAAGTAATGAATATTATTACAGTGGAGTTGTAAGGGGATGTACATGATAAAAATAAAAGTCATGGAAAACCCTCTATTAGAGGAGAGACTGAAAGACTGGAAGAGAGATGTAATGGTTAATAAGGTATTCTGGTTTTACTTATCGCAGCATATTAGAAGGTGTAATTGCATGGAAAGGAAAACAAAAAAGTATTTGTTTACAAACTGTGTAAATAACCTATGTAAAGAATTGCCATATGATACGTAACAGTATAGCAGTATTAAGAGCATGTTTATATGGACTCACAGATAAAATCACTTATAAGGGGAACAGCTATTGTGCTTCAGGGCATAATCAAACCAGGAAACAATGGGGCTAGAAAGAAAGTTGGTGTTGTGGAAATAATACTTATGTCTGCTAAGTATATCTGGGCTTCCTGCTTCACACATTCATAAGCTCTTGTGATATAATGTTGTATGTTCTTTCACATCGTAAGCCAAAAACACTGTGTCTGGCTAGGTTTATTGCTTGCTCTGTTCCCAAGTGAAACATTTCTTTTTGTAACTCTTTAGTTTCCTACATTACTTTAGCAGCCCAAGTAGGCCCTGGAGATCCTACATCCTGCATCTCAGAACACCATCAGAGCTGTACAAAATTGGTTGCCCTGATAGAAATTATGTGACTTCACAGGATTCTCTTTTTTTTTTTTTCTTTTTTTTTCTTCTAGTTCAATGTGTCATTGCTTTTATTTGGCACTATAAATCTGTCAGTCATGTAATCTCTAACTTTAAGGCATTTTAGCTCCCTGGGCTGTTTTGAGGATTTGAGAGGTTGCGGGGAGCTCAGGACAGCTTTGCACATGCATTGTGCTTGTTACACAGTCCTGTCCCAGCTGGCCAGGACTCTATGTTGGAGGGAAGTTGAAATCTGAGCACCCCCAGACCCATGTAGAACCACCTAGCTGGGCTGCTGATGTTGAATGGATTAGGTTAGTGTCATTACAAGCTGCAAATGGCAAAGAAAAGAGACAATCTCTGAATCCTTCCCTATTAGATTATGTCCAGACTGGAGCCTCTTGTTTCTCTTTTCTCTTCTCCACAAGTATTAGAAATCTTGATCTGTAGACAGTGACAAAATAGTTTTCTCAGTACTGGTACTGGGCTGCCCCTCAGGTTGATTTCTCAAGAATGGGCAAAGTAAGGTGTCTGGAGTCTGGGCAGGCCGTAATTAGGGGACTAAAGAAACAGTAAATCAACTGCATTAGAGGTCTTTGGTCTTCTCTTGCTCACAATTAGCTGAGAAGTAGCTGTCTGTAACTTGACTTTTTCTTTTGTAAGGTGTTTTGTACCAGAAGGTGCTGGTTATTTTTGTATGCCAACAAGAAAACCACATAGACTTTCAAGAAAGACAACTATTTTATTAATATCCCAGAAAAGATCTAAGTTACAAAATCTTACGCCCATTCTGATTCTGGGAAAGCTGTGACAATGCAGCATCTGATGGACCTCTGCTCAGGGCACAGCACATGGCACATATCCTGCCCACGGTGAGGTTCACCAGCATTGCAGTCTTTAGAGTTCTTATTGGCTTTTCCTACAAGTAAACAACTCTATTCATCATTTCTGCTGTTGAGCAAAAGGATGTTTATATGACAACACACTGCTTTGCTCAAAGATAAAGACAAGGACATGCTGATGGCTTCATCACTGGTGACCCTACATCAAGGGATTTGCGTGGCACAGCTCAGTCCTAAAGGCCAAATAATATATGCAGTAAAGCCCACGCCTGAACCTACTCAGGTCAGCTGCTCTGTGGATCAATAACTCCTCTTCACACAACAGACTTTGGTTGGGATCACTACAAAAGGGACTGAAAAACCAAGCGGTCCCTTTGCCTTCTTGGAAATCCGTTATAGAATTACAGTCCTCACAGGGCTCGGGCATTTATTTATTTATTTATTTATCTATTTAGGTTACCTCATCAGAAGGAGGCATTTTGTTTTAAAGACTTTTGGTTATTTACATAATCCCCAGCTGACACTCTCCTTCCACAGTAAGACATAGAGCTTTTCCTTTAATTCACATTTTTTTATAACTTTCCTGTCATTTCCAGTATGATGTCTGAAATCGTAGCTATAGACAAGTGGAATACCATGGCAGTGATATTTCTCTACTGAGGTCCTCTGGGCAATTTTTCCAACAGTGCTGAAATGATGCAGGCAGTGGAAGAGTTCAATATAAACATGATTTTTTCCTTGTGAGTCTTAGACCACAACCTAAGGGATGATCACGAACTTCTGATCAGTTTCACTTTAATCAGAAAATACGAATGCTAAGCTTTTGCCTAAGTTTTTTGGAACCCTTTAAAATCTCTCAAAAGCCAGAGGTCATTGATGTTAGTTTTCTATTGTCTATGCATATTGATCATTTATGATCTTTCTTCTCCAAAACAAGTAACTAAGTAACAAAGGATGATGATGACAACACTTGTGCACCCGCATACACTCTCTCCTTTTGTCTGTTGTCTTTTTAAACTAAAAATATCCTTTCCCTTGATTAGGACTGTAGGATCATAGGATAACTAAGGATGAAAGGGACCTCAGGAGGTTCTTAGTTCAACCTCTTGCTTAAAGCAGGGTCACCTCTGAAATCAGGTCTGGTTGTTCAAGGGTTTTGTCCAGTCAGGTCTGGAAAAACTCCAAAGGTAGAGGCAGCAAGTGCTAAGTAGAGAGGGATAGTCCGTTCTGTCAGTCTGCTGGCTCTGCTCCTGCCAATACAGCATGAGATGCTGTTGCTGCTGCCAGGGCTCACTGCTGGCTCTGGCTCAGCTTGCTGCCCACCAGGACCCCACCAGGACCTCTTCAGCAGAGCTGTCCCCTCGGCAGGCAGGCCCCAGCCGGGATAGCTGCAAGGAGATTCCTTTCATTTGAAGTACTTATCTGAAGAGTTTTTCTCATTGTGGAAAAGGGACGTTAACAATTTACTGGCTCACCATAATACCATTATCCGTGACAGTGAAGCCTGCAGAAGATGATCCATCTCCCCACAATTCACCAGCCTGTGAATGAGGATCTTAGTAGTTGCCTCAAAGTACATGGTGATAAATAGATTCTTGTTTCAGTCCAACCTTTTCCAAAGGATTTCAGATCAATTTACTACTGCATTCAGTGTTACTTTAATAACTAACGTTCTTCAATAAGTCTGGTATCCTACGCTGAGATACGCATTTTTACCACTCACCAGCAGGTAAGATATCTGTGTCCTTTAATGTTACACTCAATCACTGAAATGAACGCACAGAGCATTTTTTTCCTGTGTTTTTTTCTTCTACTTGCCATGGTAACTTCTTCTTCAATCCACCCTTCAGTCAAATTCTGGCACAAAAAATACTTTCAGTGTGACTGTTAACTGTAAAACCTTGCTTGGTGTGAATTAATAATCTTCTGAAAAAAAATCTTTATATGTAGCTTTGCTTTGTACCCATCACTATACCTGAAGATTCTTCCAACTGAACATTTGTTAATGACATTCTGAATGTTGCCTCGATCAACACGTCTGCCTGTTTACCAGAACGGTTTTGACACTCTTGTTTTACCTGATGACTCTTTGTCTACTTGATTACAGCTCTCTCATTTCATTAGTAATGACCGCCCTTGCACCTTGTGTTCTTTTAACCATTGTGGATTATTAACAGGCACGTAGCAAAGATCATATCTTTCAGCTGAATTTCCCACTGACACTTTTTGAAGAAAATCTGTAAACTCCTTTACAGTTCTTTTTTATAGTTCATAATGTTTGGTAAATCATTATAAATATGCCCTGAACTTACTATTTCTTCAAGAGCAGATCATTTCAATTTCTAGTTATCAAGTTGCTTCATTTTTTGTCCATCTAAGGAGTTAATTCATTTTGCTTTGGTAATTTATTTTACTTCATGGTGGTAATATCTTGTTTCTTTCTCTTTATAAACAGATTGCATGATGTTTATTCAGCATGGCCTTAAGCATTTTCATTTTTTCTGGTTTTATTTATTTTATTTTTTTACTATTGCTCCCTTTCTATTCCATAGGCAAAGTTCAATTTTTCCAAAAAAGGGTCTTCATATAAACTTAAATCTTTTAAGAACGGTTTTAGGTCAGCATAGTACATATGAGAAAAAAAGAAAAGTGGAAACTTATAACAGAAACAACAGAGCCTGATACTTTAGACCTAAATATGGATTCTGTATGCTGTAATAGAAACCTAACATTTTCAGAGGATCCATACCAGAAAATCTGGTTCTGTTCTTTTGGTTTCTTGAGCTATTTTCTTAAATGTAGATGCATGGCTTTATGTTCAAAATAATAAAAGCTTAGGATTCTTCTAAATTTAAATAATAAGAGATCATGTCTCTACTCAGTTTAGTTGTTCCAACCTTGGACTGGTTTCCCAAATCACACATATGTTTCTGGCTTTCATTAACCCGACTTGGCTCTGTTTTCATTTAGATATCCCAGCCTAATAAAGCTTACCTTGCCTTCTTGTGTAGAATCACCAAGCCACCTGTGACCCAGTGATCTTCTAAACAGGGACTTGCCAGGTTTGAAATTTTCTGAGGCTGTTTGCCTAGGGCTTCCATTTTCAGTAGGATGCACTGATTCAGTTTCCATAATCTTTGCTGTATAGTGTTCTTATGTCACTTGTGATCATCCTACCTCTTGTAGTCTGAAAAATAACAAATTTTTTCTCATTAGCAAGATTCACTCTGCCATTCCATTTAACTCTTTATAAAGGTGTGTGGTTTGTGAGAGCTAAGTCTATGTTTGAGGATCCAGATGATAGAGAAACTAGGCATTCTTTCTTTAAACCTTTGTGAAAACAGGCTCAGACTGTTCCTGCTGTAGGTGATAGTAAATGAAATTGGTATAGCTTACGGTTGCTTGATCACACCTTTGTGATGTGCAAGGATATAGTCAGTGCTAAGGCAGCATGCTTTCATCTCAGGCAACAAATTCTGTCTCCACTAGTCTGTGGCTTGTTCAGCTGCATCCCTCTAAATGGCCTGGAACAAACAGGCTCACTGGAGCTTCCAGATTCGTTACACTCTTAATCACAAACTCAGCTATTTAAGGAGTACTTTGCTTATGCTGGGAATCTTTTTTTTTTTTTTTTTTTTAAACAAGCTTCTCATAGATCGTGACTGCCATGGTCTGTAGCTACAAGCCACCCCCCTGCTAGCTGTCACTCACACCACAATACTTGACACAGTACAATCCTCCTCTTCTTAAAGGAACTGCTCCCAGTCTTCATGCTATGTATGTATCACTATTAAGAGAAGTCATTCTATTGATTGTCCTACCAAAAATTAACAGCAAGAAGTTCTTTGCAAAGACATTCTGGGATTGGTCCATTTTGACTGTCTGACTTCTTTTTCCCTGAAACATTTGTCAGTGGGAGATATTTCTCTGGAGGTTTTAGGAACAATTACCTCAATTTTTGTGTTCCAAACAGAAGTAATTTAAATTTATATTATTGCTGGTAAAGGGGCAGTTGAATCTGTATATGGGCATTTCATTATGTATGAAATACACAATTAAATTTCACTCTGGTGAAGTCAAGGGCAGAACCATGTTTGTTTTACAAGCACCAGAATTTCAATAAAAGTACCTCTCACAGTGCAAGACGAAGAAGAGTATTCTTGCATTTACCAAGACAGAAATAGTTTAAGGATATCCTCTCAGTACATGAGTTATGGTGTGTTTTTTATCTAACAAAATTGTCTCTGTATCATGTGTTCATAACAGAAGAAAATGAATACATTTCCTGACAAAGCTCCTCCAGCAGAGAGCTGATGTATCACTTCATCACTTCTTGGAAACAAGAGTTTCCAACTTTCTGAACTGAGCACAGATGCTGAGTCATATGTAGCTCTATACAGGTGCAATAGGTCCAAGTGTGGGCAAACAAAATATCTGCTAAGAATCAGCTGTACCCTGTGTTATGTCCTTACCCAAAGTGTGGGACGTAATTGCTGCCAACTCACAAATATGAGATACCTTTAAAAACTGTACCACCGTTGCTGGAAGTTTTGGAGAGAAATCGCAATATATTCTCTACACAAAGCAGTGTTGTTTGATGTCTATCCATCTGTGAACAGTTTGATCAGGGCTATTTTGGGAATATGGTTGATACTGATTTGTGAAGTGTCTGCACATCTATCTCCCCATCCAGACATTGGACTTTTCTCCAGAGACTTTACAGGCTGGGAAGGAGACAGAGAAATGAAAGATCCCCTGATAGCCCCAAAGGAAAAAAAAATATCACAGGTACCTGGAATCCTCTGAGATTGCCTTACATGCTATTCATTCCAGACAAATAATATATGCAGAATGGGAAAACACCTGGTACAGTCTTGGATTGAACTGAGTTTTTAACTTTCTCAAATATTCCTGCCTTCTGTCATCATTTCTGTTTATGTACTGCAACTGAGATTTGCGTTTCTGTCAGCCTCCAAAGCATGACTACAACTCAACAGTTATTCAGTAAAATTATTCCAGTTCTTTTCCTAATGATACACCCACCTTTTCCTTCTCTGTTCTTGATTTTAATCTACTTTTAACTCTAATCTCTCTGTCCCAATTATTTGATCCTAGCCGCTGCCATTTTCTCTTCACCTTTACTGTTTCTTTCCACCACCTAGTCATCCTTACCACAAATGGCTTCACTTTACTTTTTGCCTGAGGAAAACTCTGTTCTGGATCCTATGTACTAAGCACAATCTTAATTCCCTTGTACTGTTTAGTAGTGGTGCTTACTTGGTTCCTGACACTTCCTAGACATATTTTGGAGGCTGAACTGAGAGAGAAGAAGCTCAGGGGAAGAGATCAGAAATACAATGAAATATTTTTTTGTTTGTTTCTTTCCTCTGTTCCCCTTCAGAAATACAATGGAAAGAGTCAAAAGGTGGAAAGACATTTTCTAAGTTTGAGGTCAGCAATATGCTATAAAGGATATGCATGTAGTATACAGAACATTCTTTTATTTTGATATTGACAATAACTACCTGCAAAAATGAAGCAGGGAACAAGACAGGTGTTATTACCTTCAGTTATTAGTTTACCATGGGGCAAAAAAAGACCTAACAATGAAAGCATGTGGAAGTCTTAAAAAAATATCAACAATAGAGGTCAGTTTAGGGAGATGTAAATTGTGGAAAAAATACTCCAGGTCTAAATGCAAGGCTGAAAGGAACATGCTAGTCCCACACGAAGGAGTATAGGCTCCTCCCAAACCAGAAGTAGAGCCAGACCATTGCAAAGCCAGGACAAAAGCCCCTTTTCCTAAGTGACACTGAGTATCTAGAGCCCAGGGCTTATGTCCTGTCTGGGGAAAGAGAAGATGCACGGCCATCGAATTTCTCTTATTAGCTAGCAGGCTAGAAACACTATACATTACAGTCCTTGTAGACCTCATTGAACCACACAGATTTGAGGTAGCCACCTGTATTTAAAATTCTTTGGACAGTCATCCTGAAATTGTCTTCCCATGAATGCCAATGATGGGGACCGTGGCTTTTAATTTTAGGAGTGGCAGCTGGGGTCCTTGGGGGCCAGCTATGCATGGTGGGCTCTACTTTGTAAATAGGTGAATTTCTTAGTAGATATGTTCCTTAACCAACTACCTGGAAATGCTTTTGCTGTGTATTTGTTCACTTACTTCTTTTTTTTTTTTTTTGAGCAAACCTTTTCAACTTTTGTCCTTATTATTTCTAAACATTTTGTGTTTTTCTGATGACAGACTGGTAAAAACCTCACATGGATGAGTGTGAGAGTATACTCTACATTGTCCAGTATTAAACAAACTAGGAATTTCCAGATTTCAGAGTGAACTTTAATGTGGCAGAGTAATCACAGTAAGAAGATGGCTGGGGGTCTCTAACTCCAGGTGCTAGAGTAGAAAGATATGCAGTCACAGTAAGAGGTCAGATCTCAGCTATTATGCTAGTTAAATTAAAAAGACACCTATATTACAGGAACGTATCTGAGAAAATTGATTCACTCTATTGAATGGGAACAGAAGTTCCTTAATTGGGACAGTACATCATGGTGTGGTAGAGCAATCCAGTGGAAAGGGTACAGAAGGGAATTAGAGACTCAAGTTCCCTCTCCAAGTACATACCTTAAGCTTTTTTTATAGTCTTGAACAAATTTGCTAGTTATTATTGGTATAATAGAATGATGTATAGCAAAATTATGTATAAATAGGGGACCTGTGATCTGGAGCTTGTAGGTTAGGTGATGGTCCCACCTACACAGTTTTGTGTAGAGTATTTGTATAAAATGTTGCGAGAACAGTAAGAAATAAAAAGCACTACATCTGCTTAGTTAACTAAAAGGGAGGTGAAGATGTGGGTTTTATTTTGGAGTTTTGTTTTTGTACTTTGCCACATCCCAGCTGAGGGAGCCAGAGGTTTTACTGTGGTGGGAGGGCAAATTCTTAAATTAGCTCTGCCACCAAAAAAAGTGTAACAATTTCTTTAGTTAGCAACATGTTATTCTCCTTAATTTCTCATTGTCAGATATTAGTGGTTATGTCTTGTGATAGACAAACTGAAGTAATGCCACCAGTCTGCCATGGTCTGCCATGGTCTGCCATGGGCAGACCACAGCAACGTTTCAGCTGTTGCTGAAGTCTAGGAACAGCTGAAATGATTCCTCTCCATCTTTTGCCCATAGCACGGGGCGACAGAGTAGCTTGAATTCCTCGTGTATATATATAATTTTTCTTTAAACAACAGATGCTAAGCCAGTGTCAAAATATTCAATTCTGTATCAATAATTTTCTTGGTAAATGAAGATGTTACGTTATGTTTAGAAGTTTTGCCTAAGGAAAGGAAAAGTTATTTTCTAGCAAGAAACCCCAAAGTTGTGGGCTTTTCCCCAAGAAACAATCACTGAGTGCTATAAGCTTTTAACGAGGGCATTGACTTTTCTAAGGGCAAACATCCTCATATTACTTTTTCTACACATTTTAAACGGAAAAGGTCCTGCAGCAAAAATACATATCTGTGTTGAAGTTAAACGTATTCTACTAGAAGCTGCAAATATTTTTTTCGAATATACTTGTGATAGTCTGTGGAGAACTAAATCTCACCCCTCATCATCCTTCAACTCCTACAGTAACCCCAGGGTTCTCCCAACCTCAGAGAAGCTGTCCACCCCTCTTATGGAATCATAGAATCATAGAATTATAGAATGGTTTAGGTTGGAAAGGACCTTGAAGATCATCGAGTTCCAACCTCCCTGCCATGGGCAGGGACACCTCCCACTAGACCAGGTTACCAAAGCCCCATCCAACCTGGCCTTGAACACTTCCAGGGATGGGGCATCCACAATTTCTCTGGGCAACCTGTTCCAGTGCCTCACCACCCTCACAGTAAAGAATTTCTTCCTAATATTTATTCTAAATCTACCCTCTTCCAGTTTAAAGCCATTCCCCCTCGTCCTGTCACTACATGCCCTAGTAAAAACTCCTTCCCCAGCTCTCCTTTAGGCCCCTTTAGGTACTGGAAGGCCGCAATAAGATCTTCCCGGAGCCTTCTCTTCTCCAGGCTGAACAGCCCCAGCTCTCTCAGCCTCTCCTCAGAGGAGAGGTGCTCCAGCCCTTGGATCATCCTCGTGGCTCTCCTCTGGACATGGTCCAG
>NW_009649042.1:395263-408509 GCF_000708025.1 Charadrius vociferus | reverse complement strand
GTTGGCCTTCTGGGCTGCGATTGCACATTGCTGGCTCATGCTGAGCTTCTGGTCAATCAGCACACCCAGGTCCTTCTCCTCAGGGCTGCTCTCCAGCCATTCCCCACCGAGCCTGTGTTTGTGCTTGGGATTGCCCCGACCCAGATGTAGGACCTTGCACTTGGCCTTGTTGAACTGCATGAGGTTGGCTTGGGCCCACCTCTCCAGCCTGTCCAGGTCCCTCTGGATGGCACCCCTCCCCTCCAGCGTGTCTACCTCTCCAAACAGCTTGGTATCATCGGCAAACTTGCTGAGGGTGCACTCGACCCCACTGTCCATGTCTGTGGACACAATGTTGAATAATACAGGTCCCAGTACTGACCCCTGAGGAATGCCACTCCTCACTGGTCTCCACTTGGACATTGAGCCGTTGACCGCAACTCTTTGAGTGCGACCATCCAGCCAGTTCTTTATCCACGGAGTGGTCCATTTGTCAAATCCATGTCTCTTCAAATTAGAGACCAGGATATCATGTGGGATGGTGTCAACCCCTTTGCACAAGTCCAGGTAGATGATATCTGTTGATCTTCCCTTGTCCACTGCCGCTGTAACCCCTTCATAGAAGGTCACCAAATTTGGCAGGCATGACTTGCCCTTGATGAAGGCATGCTGGCTGTCACCAATCACCTCCTTGGTTCTTTTTGTGCCTCAGCAGAGTTTCCAGGAGGATCTGCTCCATGATCTTGCCAGGAACAGAGGTGAGACTGACTGGCCTGTAGTTCCCCAGGTCTTCCTTTTTTCGCTTTTTGAAAATAGGGGTTATGTTTGCTCTTTTCCGGTCGGCAGGAACCTCGCCAGACAGCCACGACTTCTCAAATATGATGACTAGTGACTTAGCGACTTCATCTGCCGGTTCCCTCAGGACCCATGGATGTATCTCATCAGGTCCCATGGACTTGTGCACTTTCAGGTTCCTCAGGTGGTGCCTCAGGGTGCTGCTTAGCATACATTTTCTCCAGAGTAAACTGTTTAAAAGATTCTTACTTTTATCTGTCCCTGTGTGGTAATTCCCACAAGGCAAATAATTTGCCACCCTTCAGTAGTGTTTAGGCGTACCACGTGTTTTTTTGTGGTATTGTGCTTTTTGAAAGGCAATGGTATCAGCGAAACGATCCAAATTAAATTTGATCAACCCAAATGATGGGGGCAAAAAAATATAACAAAGGGGCAATTGCAAGATTCTGGGATGAAAAAGCAATGAAAGAGAAACCATAACTTTAAAGACTCAGATTGACCAAATAATAAGAGAATTAACTAGCTCTTCAATATTTCTACATCTCCTGTATTTCTGTGGGAACATATTATTTAAGTCAGCAAACTGAGTCACAGGATCACAGAATCACAGAATGGTCAGGGTTGGAAGGGACCTCTGGAGATCATCTAGTCCAACCCCCCCACCAGAGCAGAGTCATTGTGAAGCACCAACTACTAGTTTGGTACTTGCTATATGGAGCAGTTAGGGACATACAGATCATCACATGCTATTAACCAGTATTGAAATAGAAGTTGTCTTCTGTCACCTTCTGAGCAAAAGGTAGGATTGATAGAGAAACACATAAGAAGACTTATATTGTTGAGGCACAAGACTGTGTATGCAGTACAGTACAGTAGAGTGGTCTGAGTGCTGCAGAACTGTGGATGTGCAGAATAAGCAGGGGAGTGTGGTTGCCAGTAGGGATTGGATCAAGATGAAATGATGCTACACAATGCTTGACTGTTTAATGCTGTGCAGCCACTATATGCTGGCTGGCTGAGAATAATGCTAAAGTGGGTTAGACTAATACAGTACAGCTCTATGCTTGTACTGCCGTGGATTGCCATGGAAATGTCAGCAAGTGACAATTCAAAAGTGATAAAGTGACTGTCTCTTGTCATAGAACAGTTGAGTATGTTCAGACTTCCTGTACTCTTCATGCTATTCAAGATCAACATACAGGTTTTGGCCAACTCATCTTGCATAAAGTATAGAAAATCACACCAAAAGTCTTTGAGGGCTGGAAGGTTTGCAGAAAAAAAAATTTGCATATAGCAGACAGAAACCTTAGGAAAACTTTCCATCCTGCATGATAGTTCTTAATCCTCACTACTTATTACTTTTATGCCAGCAAAAATAATGGCAGTTAACTAGTGTATAATGACTAACAGAATGAAGTCCTGTGAGTTTCCAAATACTTAAAATTACAATTTATTGTTATTTTATTTTTTGTTTATTTGTTGTTATATACATTGTTATTGTGTGGGCTTCCCTCTATCTGGCACTTGCAGCAGAGCTTTGGATACGCTGATAATTCAATGCTGGTAGTCACATCAATGTTTGAAAGAAAACTTCTTCCCCACCACCATGTAGGCTTCATTACAAGGATATAATCTGACACAAATACAGACATAGTATATATTTGACTGAACATGGAAGACACACGCATAGGTTTTAGACTTGGCACTAAGCTCAAGACAAAGCAGAATTAACTCCACTGTCTGTGTCCAGCACTGATACATTTTTTCGCCACCATAGTTTTGATTTAACAACTTCAAGGTTTTCTAGGTCACACAACACTTTCCAGACTCATTTCTGGGTTCTGAGCATTAGTTTTGACACCTGTTATTCTTCAGGCCAGGCTGCATGCCTTCTTCCCGCTCTCCCCTGTGATCTCCCTTGCAGAGACAACTCCTGCCCTTGCTGAGGACAGTTAATTTGCTGAGATGACTTCTACTCCTTCCTTTTCACCCTCCCTACCCCACCTCACAGTCTGAAGCGGCCTTCCCACGAATGGCCCCTGTTACTGTCAGAGGAGGAATTGTCTCCCTCCTTGCAGGCAGTTCCCAGTGCAACCCAGCATGCCGCAGGCAGAGCAAAATAATCACCCAGCCTTCCTCTCCGCAGCCTGGCCTACTCTTTTTGAAGGAACATAATGTACAGTAACTGTGAATAAACCCATTAAACAGTTACACAATCCACCACAAATATCAAAGACCATTTTCTGGTTTTTGATCTTTATGTCACAGATGTTTAAGATGCACAGTCATCCTTGCAGGACTGATTTATAATGCAGGCATTGCTGAATCTCTCACAAACGTACTGCCATTGTGTTTTTAAATGATCCATCCCCAGGTAACTTTGATGAGAGTCATATCACACCCTTAGCCCTTTGCTCTTTTATGTGCGGTTGTGACTGCTTTTCCAGGAAATCTGAGGCGGGTAATTTTCACAAAAGCTTTGTATCAGGCATGTTCCTTGTGGGGTCCTAAGGTCTTCATAAGCAATCAGCAGCACGTCAAACCCATCTGTGAGAACAGCCTTGTTAGAGGCCAACAAAGCGTGGTTTTTGAAATACCTAAGGGATTCTGACTTCTACTGGATTAGAGAAACCCATCACATTACAAGAAAAAGGGCTTTTGTGGTATACTGCTCTTCCAGTTTTGATTTTTTTGTTTCTCACAATCCTTGATCCCATTCCCACTTCACCTTTGTGCATGAAATAGTCTTTCAGGTTCCACTTGCTGATTTAAAGGGGAGAAAAGCAAAGACAAGATAGAAAATACAGACACTAGCCATCTTATAAGAATCATGCAAACACCAGTTAAAACCATCTTGTTAACATGAGTGTACACGTATGTACGGTCCCAGTCAGCCTGCATTACCATCAATGGAAAGGTTGGCATTGTCTTCAGTGGAAAACAGATTAGGAACTGTGTGTACTTGTAGGCACACATATATATGTGGCACTTAGGGACATGGTTTAGTGGTGAACTTGCTAGCGTTAGATTTACAGTTGGCCTTGATGATCTTAAGGGTCTTTTCCAGCCTGAATTAATCTATGATTCTATTGTATTTTCACATTGACTTCAAAGTCAGGCGCAGAAACACAAATAATCACATAAGCTTATTATGTGACAAACAAATCTTACCCGTATGCATTTTCTTAAGATTGGGAACACTGAATTTGCATGCACGGTGTGTCAGGATATCCACAACATCCCACTACTTTCACATTTTGGTATCCTGGAAGGAGATGTGTCTTAACTTCTTTAGGCATTCAAAATGCACTTTTGTACCTAAAAAAAGAGGCAGAATGGACCATCGCACTTAATAGAATGAGTGGTGAAATGCCATACCTCTATCCAGAACATGTAAGGTTAGTCTTCCGAGGCTTAGAAATCTCCTTGTACATAACCCAATTGAGAAACTAACCTTCAGGCAGATGATACTCCAGACCTTATTCTTTTTTTCCTGGTGTGTATTAAAATGACACACCTCTGCATGTCCCCTGGGGATGCAAAACACGTCCAGAGTGGAAGTGCTGGGAGTCGCAAGGTAACCTCTTGATAGTAAAAGCTTTATTATAACACTTAGTGTTCTTCCAGCTTATACACTAGTGTTGTAAAATGTTTGCCCAGACAAAGTGTTTTTAGAGCAAATTGCTAATGAGAAATAATGAAATGTTGACATTTCTGCCTTCCTTCCTCAATTTCTTATTTAAGACAGCAAACTCCCAACATTAACTTAGTCCCTTCAGAGTCATAGGACAGACTCTGGCTTACTAACTTCCTGCCTAATGGATATTTCTACACAAATTGGGCTTATAGGAGTTTATTTTTCCCTGGAGAGAAGATAGCTGGATTATGCTTTTTTTTGTTGTTGTTGTTGTTCTTTATCTATTATTTACATAACAAAACCATCCATCTTGTTGTTGGTTTTATTTTCTGAAAATTTGCAGTTATTCCTAGCACCAGTAAATGAGGTTTTGTTAGTGTAATAAATGACCAGTTACTGTATTTTTTCTAAATTGATAAATTACAGAAATATATGTTCAATGTACAGCAAGTCTAATTTTGACTGGCATAATTGATATAGGACTTGAGATACTGCATTCGAAAATAGAAAATATTTTTATAGGTGTGCCCAAGGTTTGGAGATACTCATGCATATTTCCTCTGATCCACAAGAACTATTTCTCCATGATATCTGTACTTTTTCAACATTAAGCTTAGCTTTAAAACACAGATAATTTGCAATAGTTGTTGACAGCAGCTAATACGTACTCACAAAACACGATACATTTCAGTTTAGCTAAAAGGAGATTAAATATTACTGTGTTTAAGTAATAAAGGACGGGTTTTTTTACTGACATAGAAAATCCATAACATCAGGAAACAGAAGATTTTTTTTAGACATTACTGTTCTAAATGCGAGCTCCATTAGGCCCATGGAATTTTCTTTGCTGACATTTAGCTGTTAGCAAGAGTGACCTCAGTGTCTGACTAATGCGAATGTCATGATTAATGAAGGCATTCAGTCATGTGCCCAAGGAAATGACATGCTTCAGGTGAGGCTGTGTCACAAGAAATGACTAGACAGAGAAATCCATCAGTCTTACGGTTAACCAAACACAGAATCTACCAGTCTAGGGAGAGCTATTTAAAGGTAGCAGCTTTCTCTAAAGGAAGTCCAAACTTAACTGGGCATGTATCACCCACATGAAAGAGGTAAAATTGCAGTAGGCAATTTAAATGTGAACAAAGTAAGGTACCAAGTTTTATTGATTCAATAAGGATTACACAATGAACAAGAAACAGACTCTGGGAAAAAGTGTGGTCCCACTGAAATCGAAAAAAAAAAAAAAATCCATTGGACTTTGACAGACCCAAGGTTTTACCTCTATTACTTGAAAATCAGGTGTTCAGTCCTCCTCTGCAATGTCATTATATTTAATATCAATAGCTTACCTGGCTAGACAGATACAGAAGCATTTAATGTATTTCTAAAAGTCATATTGTCTGCTCTTAAGTTATGCACAAATGTAATACTTGTATTCAAGAATACACATGTTCAGCATGGTCTTTTTAAGTATAGGTTAAATATTTGCATTGGTGCAGGTTAGGGGCTGACCTGCTGGAGAGCAGCTCTGTGGAAAGGGACCTGGGAGTCCTGGTGGGCAACAGGATGACCATGAGCCAGCAATGTGCCCTGGTGGTGAAGAAGGCAAATGGCATCCTGGGGTGCATCAAGAAGAGTGTGGCCAGCAGGTCGAGGGAGGTCATCCTCCCCCTCTACTCAGCCCTGGTGAGGCTGCATATGGAGTATTGTGTCCAGTTCTGGGCTCCCCGGCTCAAGAAGGACAGGGAACTTCTGGAGAGGGTCCAGAAAAGGGCTACTAAGATGGTTAGGGGTCTGGAACATCTTTGTTATGAGGAAAGGCTGAGGCCCTTGGGTCTTTGTAGCCTGTAGAAAAGAAGACTGACGGGGGATCTCATCAATGCTTCTACATACTTAAAGAGAGGGTGCCAGGTAGATGAGAACAGTCTTTTTTTAGTGGTGCCCAGTGATAAGACAAGAGGAAACAGGACAAGCTTGAACATAGGAAGTTCCATCTAAACATGAGGAAGAACTTCTTTACTTTGAGGGTGGCAGAGCCCTGGAACAGGCTGCCCAGAGAGGGGCTGGAGTCTCTGACTCTGGAGACATTCAAAATCCACCTGGACACTGTCCTGTGCATCCTGCTGTAGGTGAAGCTGCTCTGGCAGGGGGGGTGTACTAGATGATCTCCAGAGGTCCCTTCCAACCCTAACCATTCTGTGATTCTGAGCAAAGTGTAAAAAAATGCTCAAGGAATTATTACCGTATTTGCTGGTCCAGATTCCAGCATGGAATACATGTGTATGTGTGTTAAGGATACACAAAGTCAAAGATCTGTTTAAGATTAGTGACCACCTAGTAAAGAAGTTTTGGTTTCTGTAGCTGGTAGGGGAACTCATCCTGTGGAACAATGTGAAGTGTAAATGTGGCAGTCTTTTAAAGACAGTTCGTCTTTAATAATGGGTCACCACTTGCATGTACAAACACCTCTTCTGTGTGCCCTTTGGCACTTGTACGTATTGGCTGAAACAATAGCAGCACACATCCATAATATTACATCACTGTTGTCGACTGCTTGGCCACAGAAACTGACATTATTATTTTTACGTTGTACAGAAAGTGCTTTATAGGATCTGCTGTTTCACCTTTTCTAATATTTTGTTATATTCTGAAGAAATTAAATCTTAAGAACACAATAGAAGGGCTTGTTTTTCATTGCTCCTCAAAACTAGAATTGAATTGTTTTTATACACCTTTATTATTTTAAAAGTCCAGTGCTTTTTAGAATTTCTTGGAAAGTTTCGAAGAAAGAATTTTTCAGAGAACAAGATATTAAAAGATCTGGCAAATCGGGTTCATTCTTTAAATTGGCAAAGTCATGAATCAAAGAAGGAAAGAATGAAATACAGCTTCAGAATTATGCCACAAAACTAGGTCCTAAGAACATACTGACAAACCGAAGATCATTAATACAATTTTCATAAGAGTAATACACATTGCCAGTACCATAGTATGTATTGTTTCACTAATTTTTAACTACATGGTCTACAGACAAAAGTTTGACATCTCTTGATATTTTCTGTATTTTTCCTATACTTTCAGGTCTCCCAGCAGAACAGTTCTATCAGTTTCACAAAGGCACAGGAAAAGGAATGTCTATATTTAGGTAAAATCTTTCACAGTGAAAAATATTTATGGGCAATAAGTTAATTTTGATCATTAAAATCTTGTATAATCATTGCCAATATTGCAATTATTTTGTTAAGATCTAACAAGGAAGTTAGAAATAGTTCAACTCCAAACCCCGCAACAACCAAAATATTTTGTTAAGTAGCTCATAATTGCATTTTTTCTTTTTCTCCCCCTAATTTTTTATTTTCGGCCCCTAATTTTTTATATTGATCACCTCTTGCTGAAGACTGAACCTACAGTTAATGTCTTTCATGTGCTGTAATTTGTACTATAAATAAGCAGGCTTTAGACTCTCCTGACAGGCTTAATTCTTCTAGAAACTCCACCAACACTTTGTGCAGTGACTACTGTTTTAAAACAGACTAAAATGCCTCTACTATTTAATATGAGAAATGTCATCAGATAGCAACACACCTTTAATACAGATGGCTAGGATGGAGAGTATATAGTTGTCCTTGCTAAAAAAAAACAAGCAACTATGGTTAGAACACATGAAACTTCATTCAACCCTTCCAAACAGTAAATCCCAGCATCCTGCACTGGTAATGATGAGGTCAGTGGTTCTCCATCAGTTACAGAAGATAACTAGAGAAAGCAAGTTCCCTGTAGATAGTACAGGAGTCCGTATCTATGGCATTTCTCAAAGGAAAGTTAAAACCCCAAACCTTTTGGAACTGAAAAGTCTGAAGCTACTACGTCAGATATTTATGGAGCATGTGCTATGATGAAAAGTTCCCTGAAGTTCTAAAAATAGAGTAATTGGGGCAATTCTCACTGACTGAAAGCGAAAGAAAATAACTCAAGATCTGTGACGCTGAAGTGGGCAGAATTCTACCAAAATGAAGTTAGTTGATGCAGGTAAGATCAAATTACTCTCAGTGTCAAATAAAACTTGCACAATTCTTTCTAGTGACAACCCCAAATCCTCAGAGAGTAAAATGAAAGATAAATTCAGTATGATTTCTGGGGAGAATTTCTGGTCTTTCACTTCTATCCACTAACGTGATTCTCATTCTCTGCTGCAGATATTTTGATAAAACCTCATATTATTAGGCATAATTGAAAAGGCAAAACCCACAAGATAATTACAAAAATGAAAGGGCTTTCATTTTTTTTAAACATAAAAAAAAAAAAAGAAAGCAGCAGCACTGGATTTATTCCAGCATCAGTTTCTCAGCAGGATACAACTATTTTATGCAGTTTATATTAGTGTGAAATGTAATATATTTTCCTAGGGTTACCTGTAGTTGTCTAAAATTACTTGACATGGACTTCTCTTTCCCACTGTAAGTCTCTGTTTACTCATTTCTTGCTGGAACCACTGAATGAGGTATGTTGATGCATTTCTAACCTGCTAAAATTAATCTAAATCCTCCATGTGAATTGTTACCTATCTGGATTACTGGAATTTTTCTGATTTCTGTTTTTGAAAGGTGTTCAAAGTTGGGAAATACCTTTACAAAAACAGTTGCTGCCAAATGGAGAAAATCCTTTCTCTTTTGAATTTCAAAACTTTTTGAAAAAGTAAATGAGCCAGAAAAATAAAGGCCTTTTTGGGGAGCTTTGACCATGATTTCTGCTTAAAATTAATAAAGAGGCCCATTTTCCCACAAGGTGTGTTTCTTTCTTGCCAGCACTTTGTCTCCTGTTATTTACAGCAAAAAGTGTGGACCTGGGTTCTGCTGCACTCCCAATCCATATTAAAGAAACATCAAACTTTTTCATTTGAAAAAACCCTAATTTTCTGTTTTTCCCATTGTCCCATAAGGAAAATATCCTTATGAACACCTGGTGAACTCTCATTAATGAGATTCTTCTCCTGCCAAGGCAGTTGCTACCATTGCAAACTCTGAAATATGTAATTCCCCTGAAACATAAGGTACATTCGTGTTAAACCCCCAGTGATGATGCTCATAAAAATTGCTAAGTGACAAATGTCATATAATCTGATGGGGAATTGTATTTTCTTAAAACAGTAAATATATATATGCCTGAAGCAACTTTTCTTAAGGAATAAAATAAATAATAAAAGGAGTAAGAGATATTGAAGGTGTACTCATAAAACTTCTTAATGGAATGTCAACTAAGTATTAATTTCATAATTGAAAGAGAAAATCTAAAGTGTGTCTATAGCTGAAGGGTATCTAAAACTATCTTAAGTTGTAACATTGTACTTTTATTAGTACTTACAGGAAAATTAGGTTTTAGATGGAAAAAATTTCTAAATGAAGTGACTCAAGGTAATTCCATTAAAAATAGAAAACTGAAAGAGCAGACTTCATTAGAATACACTAGAAAAGCTTGAAATGATTAATTTAAAACATTGGACCTTAAAATACAGGAATAACATTGACAGAATGAGTAAGAAGAATTATATAGTCAGAGACAATGAAACCATTCAAAAACATTACATTTTTCTGCTTCTGTACGTAACACTACTGCCAGTGAAGCTCTTCCTGATGTATCTAGCTCATTCATAGATGCAATAAAAATATAAGGTAATGGACATAAAATGGGGACATGTTGTGATGTTTGCTCTGCAAAATTAGTTATTGAAGAGCACAAAGGCCAAATTCCTTATAATGCCCAAATTATTTTCAAACGACCAAAAAATAATTCTAATGAAGATGTTGTTTTGTGGGATGTCTAGCACAAAGGGCAGAGTTCACACACTAGCCTATGTGCACAATCACTTCGATTTTTGTAACTAACTGACTAATAATGCGTAAATTTGCCATTTAAATTGAACAGGAGTTGTCAACCTAAACACACAAGGAGTGTTTTGGCATCAGCATCTCACAGAACGATTCAGGGTGGAAGGGACCTCAGGAGGTATTTAGTCCAGTCCCTTTGCTCAAGCCAGGGTCAGTTATGAGACCACATCAGGTTGCTCAGGACTTCATCCATTTGATCTTTGAAAAAATCCCAGGATGAAGACTGCACAGCCTCTCTGGGCAACCTGCTCCACAGCTTGGTTGCTCTAACTGTGATTTTTTTTTTCCCTTTCACCCAGTATGAAGTTACTCTGTTTTAATTTAAGATCATTGTCTGTCATTATCCCACCGTGCACTTCAGTATAGACAGCTTAGCTCTTTTCTCAGGAATTTCCTCTTGGATATACAGCCTCCAGGCACACCCTCCTCTTCTCATCCTTCATGAAGCTGTCTTTTCTCAGGAATGCACAAGGCCAGCCTCTCTTCACAGAACAAGTGCCCCAGCCCCCTTCCAACTTGGTGGCCTCTGCTGAACTCATTCCTGTCTTTCTTACACTGGGGGGCCTAAAACTGGATAGAGGTTCCAGATGCAGTCTAATGTGTATTTGGACTTTACCTAATGTGTATTTGGACTTTACCTAATGTGTATTTTAGAAGTGCTGAATAAAGAGTGCACTCCATTGCCTCCTCCAGGTCATGGATAACGATGTTAAATAGAACAGGTCCCAGGACAGAACCCCGTTGCACTCCATTAGTGACCAGCATCCAGGCAGACAATGAACCATGACCCAATACAACCTGAACCTGACATCTCACCCATCTGATATACACCAAATCTAGACTGTAACATACTAACTTGGATACTAGTATACTGTGGGACACCATGTCAAGAGCCTTGCTTAGATCAGAACAAACAACGTCCACTTCTCCTCCTTCATGCAAAGATTAACAGATGCACAGATTATTTCATCACAGAATCACCCAATCAGCTAATCATCTTCTCCTTTGTGTGCTTACAAATTATTTTGTGGGGGATATGCTTTGGGATTTTTCCAGAACAGAAGTGAGGTTGACCATCGAGTAGTTACCCATTTTCTTGCCCTTTCTGAAGATGGACGCAACATTCCCCTTTTGCTAGTTTATGGGTACATCCCCTGAACACCAAGGCTATGAAAGCATCCCCTTATCTCATCAGGCGGTCACTGAATGATGCACCTTACTCAGCAACAGCCCCACGTTTTTCTTGTTCACCTTTTACTATAATGCAGTGGTAGAAGTTCCTGTTGCCCTTGACAACCCTTGACAGTTTCAAACGCAGAAGAGCTTTTCTTTCCTACCACCATCCCTGCATGCCAGACAGTGTTTTTCTATTCCTTCTTTGTTGCCTGTCCTCACCTCCATGTTGTTAGCTTCCTGTTTATGCAAGCTAATGTCCTGACATGTACAATCATTTTCCTAAGTATTGGGATGGACCATTTTTTTGCTAAAACAAGGTTATCCTTAAAGACACTAATATAGTGGAGAAAGAAAACATCCCCTTCCTTGAAGAGAAAAAAGGAAAACATTTACAGATCCAACCAAACTGGTTATTCAGTTCCTTCTATCTGTCATCCAGTATGAAGCAGGAGTTATGTTCGAGGTATCAACATAATTCACAACTCAATTAATGAATGGTAATAGAAATCAGAAATTTCAGTAATTCCTTGACAAATTACTAAATTGAGCTGTACTTGAAATTAATGGTAAACTGTCCCACCAAGTCCTTTAGCTATTCTGTCTCATTATAAAAAAAGAAATCCACCTACCTTCTAAAACAGTAACTAAAATTCAGAAGTGGTCTAGAGCTGAATCTATGAAAATCTCTATATGACTTAAAACAGGCACTCAGAATATGATGCATACATGCTAAATCAGATAATTTTAGATGTGAGCAGTTTTTATTATTTACGTATGGAATACTATAAATTATGTGTTGTAGGACACAGACACAAAATATGAAATAATAGTTCAAGCTAGCTAAATTATAATTTATCAAAAGAAATTGAAGTGATTCTTCAAATACATTTGAATTCATTTACTCTTACTCTTAGTTTTGTATTGTATCAAACACTTTCAGCCTAAAAATGAAGGGTTGCACACAGTTAGACCTAGACTAATATGGTCTTTTTCCCATGGCAAAGTAATATAATAAATGTAATAAATAAAATAATAATAATAAATGTAATAAATAAAATAATAAATTATGATTAGTAAAAACAACTAAACATCAAAAATATTCCTTACAGTCAATTACTAAATTCCATAATGTCTGTACATGAAAACCTGCTACCCACTCCATTGAAGCAAATCTTTCTAGATGGTGTGGTAAATAATATCTGCCCCTAGAATTGTCTAACCAATTTCAAAATAAAGAACAATAAAAACAAAAAACACATTGGCATTAGCTGACATTACCAACATTCATAATTTTAACAGTAAATTATGTGTCAGGGCACAAAATTAAGTGGATCATTGTAACAATATGAATAATCAGAAGAAGAGAAACAATTTTTCAAATAACACGTGAGCATCTTTTTGGGGATTTTGATTTACTTTTTGTTTTCTTTTGGTCAACAATATAAAAAATAATTCAGTATTTACCAGGTGACTCTCAAGCAAAGAGAATTGGATGGTACTGGTATTTTGTGCTAAGTTTCTGTTATGGGAAAGAATGTGGAAATTGGGTACCTTTGGTACCTTAGGTACCAATTATCTCTGAAAGAAATTATTTTCTAGTGCCCAGTTCTGTGGAACCCCACTGTTTTCTCCTCTGCCTGCTCACCCACATGGAGTCCCGCAAACTAGTTCCCAGCTTCCTGAATAAAACTGAGGAAGTGCATTTATAAATACATTCTGCCACTTTCAATCTCAACATTTTCCTTGCAGGAATATTGTCGTTCCTGATGAA
>NW_009649042.1:382564-395252 GCF_000708025.1 Charadrius vociferus | reverse complement strand
GGCCTTACAAATGCTGTTAAAGGTTCTTCATGCTGCAGTTTAATTCAGTTTCACCATTGTTGTTTCTGACAGAAGGGACAGGAGAAAACATTTCTTGCAATTTAATGAGGGAGAACATTACCTTTTCTTCTAAAAGTTTTGGTCAAAAATAACCTTTAACTTCTCTTAAACTATTTACTTTTCCTTTTTTTTTGGAAAGGTTTTCACAATATGACAGGAATCTACACAATTCAGATGTCCTTTCGCTCGTCTGCTTACAAATTAAAGCATTACGCAGAAACCTCACAATCTGAATTTTGTGATCTTTTCCGAATGACAATCTAAAATTGTGACCCAGCTTCATTAGATAACGCACATGCTGAGATGTTGATGCACCTACTATCTGCAGGAGCTGCTGTTCAGTGACTGTATTTGTTACTGGTAGAATAAAGACACTTCTTTCTCAACTCTAATGTTCCTCACCGTGGTGCCGTGGGAAGGCCAGTACAAAGTTATTTTTATTGTGAATCTTGCAATTGCATTAGTACCTACAGAAAGGAGAGCAGGAACTGAGAGCATAGTACTTATGATTGACACTGGGTGTTGTGATCAGTATATAAAAGGGATTGTCCTTATGTCTGTCTTAAAACATCGTGGTTTGTCTGCAGTTTTCTTAGAAGGGTTCGCTTTCTTGAGCAACTGATGCCTTGTTGGAAAGATTTTCAAGATTTAGCCAACTAAATAATCTCAAATGAATGCTATACTGTTAAGATATCACTAAGGTTGTGAGAGTGCTCAAGAAAGTTAACAAAAGTTAAAAAGTAAAGCAATATTAGCTTATACAGATTAATACCATGTTAAAGCTTATGTTCAACTTTAAGGCCACTGTGGCAGCAGACGGGTCAAATTTTCATCTGGTTTTAAAATTATCCGGGTTCCAAAAGAGCTCTTCTGATTAAAAGCATTTGAGAACTTGGACCAATTATTTTCAGATAAATTATTCATGAAATAATGGGCAAAATTGCAAATAATTAATTTTATTAATATAGCCTGACCATCTATAGAGTTGGCTGAGTAGGAGAAAACATTTTTGTGAAAACATTACTTGTTTATTAATTGACAAAAAAATCAGTTGTCATTATTATTCATCCCATGTAAAAATAACACAGAATACTGTAATAAAGTGATGGCAGTGACTGCAGGATTGCTTATTGGGTAGTTACAAACTATAGAAGTGGAATGCATGTGTATAACTTGCTCTGAGATAGAAGTTTTATTGCTCAATTATATTACAATTACATGTCTATTAATCAAGCTAATATGAAACAAAGATCAGTTTGACTCCAAACATCCAAATAAAGTATTTCAGAGGAGAATGTGGGACAAATCTTGACATAGTGCAAGTGGTATGACTGCATGGCTGGATTTGAACTCACGCCTCTGACAGACTTAGCCTGTTTATATCTGAGAATAGTGAGGGAAAATAAAGTAGAAGTACACAAATATCAGATACATTAGCTATTACTTGGTTCCAAGAACAACACAGTACGTTACTCCTAACATCAGGCCAAGCGTCAACAAAGGAAATAAGCTGGAAATTTGAAATTAATTAAACTTGCCATGTTTCTACTGCATCCTGGATATATCCCAAGTAAGTATAAACAAATTTAAATATACCGAATAAACATCTGGACCATTAATATTGTCATATATAACCAAATTAGAAAACAGTTGCTTAGACTCAGTCAACTTTCCCAGGTACTAGAAACACAAGCAAAAAAGTCCTAACTGTGCAAGCCAACATATGTTAGACATTACCATTTCACAGAATTGCTCAACATGGCAATAAAAGATTCTCCTAGAGAAAATCACTACTACAAGCAAAGGTTTTAGTTTTCATAACTATCTCTGTTTCAGTACCCAGGTGATTTATTTTTGAGATTTCATTATCTTCTGTATGCATCAGTAACCTCGCTAGTCTGGAAGAGCATTAAGCCCTGAAGTTTTTTTTCAGTTAAATATTCAGACAAAACATTAAAAGTCCCCAGCTTCTGCTAATATACTAATAGGGATGGCTGAGCCCCAGCATCAACAGAAACCAATATTTTTTGCAATTTATTCATACCTGAGAGTACTAAAAGTTATTGCTCTGTATGTCACTGGGTTCGGCTCTTCCTCTTCCCCCAGCCCTGCTCTGGCTCTAAGTCTACTACCATCTTCTCATCCTCTCCCATAGAGTCACCACAGGTCAGGCTGTAATTGTTAGTTTGTGCTACGTGGTGACAAGGCACTCATTTTCTTGGGAACCACAGTTCTAGGACATAAAAAAGTCTGGAAAATAGGATTTGTATTACTTCCTTCCACTCCTGGGCCTACATTTACAGCATCCTTTTATCAAACACTCTCTGTGAAATTACCGTGAAAAGGAAACCAGGAACATCTTTCCCAGTCAAACTACCTGGTAATTTCTTTCCTCCCCTGAGTAGCCTTCAAAGGTCTGCACTGACACAGTGAGATGCTAATACAAGTCCAGGACTCATGTCTCGTGGGTAAGTTTGAAAAATGGGAGAGTAATTTTGTTTTAAATTGTTTGTTGCCTGCATTTCTTCTGTTTGGGCTACAATTTTGCTGTGATTTCTCTTTAAATCTCAGAAAGCATATTTGAAAATATTTTTGTGGAGAGGCAAACATTACCCTGACAGATCTCTCTCTCTCATTCAGTTCTGCTATGATAAGTGCAGAATTCAATCAGCTAATCCTGAATATGGAAATGGTGAAGGGTAACTACTTAAACTCTTGCTCTTTCTTACTCTTACTCTTACTCTTACTCTGACTCTTTATCTTACTCTTACTTTTGTATCCTGTCAAATACTACATACTAAAACTGTGGTTGTCTGGAGGCCACAACACCATTCTTTGCACTTTATGGCAACTGCCATACCTGAGAATAACTCATTTCAGCAGAATTACATTTTATCTTCATTGCTGCAAATAACACTGCAATCCAGGGTAGGATTAGAAAGGTGCTTATACACTGAATGCACTTTCTGTCATTTTGGCATTACATAATTCTAAATCTCTTACAAATTACTTTCAGTTAAATAGTGAAAAAAATATGCATCACTGTATTTTTGTCCTTGCCCAAACTGAGTAGCAGCTTATTTTTTTGGCTGCAGTTAAAATCAGAGGAACTGACTGCATATTAATTACACTAAATATAAAACTCCATGGCATTTAAGGCAGAATACAAGCATAATTCCAGGAACGTGAGGTTAACGGTGAGATCCATAAATTCCTAATAAGCCCTTATAACACCTGAAAGTCCATAGGGCCTGTGTTTTCCCCAGAAAATTTTTAAAAGTTAGACTTCTCTACGGATATTGAACTGCCACCTTAAAACTCATTCTGATAAGCATAAACTAACAATGACTATAAGATACACAAACAGTCCATTTTATTTGCAAATATGTTTGGAAGAGATGATAATGCCAACTTGTGGTATCAGGGTTCAGATTTTCCTCTCTGCCTGCAGATTTCTGAGACTCCACAGAAGTCAGAAGAAAAAAAAAAGGCGGGGGGGGGTCCAGCAAAGGGCAACGAAGATGATTAGGGGATTGGAACATCTCTCCTATGGAGAAAGGCTGAGGGACTTGGGTCTCTTTAGTCTAGAGAAAAGAAGATTGAGGGGGGATCTTATTAACACTTACAAATACTTAGAGGGAGGATGCCAGGGGGATGGGAGCAGTCTTTTTTCAGTGGCGCCCAGTGATAGGACGAGGGGTAATGGGCATAAACTTGAACATAGGAAGTTCCATCTTAACATGAGAAGGAACTTCTTTACTTTGAGGGTAGTGGAGCACTGGAACAGGCTGCCCAGAGAGGTGGTGGAGTCTCCCACTCTGGAGACATTCAAAACCCGCCTGGACGCTGTCCTGTGCAACGTGCTGTAGGTGACCCTGCTCTGGCAGGGGGGTTGGACTAGATGATCTCCAGAGGTCCCTTCCAACCCTGACCATTCTGTGATTCTGTGATTCTGTGAAGTGTGCGTGGCTTCCTAATGCAGTGGTATATAGCTGCTTGCTTGAGAAAGGAGACTTTTGGGGACACTGCTCTCTACAGACTTGTTTATGCCTTTTGTCACTTTAAAAGTCATTATATAAAATATGACTGAAATAAAGCAATCTTAGTAAATGATAGGGTTTTTTAAGTGTGAGTATGTGTGTTCCCTCCACTACTCAGAGTTAAAGGTGGCAGAGTTGGGGCCTCTGTAAGGAAAAGCATTTCGCTGCCATGTCCTGTATATAGCCAGCAGCTCCTGAGCCACAACTCTTTGCTTCCAAAGGCCAAATATGATTTTACCAGGGAGACCGTGTTGTATTTTCTCAGCTGTTTTGATTATTTCACACTTTTCTTTACGGCTAATTCTGCCCAACTGAGGAAGCAGGGAGTCTGGCTCGTAGCCTTTCTTGGTGTGTTCCAGCAAATCAAATTGCCCTGACCACTGCTGAAAAAAAAGGCCTTAGGTGATCAAGAAACTGTGATGACAGAGAAGCAAACATAAGATTCATGTCATTTTAGTTTGGACTGGAAGTGACATTAGAGAGCTGTTCCCAGGGCTTGTGAAGAAAGCTGGTCATGTGGAAAGGTTGTGTTTATGTTTAATGCGGTCAAAATCTTTAAAACAGCTAATTTCATGCCTCCGGGGTTGTCTACAAAGGAACTAAATTTGTATTCTTTTAGCATGACTTATACTCCAAAAAATCTATTGTAATATGCTTCTTTTTTTCATGACGTGATATCATAATACAGTTGTTATCGCTGTACTGTGATTCTGAAGCTTATAGGACTTCTGATATTAGTATAAGCATATATTTGCATTTTCAATGTAAATACAGTCTTATTTGTTGTAATGAAAATTTTCCAATAAGCTGGATTTGGTTTCTAACTCATGTTGTCATTCTCTGACACCATTTGATATTTCCTCATTTGTGAGCATTTCACACAAAATATCCTTCTGGTCCTTTTTTTAGGTATCCAACTGATTAATCAGAAAGCTCAGCCACTCTGTGGGAAGTTAAAAAGATACTCTCAAGGTCATCTGCTCCAAATTACAACCTTCATTTTTTTCTCTCATAAGCTGGTTGAAAAAGCCTTACTCGTGTTTGTAATAAAGTCAAAGCCACTGTTTACATGAGAAAGTAGAAGTTGAAGTTGGTGCTGTTATGCACCTGTTGTTATTCTTGTCTAGTAAGAAAAACTATGTGTGAAATACATTACAGTATTTGCTTATTTGCAGAAGAATGAGAGTAACAACATGGCCTGAAAATGCCTGCGTTTATTCTTTCTTCTGGGCAAAACTTCGGACATCAGCCTAAAGCCTTTATGGATATGAATCTTTAAGAACATAAAAAGTTTATGAGGAACCAGAACCACAGAGAATCCATGAATTTTGTGAAAGCAGCAAAAGAAAAAATGTAAAACGTCAAGCTACAGCAAGTACCAGAGGCTGCAGGATGACTAACGTAGATCCCATACATATATAGTAGGAAATAATACCAAGAGGAAACTGGATGGACTAATTAAATGAAGGTCATACTTGATGAATGTTCCTGATGGCACTGGAATAATGCAGCAGAAATGAAGCAGTACACAACATGGATCTTGATTTTAGAAAGGCTTCCTATACTGTACAAACAGTACCAACAAATCAGATTCCCTAACCTTACTGCTGAGGTAATAGTGCGCAGCTGCTAATAGCAGACTGCTTTTTTTTTTTTTTTTAATGACTCTACTTGGAAAAAAGTAATAATCCAGAAAGGTATATAGGATCATCACTACGATTTAGGTACATCGCTTCAGGAGACTAAGAAATGAGTCATCTAAATGACTCTCTGGACATTTGCTCAGGACCCTACTTTAGTTGGGGCAAAATTAGTGACTGACGGCCATGTGAACATTTCCTATTGTTTCAGACTTGGAAATTTGGATTATAGTAAAATGTGCCAACAGAAATGTTTTGATAAGACCAACATGGTGTGTATTTGGGTAACCTGGTTCATCTTTAGACATTTAGCTTAATCTGATAAGCTTTTATTTTAGCAAACTCATTCATCTGTTGGTTTATCTGAAACTGTGCCGTGTGGTCTGGATGTCCGTTGGCATATGAGTTTGACTGAAATAAACATAATGGCATAGCGCTGGGGTCCTACTCAAAAACAATGTGAGAAGAAGCCTCCTACAAAACTGACCAAACGAAATAATTTCTAAAACACTACCCTGCTGAAAGCCAACCATCAAGAATAGCTCCATATATGACAGAACAGTCAACCCCATACCCTCATGAGAAAAATCAGAGACCTATCTCTTTTAATTTGCATGCAGTCACAACCTTTAAGGCCTATCATGTTCTTCAGTATCCCTTTCAAGGCTCCCTGATGCTGTAAGAAACACCTGTAAGCAATCAGACAGTGCACTGAAGAATATGCTTTTACTTACAGGACTGAAAATCTAAAGAAAACATCCATGAACACCACGTGAAGAAATTATCTGACCAATGCCCAGCTGGTCCCCAAGCAGCAGCCTCCCCACCGAGCTCCCCCCTAGTTTTATTGCTGAGCACAATGTCCTATGGTATGGAATATCCCTTTGGTCAGTTGGGGTCAGCTGTCCCGGCTGTGTCCCCTCCCAACTCCCTGTGCACCCCCAGCCTACTCGCTGGTGGGGCAGTGTGAGAAGCAGAAAAGGCCTTGATGCTGTGTAAGCACTGCTCAGCAATAACTAAAATACCCCTGTGTCATCAACACTGTTTCTAGCACAAATCCAAAATATAACCCCATGCTAGCTATTATCAAGAAAATTAACCCTATCCCAGCCAAGACCAGCACACATATATGTGTCTGCTTGCTTCTTCTCCGTTGCACCTTTAGAAGCTATGCTACCAAGTGGAAGTGTAATAGGCAAAGGCTTGGGAGACCAATATGTGTTTTTCAGTTCCACCAGCTAATTGATTCATCCAGAAATGAGACATCAGAGCTCGAGGCCTTTCTCCGTCTGTGAGTCAGCTGTACTCTCCTCTCCCAGCAGGCAGCTGGTATCAACAGGTACTAGGTGATCAGCGACACTGGAGGAAAATCTGCTGAAGTTGGACAACCACACATTAGCAAACCAACGGTCCTCAGGAGAGAGTGACTCCTAACTCTGTTAAAGGGTGAACATGAAGCTGCCAACAGCACTTGCCTTTTGCATTAAGGAATACTTGTGAAAAATGTAGTGGCAGTCAGACCTAGTGCTTTTTTTTTTTCAGAGAACTAGCCGGCTGCATTGATTTCTGCAGAGATCTGTGTTAGCTTCAGCACAGAGGGTGGGGAGAGTGGTCAAGCACTGCAGTCTGGCCTGATACAACCGAGACATCATGCTCCCACATGGGTTTCAGCCTTGGAGGTTTGAGCCAAAGGTAGTCTAGAATTCAGATCTCCAAATTCCCAATATAAACGAGCGCCCTTCCGCCTCCCCAGAATGCTGCATAAACAGGTCACAACCATGGTGCTGGCCTGCCCATCATTCTGAAATCAGTGTCATCAGTGTCTTCTAGTAGACTCTGAGCACATGCATCAGAAAATGCCCCTTTGGGGAGAGCCCTGGTGACACCTTTCCTTGGTTTGAGCAACACAGGACTAATTTATCTTCTAATACGTGGGAAGACTGCACTTCTAGCAGACTCTGGTGTCTGAATTTGTGAAAATATTTACTTTTTAGCCAGCTGTCTTGTGCGGGTTTCAAGGTCTCAGTGTTTTCGAGCTTGCCAGGTGCAGGAATGAGGAGGAGCGAGACCCGGACACTTGACCCAGGCTGTCCAACAGGATTATTTCATACCATCAACATCACATTCAATATAAATTAGAAAGTTTGCTGAGAAGTTCTGTCTCTCCCTTGATGACTGCCATCCTGAGAACTTCTTGTTCCAGTGCAGGAGCCCTGAGGCCCCCTTCCTCCTGAAGCTGTAGCGCTCGCAGTGTCCAACATTTGCTGTCCGCTGCCGGGAGTGCACAGCTTCCTACGGATAGAATGGGCTGAGTATAATCTTTGCATATTCTGTATTGGTACCAGGATCAATATTGGTTCTTTAGTGCTATTAATGTTAATTATCTAATCTTATTCCATTAAATCTGTTTATATTTCAACCCTCGGGTTTCCTTGTTTTTTCCCGATTTCCCTTCCCGGGTGGGAAGGGCAATCACGTGGTAGAATGATTGTCTAAATGACAATAAATTGTTATGGGTTTCTGAAACCATCACACATCTATTTCATGACTCCTAAACAGGCCCGATGTCCCTTGTCAGACAAAGTAGTGGTGTGCAAAATTGTAGACACCAAAAGTTACGAGGGGAGGTAGGCATGGACGGTGCGTCTTACTGCTTTGTTAAAAGTCCATATTTAAAACAGGCCTAAAGAAGTCCTAAGGCATTTGTGTTCTTTTAGACTTGCTTCAATATATAGCGAAAAAAACAGGCAAAGAAATGTATACTTGGGACTCAAAAGACGTTCAGGGGGAAGTTAATACTGTGTTCTTGATCAGAGTTTTTCTCATAGTTCTGTATCTCCCATGTTTCTTTAATTTCTCCTTTCATGACATACATTAGCAGAACTATCTGGTGATTTTGTTCTGCTCCTTATTACTCCAGTGCCAAAATCTATGAAGTGAGCTAAATAATTCAGTAATCTTGCCCTTTAAACTAAGAGACGTTAAAAGGTCCACTGCAGCCAGGGATTTCTTCAATTATTTAATTCACCCACCTGAAAATATAATACAGCCAAGTAATAGGGCCACCATTCAAACACTCATCTAAATTATATCTTTTTATTTAAAATGTTTTGCCATCAAGCAATATTAAAAGCAGTATGGGTCTTATTAAAACAAGAACTTTTATCCTGGCAATCTTCTCCTCTGCTAACACTCCTTAATTATTTATTGAAGAGTTTCCCTCATCAGGTGAAAAAAAAAAATCCCAGGGTTATCTATATTTCCTTCTTTCTCTTCCATATTTTCATCACCCATAATAAACAACGCAATTGCTGCAAGCATCATAAATTGTAAGAATCAATGCTCAGCAGAGGCTGCAATTCTAAAGCCGAGACAGCATTCCAGCCCCTAAAGCTGTCAAGCCACAAGTGAACAGGTTCGGTACAGGAGAAATTTTGGCTGGTGCACAAATGTCCATTTTCATACTGTGATCCTCATGCTCCTAATCCCCTTCATCTAACAGTGGTTGGCACTGCAGACGTGTCTTTATTGTATCTTAGTGGTTTCGTGGATGGTTTTGACAAGCACTGCCAACTTAAGTACTCTTTATATGAGTCAGTTATAAATATAGCAACAAATAAAAGGCCTTAGGTAACCTTTTCCCTCTCTCTGAAACCTATGATAAACTCCTTTGGTACAGATAGGATTAATACTTCTATTTGTATCGTCTTTGTACCATGGTGCTGTGAGTGTTTCAGGGAGGATTGGTTTATCAAGCTGAAATATCTATAGACATTATGCCATAGTGTCAGATCCAGTGCAGGGTAACCAGAGGTTGGAGCAGTTAATTGGTACACATTCGCCATTCATGAGCCAGAGTTGAGTACAAGCCCGTGGTTTGGCACTCTCTATGTAGAGTGTGCAGAGTTGGATCCCCTGAGGAGGGTATCCTCGAAGCCCTGAAGGAGAGGGGCAGCTCACCTCCCACCTACTTCTGGCATTTGAGCACTTTGAGGGTCACAAAGGGCAGGTCCATCCACCTTTGTGCCTCTCCTGCTGAAACTGGGCCACCCTGAAAAGAAAATTGCAGGAGTCACAGAGACAGAAGATCAAAGGAAGGAGAGCGTGACACAACAGTCTAATGAAGAACACAGCTGGCTAAAGGGTAGGGAGCATGGGTACTGCTCCCTGCTACAAAAATCTTCCAGATGATGGGGGTTTTGCCTGAAATGAAAAAGCAGCCCTAGAACCAGGACCCAAAACCTTGACGTTCTGGTAGTCTTCCATCCACTAAGCTACAAAATCCTTCTTGTTTGTGTTTGATGTCATTTGGTCTTTTGTCTCGAAGAAACAGGAGATGACGTCTTTATCATCTGAAAGTCAAAAGATGAAAGCTGTCCGGGCCTCTGGTGTTTGGTTATTTATCTAATAAGAACTTGCCACCTGTCAGGCTCTTCTAATGGAAGTGCAAACAATGACAGCTCCCAAGACTGCTGAGGAATGCTGTGTTTGCTCTGCACCTGTGGGAATCAAAGGAATTGGTCAGGAAAAAGCAAAGATAGAAAATTTTCTACACTTCAAAGCCGCTTGAATTTCATAGAGGTTTGGGGGGTTTTTTAGTTTAAAAAATCTTTTAGGTATTTTTGCTGAGTCTTTTGTTTTCCTTTAACAGAAACAGCAATGACAAACCCTCACCGAATAGTATTTAATATATATTTTTTAAAATACAAGCCAACAGCGCACAGCTCTGCAATACATACGTTGTTCCTTTCAGAACAAATGAAGAAAAGATACTGTTTTTTCTGACCTATGAAACTGCTTAACTTTTCATTTTGCTTTTCCACAAATCTATAATGTCATATAATATTGTGTATTTCAGTGTAGAAATTGAGCCTGTGATAGCATGATCAGAAACAATAAAGAAATATATGACAAATCAGTATGTTTAGATTACCCTTCTATAATATGCTAATAGAGATAATCCAGATAATAATTGTTTACTTAAAATGACTAATCTGGCATTTAAAAAAAAAAAGAATGTTTGTATGTGTGCGAAAGGGAAACTAAAGTACATTCTTCCTAATGCTTGGCTACTTTATCAGAATAGCACTTTAAATCTTTTAAGAAGCTAGCAGGCTATTACATATGACTAATATATCAAGTTTCAATGCAGCTTTTATTCAAAGTTTAATAGAGATAATAGTAACATAAAAGCTGCCCTCTGGATCTTATAATTAAAAGGACAAGAGCCTGAGAGTCGTAAGAAGGGAACGTAAAGTTAATTACTTGCTTGTGTGCAGAATAAGTAGTCTATAATCTTAAGTAGTAGCCAATTTATAGGTTTGAATTCCTGAACACTAACGTATTAGGAGAATCATTTCAACTTCTTCTGATAATTTCTTTATATAATTATGATTAGACTCTTAGCTATAGTTTAATTTACTATGCTACTTCCCAACACGTCCTTTCTCTATGGTTTTGTTTACCAGAGCAAGATTTCAGGCACTAATATTGTCTGAAAGCTTACAGTAAATCTAAACAATAAAGATGTTTTACAGTCAGTGGCAACAGAAAATAAAAAGTGATAGTACTGAGATATTTGTTAGCTGATATAAAATTCAGTAGGAAAAAATTATTCTGAATTATTAGCTTTACTCTGTTTACTCTATGGGTAATATTAAGGTTGAATTTAAAAATAAATACTTGTGGGTTTTACGACAATAATTTTCAGCTAAATTTTGGTATCTATGGCAATTTTCCAAATTTCCTCTTCGTTATCTGCTCTCCTGGGAGATAAAAAAAAGTGAGGAGATGTAATGCTGCAGATGCAGAACCAGCAGACTTTTCCAAATTGCTCTTGAGGTTTATAATTTTTTTATCTCCTACTGTACATCATTTGCAAGTCTATTTCTTCCTATTGCTGCTGAATCACAAGTCAGATATGGAAAAACTATCTGCAACTTCCTTGAGCATGTGGAAAATAGGTGTAGCACATCAGATCTAGAGGGATGAATATCTATTTGAAAATAAATTTTAGGAATAAACCAACAGCACAAACAGATGGTATGACGGCCAAACTGACAAAATAAGTTAAATTTTTTAACAGTCATAATATGGACATCTAGACTGAGAGGTGCTAACGTTTATGCTGACTAAGTTTTTGTAGGTTTTTTTAAAAAACAGCAGTAGTATCTGTACCTACATGAAAGAAAGAAAGAGAAAGAAAGAAAAAGAAAGAAAGAGAGCAAGAAAGAGAAAAGAAGGAAGGAAGGAAGGAAGGGAGGAAGGAAGGAAGGGAGGAAGGGAGGGAGGAAGGAAGGAAGGAAGGAAGGAAGGAAGGAAGGAAGGAAGGAAGGAAGGGAGGAAGGGAGGAAGGGAGGAAGGGAGGGAGGAAGGAAGGAAGAGAGGAAGGAAGGGAGGAAGGAAGGAAGGGAGGAAGGAAAGAAAATTAGCTTAATGACATAGGTACCAAAGATAATCTAGACAGAATCCAAAAATGAAGTGAATACTTCGCTTCTATATTCAAGAAAGATGAGCGCATTGTACATGACAGCAAAGTCTGGGCTATTAACTGGATTGTGTAAGTAGAAATTACTACAGCTAAAGCGGCAACACAATTTAAATCAAACAAATTTTTATTCAATTCTGAAAAGACAGATATGAAATTTGAGAAGGAACGACAGGGTTTTGCTACTCTGTCAGAAAAGGGGGAATGTAGTAAAATATCCATATTTCAGAAGACGTGAAACAGGTTATGAAAAGCTGCAGGGCTATGCATTTCGGCACTCAAGTACTGTGTTCAGTTTTGGGCCCCTCACTACAAGAAAGACGTTAAGGTGTTGGAGCGTGTCCAGAGAAGGGCAACAAAGCTTTTGTGAGGGGTCTGGAGAACAAGTCTTATGAGGAGTGGCTGAGGGAACTGGGGTTGTTCAGTCTGGAGAAAAGGAGGCTGAGGGGAGACCTTATCAC
>NW_009649042.1:350938-382333 GCF_000708025.1 Charadrius vociferus | reverse complement strand
CGGGGAAGTGGCGGAGTCGCCATCCCTGGAGGTATTTAAAAGATCGGTAGACGTGGT
Organism: Charadrius vociferus; assembly: GCF_000708025.1. Classification (NCBI taxonomy): domain Eukaryota; kingdom Metazoa; phylum Chordata; class Aves; order Charadriiformes; family Charadriidae; genus Charadrius; species Charadrius vociferus. The sequence goes on along the minus strand of NW_009649042.1, from coordinate 382,276 downwards.
GCTGAGGGACATGGTTTAGTGGTGGTTTTCGCAGTGGTAGATTGATGGTTGGACTTGATGATCTTAAAGTTCCCTTCCAACCTAGATGATTCTATAATTCTATGATTCTATTTTAGATCACTAAAATGCAGGAGATGAGACCTTGCCATATTTCAATTATACCCTTAAAATGAATTCAGCTAGAGAAAAGCTGCGTGCCTTTTACATAATCCTGAATAATGACAAAATAGGAACATGTTTATCTGTGATATGTTGATATTTCTGCTCAATTTTTGCAATATATATACGCTTAGTATGTATTCCAGCAAGACCAGCTGAGTTTTCGTTCTGACATGTATTCTAAAACTTTCTTTCTTATATTTATCAGTAGTCAAAAAACTACAGTAAGCATCATTAAATTTTCAGAACAAATTAAATCTAAAATATGTATTTGTCCATGATAGTGACATGACTTCAGTAACACACTTGCAAAATTATCATGTAAGTATAAAAATTACCTTACATTGCTGTAAAATAAAAAAAGATTAATCAAAAAGTACCATTATGTTGAAGTCCCATTGATGATGTTAAATTCTGATTCAGTAAGTTAGTTTCTCTTCTGTTTTTAATTTTACTCACCATTAATTTACAATTTAAAGCTAAATAGTGAATATTGGTAAGTAAGATATTCCCTGCATTTTTATACTGCTAAATATTGAGGGGTTTAAATACAATTTATTCTCTTATTATGTCTATTCATGTAACAGATAGATCTACCCATCCACTTCCACTGCCATTTATTTCATATTTATAATACTAAATAGATTGTTCCCTATGCCTTCTCAAGTAAAGTGTTGCCATGGCATATAGTTCAAGCTAAAATGCTGATGTAATTAAATCTGTATAATAATGTGGATTAAAGTAAAATTAAATAAAATCATTTCCCAGAAGTGACATAATGCCTTGATGGATCTGTGTACAACACTAAGTAATTGGGGCATAACTGTAGAGTGGATGATGCCTAACATACAGAGAAAATTCACATGATGGTGTGAAAATACTATTACTGGGATAACATTTCCGTATTATTATTAAAAAGTATGAAAGTTATATTTTTATAAATCCTTTAACAATTTACTTTCAGTATTCTGCAAATGTGTCCACAATTGATGTCATAACATAACAGCAGCTATCATAACCAATAACAATGGCATTACACAAAATTAGGCATATGTAGAAGTGCTCGTAGCGTAGGCATCCCTTTGCACAAGGTAGGTATACAGTGAAGAGTCTGGAGGCTTATAAGGGATCCCATTTAAATTCAGTAGATCTACTACTTCATGGAACTTCAAAAAGTTTTTCATCCTGATTTGTGGTTTGGTTATTAATTGATTATAATGGACTAACAAATAGTTAATATCACTTTGACTAATAGAGTATGATACGGAGACCACACCCACTGTCTTGTATATGCGTATGGCTTAACCATACAGAAAGTGAATATTTATTCTTCTATTGATGGCACATATTTGTTACAGGTTTGTAACATGAACATGGACCTGTTGGAGCAGGTCCAGAGGAGGGCCACAAAAATGATCAGAGGGGTGGAACACCTCTCCTATGAGGAAAGGCCGAGAGAGGTGGGGTTGTTTAGTTTGGAGAAGAAAAGGCTCCAAGGAAAGCTTGTTGTGGCCTTTCAGTACTTAAAGGGGACCTCTAAGAAAGATGAGGACAGACTTTTTAGCAGGACCTGTTGAGATAGGACAAGGGGTAAAGGTTTTAAACTAAAAGAGGGTAGATTCAAGCATTTGGTAGATAGATTTGTAAAATGTATCCATCAATCAGATTCACATTAAAAGGTATTTTGATGCAGAATTTAAAGTCATAAACTGAAGATCAATTCCCACTTGATTTATGTTTCATTTTGCAATAAAGATGATGTAATAGCCACTTTCTGACATCAGGGAGGAAACACTATATTTCCAAATAAAAGAAGGTATTTCAACAGAGAAGCATATACACAAATACAGAATTGCACTTTTTCTTATATTCTCTGATAAACAACAATAATAATAAAAGGAAGATTTCTCTTTAAAATAAATGTATAAAACCTAACAATTAAAATTCACATAAATGTGGATGACTACACAGTGTCATCACTCTGTGTATCAAAATACCTTGGAGTGATTTGCAATAGTATGTTCTTGCAGTGCTGTATCACAAGGTCATTCATGCTAATTCTGTCTTCCAAAAGACATGATGGACATCTGGGTGAGTGTTATAGCCACATAGCTCTCTAACCATCACCCACCTCCAAATTGATCAATATCTGTCTTACTCACGATGGTCCACCAGTTTAGCACTCCAGAGTGTCACACTTGGGTATTTTCAGTGGTCGTGTTCCTTTCTTCATGAGGCACAATTCCACTGCTGTTACCTACTCTTCATACATACCCACCTCTCCTTCATTTTATCTGGCACTCAGTTTGCAACTCAGCAGGGTCCATTTCTCAGTAACAGCAGTGGAAAGAGGTGTGGATTGGGTAGTAGGGGCCAAGTTCAACCACCCACTGCCCAGTCATCCCAGGATCAAGCAGGAAGCAGTATAGTAAACAAAATATAACTTGTCTTGTAGCAATTGATTGTGTGGGTCTGTAATGCAATGAAAAATATTCGCTGTAAATATCCAATAATGTACTTTCTGGAGACACTAGCACATGATCTCCAGAATTACATTTTCATTGATTCTGAAACTGGATTTGTATCGTTATCTGGATTGCCAGGTCTGGATCTGAATACATATTTCTAGTAGTGTGTAGTCTACTTGTATTTAGATCTAAGGGTTTGGATCCGTCTTTTTTAAAGTCTTCTTTTATTCAGGTTAAGATGCAGATCTGGAACACTCTTAACATTCTTATATCCTTTATGTTCATCTCTAGGATGTTAACCAATCTGATATAGCCTTCTACAAAGAGATGACTGGCTTGGTGGACAAGGGGACTTGGGAGGTGGAGATCTTATCAATGTGTATAAATACATGATGGGAGGGAAAGAAGAAAAGAGAGACAGACTCTTCTCAGTAAAACCCGCTAACAGGATGAGAGGCAATGGACACAAACTGGAACATAGGACATTATGTATGAACATTTTTACAGTGAGGGTGGTCAAACACTGGCACAGGTTGCCCAGAGACGTGGTGGAGTCTCCATCCTTGGAAATGTTCAGACCCAGACTGGACATGGTTCTGGGCACACTCTTCTAGGTCACCCTGCTCTGAGCAGGGGGTCAGACTTAATGGTCTCCAGAGGCCCCTTCTAACCTCAGTGTTTCTGTGATTCTGTGTGTCCACCACAAGCAGATTAATTTTAGAACACTGTCACTGTTCTCAGAATCAATTAAATTAAAATATTACTGACTAAACCAAATTCTCCAATTTATATGCAAAATACATATGTTGAAAAGGAGCACATGCATAGCTGAGGGCATAAACCACCCCAGGTACTCTGCATTATTTATGATGGAGTTCAACAGCTTTTTCTATCTCATTTCTCCTTCACCATTTAAGCCAGAGTGCTGCTACTAAAGACAAATGAAAATATTTACAGTAGAAGATCAGGAGAGGTGATTTTTTTAGGCTCATGATAAAAAAATAATGCATAGTTTTATGCTTTGGGAATTCATTTCCCATGTCCTGCAAAATATAGTACTGAGATGGGTTATAATAGATCTGGTTTATCTGGTGCAAATACCGTAAGATACGATTTCCCCTTCAGCTAACAAGAATTTGCTAATTATTAGCATGGAAGATTAAGTGTTTTGAAAGAACAGTGAGAAGGAAATTGCAGTGAAAAAAAATCATGTTACAAACTTGCAGCAACACTTATTATTCCCATTAAATATGAATCATTTATTAAGAAAAGTGACTGTAAGTGATACACATGCATTCACAGATAACTCAGTGTGAGGCTTATGAAATTAATGGGAAATAGAGCAATCTTTGTAATGTCCTGTTTAATGGCTAGTCCCTGCTAATATAGCATGAAGCACTTTGAAGGGTCACAGCCTTATATCCTTTCCTCACTTCTGGTTATTGTACAGAAAACTTGGTACCGTGAATTGTGCAGAAGTACCCAGGATGTGTGTCTTTGCCTTGATTAGATACATTCTCTAGAAAAAGCACAGTCAGATCTGGTTAAGAATGGAGGAAGTTAGAACAAGTAAAAATTAAATCAGTTACCCCTAGAAACAAAAATAAATGCTAGTGACTAAGGTCCATGTCTTAGCAGACATTTGCGTTCCCAAACTTTTATTTAAAGAAACTGGTGTAAGGAACTTGAGTCAAGACAAAGGAATTAATTTATTCAAATCCTATTTTATGCTATTATTGAAAAAGAAGAATCAAAGAATAGTTTGGGTTGGAAGGGACCTTTAAAGGTCATATAGTCCAACCCCCCTGCGATGAGCAGGGACATCTTCAACTAGACCAGGTTGCTCAGAGCCCCATCCAACCTGACTGTGAACGTTTCCAGGGATGGGGCATGTACAGATGTATGTACAATGGAGGTGGTAAAAACCAGAGGTGTTAAAATGATGCAGTGTCAAACTACTCTCTCTGCTTCTAATAGATGGTGTCCAAACATCTCTGATATTTAAGTCATAAGTGTTTAAAAGGATTATTCACCTGTTAGATGAAATTCTAAGGGAGATGTTTTGCCTAAGTTTTCAACCACCACACTGAGGCCTTCCACTCAAAAAAGGCAAGTGAGCATCAAGATATTTGGCAATTCCCTGGAGGGAAACTTTTTATATGTTGAAACCATTCAGACAGTTCCTTGCCTTCAATCTCCTGTTCTCTGTACAATTCCTGAGTAGACCCAGTAACACACCTAAAGATGACCTATCTACTCATGAAATTTTATAGTTTTTTTATAGAAGCAGAAGTATGAGCAATAAAAGATAAAGTGAAGAGTAAAAAACATAGCAAGGCTATCTGATTTGAGGTCATTCTAGTGTTTGTTGTGGAAGTTGCAGTTATCTGGTTGAGTATGTACATGTGTAGGTGTACTGGGCTGCATGGCAACATCTGTGAGGAAAGGCTGGGGCTGCCCTGAGCTGGACACAGCCTGTTCCAGCCAGCTCCAGCCAGTTCCAGCTGGCTCCAACTGACCCAGCACAGGGCAGGGCTGAGCCTCTCAGCCATGGTGGTGGCACCTCGTGGAAAGTGTGTTTAAGAAAGGGTAAAACACCACACAGCGGAGTGTGAGGGAAAAAAAGGTGAGAGAAACAACCTTGTGAATCGGAAGGTGAGAGTAGAAGGAGGGGGAGGAGGTGGTCCAGGCTCTGGAGCAGAGTTTCCCCTGCAGCCTGCGGAGAGACCGTGGTGGAGCAGGTACCCACACTGTAGCCCATGGAGGTCCCCATGCTGGAGCAGGGGAATATTCCCTGAAGGAACTACAGCCCATGGAGACCCCACACCAGAGCAGACTTATCCTGAGCGACTGCAGCCCATGGAAAGGACCCATGCTGGTGCAGAGGAAAGGTGTGAGGAGGAAGGAGCAGCAGCGAGAAACCGCTGTGTACTGACCATAGCCCCCTGTTCCCCATCTCCCCTGTGCCTCTCAGGGGGGTGCTAGAGGAGTCAGGAGAAGGGGGAGGAAAAGTGTTGGTTTAATGTATGTTTCTCACTACGTGAATCTATTTTAACTGACAGCAAATTAAATTATTTTTTCCTGAAATCAAGTCTGTTTTGCCTGTGATGGTCACTGGTAAGTGATCTCCCTGAATTTATCTCAACCCGCCAGCTCTCTCATCCCATTTTCTTCCCCTGTCCCACTGAGGATGGGAAGTGAGTGAGTGGCGAGGTGGGGGTTTGGCTGCTAGCCAAGGCTAACTCGCCATTAAATGTGAGTCTTACTCATCTTAAGATTTAGCTGACAGATGAGCAATCATGTAATAAAAAATATTCCCACAAAGATTTCTCTGAGAAATCCTCGTTAGAAGATAAACACTTTTCCTTGTGACAAAAAGAAAAAAAAAGGTAGATCTTCTATGTCCAACTTAAGCCCCTTTCTGTAATCCAATTCATTTTAGATTTCATTAGAGCTTTCTGAAAGGCTTTAGTTGAAGAAATAACAGGGCTGAGGTTATGGTGCCTGAAAAAACACTGCTATCACAGGTATTCTGTTATTTTTAAAGCTTGTCCTTGACTTGTCATTCATTTAAGTCCAGTTATAAAGCCTATCTTCCTTCCTTCTTTCCCTTTAATTTATAAAAATCAGGAATTATTATATTTATATTTATTAGTCAATATTCTGTATCTGACTTTTTTCTTCTCAATAGTTTGTACTGGTTTTCCTCTCAGTGTTACAGACCGTTTTTCCAATTTATCAGAATCATTATGAGTCCTCCAAGATGCTTGTGATCCCTCCAAGATTTGCCTTATCAGCAAATTTTATCAAATATTTTCATCATTAATTCACTAAACAAAGAGCTTCTATGTAAAAAAAGTATAAACTCAGAGCTTAACAGCTGGGAATTCCTCTAGGATAATGTAAGGAAGAGGCTTCTGTTTCCAGTAAAACCAAACACTCACTTTTATATTTAATTAGTCAAAATTTTAATAAAGGTATAATGTAATTTGTTAGAACTATGAACATAAATGGAAAAGTGGTGAGATATGTCCAATTTTCCAATTTTTAAAAGTCACTTGTAATGAAAGAATTATACCATACCACATTAGTGGTCTTATATGTTTCATCATCTGGTTCTTCACTCGTGCTTCAAGATTGCATTGAATCCTTTAATAGATTTGTCATAAAACAACAACAACAACAATAAAAAGTGTACTTTCTTATAATCTGTGATTCTTCAGCAAATGCAAAAAGTCTTCGATTCCCATACCGGGAATTTGGGCAACAAATTACATGCCGTGACTATTTTTATCAAGCAGTGTTTCCTCATTCATAAGCTGAACCTTGAAACCATTAGTAAGTGGGAAAAGATGGGGACAGAATAAACTCAGGAAACCCAGCAATGAGTAAATCAGCATGTCTGTAGTTAGGGAAACTGCCCACTCTAAGAAGTCCCAAGGTATGGTGAAATGCAATTTCCTTCAGCAGCAGGGCTAGTGCACACAGATGAGATACCCCTCTCTCCCTCCCCTCTTACCAGCTGTGCCTTCCTACCCCTGTACTGTCTCATAACCAGATCACACAGCTGTTTGCGAGGTTTCATGATGTATCAGTTAAAAAACTGGCACTGATGAAAAATAACCCTTTAAAGATGACTCAAGATAACTGTTCAGGAAAAAATTACTTCTGTCTTTCACTCGCTCTGCTCACAGTTATGCTCTGCAGAATCCTGACCACAAGTCAGTCCATCAAAATTTTCAAAGAAAAGCTATCCCAGCCGAAGAAATTATATTCACATACATAGCAGCTAGGGAAGTCTTCTTCGGGGACATTAAGAACAGGTTTCTGTTCTCAGCAAGAAATCTTGCCTCTGCATGACCCACCACTTCAGAACTCCACAGATCCACCCACCAAAAATTGAGATACTCAGTATTCAATGAAATCAAATTTTCCTATGACGCATACTTCAAATTTCTATGTCTTTTCAGCTGCAGGAAATTCAGCTCCATTTGAACATATGTGTATATATATGGTGAAGAACACTGAGGAGAATAGGGAATAGATGATGTTGTGGTTCCAGCTAGGGAAAGGTAAAGAAATTTGAGTAATGTAGGAAAACCAGACAGGGAAAAGGAAATAGAGGAGGCTGGTATCATCATCAGGATAAAGGAAATCCAAAGACTTTAACAAAAACTAAGAGTAGAAACTGGCAGCAGTGCACCTGTGGAGGACTGCTAGTCTTATTTTGCTTACGAATTACTTTCATGGACATTTCAAGAAATACCCTGGGAAGCATTTTTGTATGCTTCTTAGACATGTGTGACTGTAACCACAGACATGGTGTGTGATACACGATATTTAAAAAAAAAAAAAAGTATGCTCCAATTTAATTAAAAGATTAAGTATAAAACAATAGCCTAAGGAAGTGGAGATAACATGTTGAGTCAGCCTCAGAAAGTATCAGAGATACTTTCAGTTACTGTGATCTTGTAGCACATAGATATGCAATTATTTTTGTTTCAGAACCAACATTCTATATCATCTAATCTTTATTTTTATTGATACTATGGCCTTTTTTTCCACACATATCCTTATTGGTCTGTACTTTTAATTATATTTATGGGGTTTTTTTCTATATGGGTAATTTAAACCACTACAAAAAGTATACAAAAAGAAATTAGTGTAAAAGAAAATTGTACTCAGAGCTTTCACTCTGAAAATCTGGTTCTGAATTGTGCCTTCAGTTGAATGCCTTTTACTTTTTTCATCATTCAATAATCAATACTCTAATAAATAATATTAGGCACTCAAAATTTTAAGCATGTAATTATTAATGTTTTCTTTGCTTTCATATTGCCCAGTCTTCATGGATGTTTTCAGGGGGAGGATTATTACCTGTTATTCTCCTGAATATGGGGTATTTATTTCCATATCCTCCTCCTTACCGCCCAATATTGCATTTTATTATTCTGCCTCTGATACTAACCCCATTCTCCAGTTCATTGTATATACAACAGAGCAACATCTTCTGTTGAAACTCCAAATAACCTGCTTAAAATACATACTTGGCTACAAATGAAATAAAATGACTGGGGCTTCATCTCTTGATAAAGCAAAGCTAGCAGTCTAATTTTTATTGTCCCTCTTGGATGCAGGAAGATGGCTGCACTTGCAGTACAATTAGTTGCTTCTACTTTCCTTCAGATGAAAGCAGTACTGTTTTTCTTTAAATCTATGACAAATCTATATTATGAGTCACTCTCTGTAAGGTCACTGTAGGTGCATTACATCACAGGGAGAGGCACAACTCAGCGTTGCATTTCTGTATTATATCAGTGGAACACTCCTGCCAAGTTTTGTCAGCAGCAGCAAGGGTCAGGTTCAAAATCTATGACTTCTTTGTAAAATTACAAAATAAAACCAGATGAGTATTCATTCAAGCACCTGGGAAAATGAAACCCTTCCTCTGAAGGCCAAAGGTAGTCAATACTTTCCTGTTCTCAAGGAGTGCATAATTAAAAAAAAAAAAAAGAAAAAAAAACAAACAAAAAAACCCAGAAATCTTATATTAAGGTGAGAGAGAGCACAAGCAACCCAGAATTAGCAAAATGTGTATAATGTAAAAAACACATAGCCCCAAATCAATTTTGACAATTTATTTCCTTATGTGCTGATGCAAATACCCATTGGATAAATGTCCCTTTGACACATGCATCTCAGATTTAACCTCTGGTTACCTGCATTTATTTTCTCTTAGTGAAGGTTCAGATTCAGGAATCTACTTGGATAGGTCCATTTCTATCCTCTCAGTAGAAATACTCAGTGGCTTCTTTGGACATGCATATGCAGACTAGGGCTCTTCTGCCCTCATTAGCCAAGGTTTGATACTGAAGTATCTAATTTATCAGGTCAGAGCCATCCTGCACATGGCTTGCTCAGACAACAGACAGAGGATCATAAATCTTTCAAAACCCATCCCATAAGTGTAGTACACCCATGAAATGACCTCTTGAAGGAACTTTCAAGCATCTTTGCAATAGCCTCGTGAGTGATGAGCATCTACCTTCAGCTTTGTAAACACTGTGCAGAAAAGCCTTCCTATTTTTCCTCAGGTCAGCTGCTGTAGACAACAATCTGTAACAATCTGCAGCAAAGAAGTGCTGCCATCTTTCTCATGCCAGGTTCATCTGTAGCATTCTCCAAAGCTATGCTGATTTTAGCTTTGTGGGTTGTTTGAGAAAAGAGGGCTATGACAAGATGTAATTCAACTCTTGATGTAACCTACAGCTTCAGCACAAAGCTCCCATTACTACACACTTATCCTCTGGACTGCATTATGGATATCATTAAATGGAACACATTAACTGATCCTATGCCTTAATGTATATGCTTCTACCAAGACAGGTCAGACAAAGATGGGCTTGTAAAGGCTGGGGCAGGTGGAGCCACACCTGCCTCAATATTGCCCCATAAATCTTCAATATGTCTGAGCGTTACTACGTAGAGGCACATTTTGTACCTGTGGCATTTGGTGCATACTACAGAGAGTTCTCTTCTGTCTCAGTCATACAACACATATAGTAACACAGTATTCCTATATCTGAAGCTTACTTGAATTTTAACCTCTATGTTAACAAAATATTTGGACTGACAATGAGGAGGCTGTTCATTGCAAGTTACATCTTCCATGTCATTTCTTCTCCAGGTTCAGGTGTAAATTGGAAAGCATTTTGACCCATGAAAATGAATGGAGCTATATAATCCTTAAACACCACACAATCGTTCTTTCTCGTTTCTTTCAGCTGTGTTTAGAAGCTAGACGATAGTGAACCTAGTTTCTTTGTTTAACGCGGGAGAATGTCTAGTGAAAGCTGAAACAGGACCAGACTATCAGCCCTTTAAATTGGAAATGCAGAATCAATTCTAAGGTTTTGTGTTTGTGTTTGTTGGTTCATATCCCAGTTGAGGATCTGGACCATAATTTCTAAATTAAAAAAATGTGATGCTATCATCTGATAGGTGTAGCAAAAGAATAAGAAACTGAAACACCATTAGTTCAAGTTCCCACTGAGCCATAACTCATAAAACCCCTGATATTAGAAATGTACATGACAGCTTTCCATCGGCAAAGGTTGTTTGTCCAAGTCAAAACCAAAACTACAGTTGGTTTCAGTGGCAGAAGACCAAACCATAGATGTTTAAATCTTAAGAGTAAATTTCTTCTGTTTCTTTTTGGCCTCCTAGGTGACCTAAGTTTACAGATGATTTGAAACAGATGATACAGAAAGAAAAACAACTATACCACCAACAGTTAAAGTTTGAGAGTGAATTGAGATTTTTGTCCATATGTTCTTCAGGAAGTAAAGGCAAAGTTCTTGGACTGAATAATCAGCGAATTTGTTCTACTGGGTGGACAGTTTAATTCTTCATCCGTTAATTGCCTTAATTTCGTGGCTTATTTTTTCTAGTGTGATAATTCTTTTTCAGTATGTAAATAAAATTAAATCAAGTGAGGCAAAAGAAATTAAGGAAACTTTAAGGAAATTATTTCCTTAAAAGTTCACAATTTAAACTTTTTGCCATTTTGCAAGGCTCAAATTCAATGCCTATTTTCCCAGCATACCTCATGAACTTTTATATAGAAATGAGAAATAAAGAAATAGCTTTCAAATCTTGAGAAAGATTCCACTCCTGAAAAATAATGGGTCACTTCCTGAAAGCAGGAGCATGAAAAAGAAGACTAACATAAATTAAACATTATGCATGATTTTTAGTTAAAATATGTTAACGAGATACTGATTTAAAATCAGAAAAGTCTGGAAACGCTAAAGGTGTTCATAAAGTTTCATTCAATTTCAAAAAGTCAAAGGAACTGTTTGTAAAAGAAAAGACATTTTCCTTGAAATCTGTCCAACAGTAGAATAAAACAGGTTCAGTCCTACCTGCATCTGTCAGTGTTCAGCGAAGGGCATAACAGACAAATCATATGTCTTAAGTAGTTATGTCTGACTTCGATGTATGAGAAACATAGTTCTGCATCCATTCTTGCTGAAAACTGCCAATACAGAAGGACAAGAGGGAGGAGCATGTCAATGCCATCCAAGACAAGATCTTGCATAAGGATTTTGTTCATAAGATGATCCAAAGTTGAATATTTTGTTTTCAATTAACAAAAGGCAGGCTTCTGCTAGACAGAAAACAGTATCTATTCCCTCATTGCTGATAATCCCAAAAAGCCCGTCTGGTATGCTGTTGCTCTTTTTCTGTAGGGTACTGATGTGCCACATTTCCTGGGATTTTAATCTACTTCTCTCTTACTAAATTAGCATAAAAAGCTGACAGGAAGATTAATAGGGAGACATGGGCTACAAAGCATCTTTAGCATTGTATCTCTCCTACCAGATCTATCGAGAACTTCTGAGTAAGTGACTCAGAATGTGGATGAGACTGGAAATTTATGTAACCTCTCTAACAAAGGATCATCTGTATAAGGCATTAGAAAGCTGAAAGAATTGACAGAAGCAATTGTTCTTGTCACATGAACCACTTTGCATGTACGTCTCTGAGTATATTCAAGTCTTCTTAGGCTGGCGCACACTGGCTTTTCAGCTCCTGGTAGATGATGGCTTACCAACTGTTCTGCATAAAATGACATTTTGGAAAAAAAAACCATCTTTAATCCACTTTTAAACATTTAAATTACGTTTAATATTTATGGCTAATAATATTTTCTGTGGTTAGCAGATTTAATAGGATAGTAAGAATGGATTTCATGCCCTCCAACTTTAGCCAAGCTAGGTGCCTAGTCTAAGCAAGTCAGGAGGGACTGGAGTGTCACCCACATGAGGAAAGGCTGAGAGAGCTGGGACTGTTTAGCCTAGAGAAGAGAAGGCTCAGGGGCACCTCATCAATGTCTATAAATACCTGAAGGATCTGGATGAGGGGATCGAATGCACCCTCAGTAAGTTCGCAGATGACACTAAGATAGGCGGGCGTGTTGATCTGCTTGAGGGTAGGATAGCTCTGCAGAGGGATCTGGACAGGCTGGACTGATGGGCCAAGGCCAATGGTATGAGGTTCAACAACGCCAAGTGCCGGGTCCTCCACTTGGCTCACAACAACCCCATGCAGTGCTACAGGCTTGGGGAAGAGTGGGTCCACAGCTGCCTGGTGGAAAAGGACCTGGGGGTGTTGGTGGACAGCCAGCTGAATATGAGCCGGCAGCGTGCCCAGGTGGCCAAGAAGGCATCCTGGCCTGTATCAGGCATAGTGTGGCCAGCAGGACTAGGGAAGTGATCGTCCCCCTGTACTCGGCACTGGTGAGGCCCCACGTTGAATACTGTATTCAGTTTTGAGCCCCTCACTACAAAAAGGACATTGAGGTGTTGGAGTGTGTCCAGAGAAGGGCAAAAGAGCTGGTGAGGGGTCTGGAGAACAAGTCCTTTGAGGAGCAGCTGAGGGAACTGGGTTTGTTTAGCCAGGAGAAAAGGAGGCTGAGGGGAGACCTTATCGCTCTCTACAACTACCTGAAAGGAGGTGTCAAGCACTGGAACAGGCTGCCCAGGGAAGTGGTTGAGTCACCATTGCTGGAGGTATTTACAAGATGCATAGATGTAGGGCCGTGGTTTAGTGGTGGACTTGGCAGTGTTAGGTTAACAGTTAGACTCAATGATCTTAAAGGTCTTTTCCAACCAAAACAATCCTATGATCCTATGATTCTATGGTTGTACTTGCTCTATGTATTATGAAATTTGAGAAGGAACGACAGGGTTTTGCTACTCTGTCAGAAAAGGGGGAATGTAGTAAAATATCCATATTTCAGAAGACGTGAAACAGGTTATGAAAAGCTGCAGGGCTATGCATTTCGGCACTCAAGTACTGTGTTCAGTTTTGGGCCCCTCACTACAAGAAAGACGTTAAGGTGTTGGAGCATGTCCAGAGAAGGGCAACAAAGCTTTTGTGAGGGGTCTGGAGAACAAGTCTTATGAGGAGTGGCTGAGAGAACTGGGGTTGTTTAGTCTGGAGAAAAGGAGGCTGAGGGGAGACCTTATCACCCTCTACAACTACCTGAAAGGAGGTTGTAGAGAGGTGGGGGATGACCTCTTCTCCCTGGTGACAAGTGATAGGACGAGAGGAAATGGATTCAAGTTATGTCAGGGGAGTTTTAGATCGGATATTTTTTCGCCAAAAGGGTTATTAAACATTGGAATAAGCTGCCCAGGGAGGTGGTGGATTCGCCATCTCTGGAGGTGTTTAAAAAAAGGGTAGATGTGGTACTTAGGGACATGGTTTAGAGGTGGTTTTGTTTTAGAGGGTAGGTTAATGGTTGGACTTGATGATCTTAGAGGTCCCTTCCAACCTCAGCAATTCTATGATTCTGTGATTCTGTTTCTGTGACCTGTGAAGTTCTCAAGGTAATCCACATATTTGGTGAAGAGAGACAGGCAACTATGGAAAGTAATCCATCCAACCCATGTTAGGCATCAGTCTCAGTAATCAGACCGTTGAAATACCATTTGCTCTCTACTAATCACACTGAGAGCTTAGACAACTGGTTTAGTTTTTATGTCTGAGTAAGGGAGGTAGGTCAAACTTAACAAACTTGTTTGGCCATTTCCCAGACCTTATCTGCATCTTTAAGCACCTTTGAAAAATCTCAGCTAAACAAACCTGAAGTGACTCATCACTTCTTGAACTGTGATAGGTAATTTTCTCTCTGTTTATAAAATTGATTGCATTTAAAAGCAATAGATCTGTAAAATAAATGTAGTAAGTACTTCAGGAAGCAGGACATAGAAGGTCACTTAAGTTCTTCTAAAAAGTTTAAAACACTGGTCTTGTATATGTTTTATTGAATTCCAGTTCCCAAGCAAATGCAGCTTAACCTGAATCTCAAATAAAAATTGTCATCAATTATTTGTAGTCACTGTATGAGAATTAACAAAACTCTAGAAAAAAAATATAATCAGTAACCCACGTCCCCAAAAAACACCCTGAATAAAACTAATCTATTGAAGATCACAACCCCATAGTAATTTAAATAATTTTGGACAGGAGAGGACTGTTTAACCTAATTTGGCTTCATGTCTTTCTGCTGTCTTGACATTGTCTTCATGCATAAACAGAAGGCTAAAATTCTTTTAAAAGTGCATGCAACCTGTTGGAGCAAGATTTTAAGAAAACTCTCAAACACCTAAAAATTCTGAAAGAATTATGTACAATATTTCAACTTGCAATTTTGACTTTGAAGGTTATTTTCATTTACTACATTAGTTAGATCTGTAGTTTATATTGACGTTTCTATGTACCTTTATCTCTATTTTCAGGTAACTAAAGATATATTCAAATCTTGCTGGTGATGATTCACACCTTGATTGTTCAGCTGGTCACACACTTCTCCAGCTCTCACCTATCCTTACCAATGACAAGTTATAGGATTAAAAATGTTGAAACCTAGTCTAGATTTTCAAGAGTGGATATTAATTTAGGATTCTTGAAACAGCTGTGGATCAAGCATATGAAATTTTATAGACGCAAGAGTTGTCTTTCAACCAGTGAAATGCTGAATGCTTTCTGGAAAATAAGCTTAAAAACAACATGATGCACTAGCAAATTCTGAAATGCAATGGAGCTAATCTTTTCTGTTCTTTGTTATTGTTCTGAATTGCTGTGCAGTTAAAATTTACCATACTGACAGTAGTGGCAATATCAGGATATAGGCAGAACAACAATAGGCCTCATCTTTGTTGAAAGAATCAATAGTAAAAATGAAGAGATCAGCATAATTAGCAGGTCCCATCCGATCCCTACAGAGATTCACTTACCTTAAGGATGGCATTTTGTAAGGACAGTAAAAACAAAAGCAAGGGAGAATGAGGTAAAGCTAGCAAACAAATTTTTTAAGAAAATACTTTTGTCATAATAAATATATGGTCAAAGCAAATATTGTTCACAAGTAAGGCAATTCTAACTATTCTCTTCTTCGGATTTTTCTTTCTTTATAGCTTTGAAATTACCATAGATAAAGATGTATCTTGTCTGTTTGATATCTGTTCCAGATTTTAAACGTAAGCAAATCAGAGTAATGGTCCTTTTAAAGTACAAACCAAAATGACATATGTAAAGATTAGAGAAAAAAGACATTTCAACAGACAGGATACTGATTTTCCTTAGATAAATATTAAATGAAAGTTTGAAGCGTTAGTTGTAATTTGTGATGGCAATATTTTTTTTTTATTTTATTTTCCCAGCATGGAAAAAATATTTCCTGCCTATCTCCAGCAACAGGAAAAATTGTGGCATTTAGCACAGAAAACAGAGACAGAGTAGAGCTACATCGGTCCTTGGGAGCTATGGAGAAAGCATTGTATTTCTGGACACTAGAAGGAAGGTAAACTGATCTGCCCTTTGTAAGGCTTCCCCTGCTCTTTTCTCAAATCAGTCTGGCAGGAGGAATGGTTGGGGGCTGTGACTCTCTCCCTTTTCTAGACCCAAGGAGAATGGCATCCCAAAGATGGATGCAGGTAAAAATCCACACTGATTGCATTTGTTTCTGATGCTTCACTGGTAGAATTTGAGGAACTATTTTAGTTCCAGTGAAAATTCAGCTCCACAGCTAAGCCAAATATGGGAGCACATTAGATTCCTTATAGACTCAACTAATATGGCTAAGTTATCTAATCACCCAGAACTTTCACTCTCAATGATGAAAAGAAATAAGTGTCTTTAGTAATTCAATCTATCTCAGAACATAGATCTGAGTGAATTACCTTCTGGAAATACCTGTCATTTCCTCTCTTCATTGAACAGCCAAACTCCTCAGTTCAGCAGCTAAAATTAGGAGAGAGAAATCTGGGCCTGTGAGTCCCACTAGCACCACACCTTAAGAAGTATTAGGGCTGGGCTTTAAAGTCCTGCTGGAAAGTTATATGTTACATTGCTGAAGTACTGAAGTTTTGCTGTTCTGTTGTGCATGTTTATATTGCTTCTCTTAATGCTTCTCTTTATGGCAAATAAAATTACAGTTTAAAATTTTATTCACTCTTCACATTTGCTAAGTTTATGCTTTATACTGGATACAACCCACATGTGTTACATTGAAATCCAATATTGTGAAAAAATAATGGTAACACTTAGGATAGGATTTTTATTTTTTTGGACAAAGTACTGAATAAAAGCACCTAGCTGAGATAATCAGTAAATAACCATAACAGCTCTTGTTAAGAGAGCAAAGATAATTCTTTGACAGTTATGTCGAACATGTTCACATCAAATTGTGAGCAGTCCGCTTTTTGAAAGTTGAACACTAGTGAAATAAGGTAGCTGGGTGGAAAAATTCATAACTCAAATTCAGTTGTCAAGATTTCACTTTATAATCTCAAAACTCAACCCAAAGGGTTGTCTACACATTTAAGAAGGAAAACTTACTGTTTTGGAGCAAGTCCAATGAAACCCATGACTGTAAGATTTTTCACACTAATCTGGTCTGTCCTGATTTACAACATCCATATTTCTGTAATCCTAACAGCTTGTGGGTGATGCTAATCAATCGGAAAAGTGGTGAGAATACATTTAGGTTTTCCCAACTCACAGCATCATTGCCAATAAAGAGCCTCACCAAATATCTTTGGTTACCTCCATATGTGAGCAAGTTACGTATTTTCAGTTCCTTAATCGGGCTGCATCAAATCATTCACAGTTGAAACAAGAAAGTATTTTTAACTAATATATTATGCAACCTACCTATGACAAATAGTAATCAATAAAAATATTTACAATTCTCAAAGTACTTTGTGGATGACATGCTTGTTTAGGTATTTTTACGATTTTACTCCTGGATTGAAAAAAGAGACACCACTGAAAAAATACTCCCCTTTAATTTGTCACGTTTCAAAATTATAATCATAAAGTCACCAAAACACAAAAGTGTTAAGTTTGGATGGCACCTCTGGAGACAGCCAACTTCCCACTCAGAGTAGGGTCACCTACAGCAGGATGCCCAGGACTGACTATCCTGGTGGCCTTCTATGACGGAGTGACTGCATTGGTGGCTAAGGAAGAGCAACTGATGTCATTTACCTGGACCTCTGTAAGGCCTTTGGCATATTCCCACACAACACCTTTGTCTCTAATTGGAGAGATGGATTTGATGGATGGACTATTTGATGGATAAGGAATTGGCTGGATGGCCACATATGAAGAGTTGTAGTCAACGATTCAATGTCCAATTGGAAAACAGTATCAAGTGCTGTCCCTCCATATTGGGACCGATACTGTTCAAGGTCTTTATTAATGATAGAGACAGTGATCAATAAAATTTCTTTAATAAGAAACCTTGAGAAAATTTAACAATAAACCTACTTGTTTGCAGTTCTTTTTGTCAGAAATATCTGGAGAATGAGATTTGAACAGCAATATTTTACTTGCACTGCAAATACTGCAAATCTGTGTACATCTATGCACTTGCACTTACCTGTATAAACATAAAAGATTAATAAACAGGTTAACATGCACTAATCTTTAATGGAACTAGATTTCTCACCCTTACTAATTCTTTGCTTTCAGAAAATATCACTGAGACTTGCTAACAAAGCACATGCTTCACTCACCTTGTGCTAACCTGCGTAAAGAAGAGCAATCTGCTATTGCCTAGTGTTAATGAAGAAGACTCCTTACTGCTTTAGCTTTGCATAGCTTCCAAAATGTAGTCTCACCTCTAATATCAAAGGGATGATTTTGGTTTTCATCTTATCTTTTTTTCCTACTTGACGTGACAGAAGACGGGAAAATAATTTGTGTTCAAATTCAGTTGATAAAAACACATGGTTGTTCATATAATACCATAGATGTACTTTTCATTCAGGAGAAGTTTGCCCAGGTCCAGTCACCCATGCTAACAAATTCCTGCTTAGTACTTTCTCTCAGTATATCTGCTAGGTAAATAAGACCTAAGTGTGCCAGAGTCTAACAAGCATTTAAAATTCTGGCTTATTCAGCTTTGAACAAGAATTGCTTTTCTTCTACAAGAAACTTGAGGAGAGTTTTAATATAGAATATGGAATTTAGGACTGCAAAACCAAACAATTTCTGTAGAAAAACCTTTTTACTATCAGTGTTTCCTCTTTCCATTTACTCAGAATTTTTTTCTTTTTTTCCCAGAGTTTTCCATCTAGGATTGATTCAACAGTTATTAAAATAATTTGAAAAATTAAGCTGATCTTTAGAGAGTTTAGACCAATAAATAAAAGCCAAAATATTTTTACACTATGATGCTAAGATACAGTGTTAGTTTTGAGTACAGAAAAGATTCATTTCACCTAACAACCATGTCTAGAAAGTTGGATGTCTAACTCAGTCACTCCCGTCATATGCAATGGAGTATAAGAGGCATCTTCACTAAATGATTCATAGCATCATAAAATAGGTGTCCAAGATGAGTTAGTTACCTGAGTCACCCTCTGTAAGTATATTTCTCTCTTTACTGACTATAAAAAGAATAATTATCCTAGATTTAGAAGGACAGCTTTTAGATATTTCAGGAATGATTCAGGTACCTATACAGAGATGCTGAAGATTATCTGAAGTATCCTCATGGAGCCAACAGAGATGACACAGAAGTTGAGACCCACATCCATGTGTTGCAGTGACTGAAAGCCAAACAGAATACTCCAAGTACCTAATATAGGAGTAAATGCTCAGGCAACTGAATTTCAGCCCAACATTCAGGTGAGGTAAAATTTCCAGGATTACATGATTAAGTACTGTAGTCAGCAGAGGCTTTTATCTAGTTATTTTAAGTATTTCACAAATCAAAATTCTGAATGATGCATCAACATATTTGCTAGTGCGCATTGAAACATCATAACTATCAAAGATGTTTTTTGTACCAACAAATGCAGAGTTATGTGAATGAACACATAGTTCAATAAATTGTTTGCTCACACTTTTTCACTCTAATGATGAAGTCCTCTATAGAAAAATAACTCAGCTGTATAATCTCACTGGAGTCCCAACATATGAATAAAACTTTTACATGCCTGTTAGAGGGTCAGTGAAGTTTTCTGCACAAAGGGAATGAATTTTGAAAACTGTTCATTGGTAAAAATTCAAATTGACTTATTTGATGGCTTGGTGTTTTTTCAATATGCACTATGTTCTACTCAGGTTCCTGAGCAACCATAAAGATCTCCATGAATGGAATACAGGTACTGAAGGAGAGATGATCCTGCTTTTTGAAGAGCAAAGTTTAAACAGTGGATTTTTATAACTCAGAACTGCAGCTCCCAAGAAGCATCATAGCAGTTATTCTTTCTTACTTACTTAGTCCTGTCAATGAATTAAATAGGCACTGAACTGATCTGCTGTCTCAGTCTTCCTAAAAGATATCTCAGTCTTCCTAAAAGATATGTGGGCATTTAGACATCCCACTTATGCAACCCTTGGAAGAAGAGAGGTGCCCAGGTTTCCAGTCAACCCAAAAGGTGGAATCCTGGGATGGTGATAATAGCAGAACTTGAGATATCTAAGCCAACAAATTGTAAAGGTTTAGGCCCTAACATGTCCTTAATTGTGCAAGCACTTCTTGTGAACTTTATTCCTTTACAAATCACTTTGTTAGAATTTGATGCCTATGTTCCCTTTGGGAATGTCTTTCACCCAAATTCATAACCTCACTATCTTCCACATCAATTTTTCAACTCGGTTTCTCTCATGTAAACAGTAAGATGTGCATCCAAAAATGGCCATAAACCAAATACTAAAGCAACAGCATAATCTGAAATATGTCCTCTAAAAGAAGAATTTATGACTATGAAAAATTACACTTACAAACTTTTCCCCTGAGCTGATAATGAGAAAGCTATGCAAAACTACTCAAAACAGACGTGGCCATTGAACCTAACGTGGCACTGGAGGGAGCCCAGAGGTGGTAATGAGGACAGTTTAGGTATCTGTAGAGGAATAAGAGATGCTTTCTGGTCAGGATAAATTTAATTTCTTGTCTTATTCATACAATAGATCAGTACCAATTATTTTTCTTTTTTTTTTTTTTTATCGATGTATTTATAGTACCCATGCTTTGAAAGAGCATGCTACATCTAAGCCTACCAATCATTTATTTTTCCATAAGTAAAAATTTCACATTAAAAAAATGTTTGAGTTGAGACATAGAAAGGAGATACAGTCCTCCATTTTCATCTATGAAATGAGAGTTAAAAGAAGATTGATGAATGTAATTCTTCTTTAAAGCAGGTGGATTCTTTGCATCTTTTTAACATGCGTACAGAGCCTAGTTCAAGCGATTTTTCAGGAGAAACATAAGAACTATTTGTCTTATGTAATTGGTCAGAAGTTACCCCTTTTTTTAAAAAAAAAAGGCAGGATATGTACATATTTGCACTTAAAAAATCTCCAGCCATGCATGCACAAATTGTATTAATTGTTCTCAGATTATTGGTGCAGGACCTTACCTGTAATATTTAGAATTGTACTTCATTTTCTATTTCATGCATTTATCTAATCTAATTTAAGCATTTTTATAATAACAAATGTAATTTATATGCATATATATTAAATATATATAATGTATTCAAAGCCTATCAAAATAAACAAAAAAACCCCATTCAATGGGCTCTTTAACACTAATGTATTTTTAAGAGGCCAAGGTAAGAGAGAGCATGTTAGCTTGTCTACAGATGGATTCTCCAAATCACCTTCTAGATAAACTATATTAAGTTTCTCTTCTGAATCTCCATAGACTTTATTTATTGATGACAGGCATTATAGCATTAAAGTTAAGGCAAACTATGTTTTGAAAGTTAGCTCTTGTGAATACCTACTTTCAGAACTATATTATTATTCTTTGATTATGTTGCTATTTTTTTTTGTTACTTTATGTCCTTTCTTTTTCTGCTGTGTTTCTCCTTTGCCCCTAGTGAAAGATTGGTTTAATGAAATGCTTACCTCTCAGCTTGGTTTTCTGTCAAAGCTTAGGACTTTCAAGTCCTGAAATGTGTAAATCTGCAGTGTTTATCACATTCCTAGCATATCAGAACAGAAGCTTAGCCTAGAAATGTTGAAGGTTATGATAGAACTCTATCTCAACATAATTCTTTCCACCAGCAATGAGATGGTAGTAAAATAGAAAAAAGTTTGTCTAGAAGTAAACAAGAACAACCCAAATTTAATGCAGCTATCATGAATCACCTAATAAACCATTCAATCACAGTGGCATTCATACACTTCCTAAATCAAACATCTGCTCAAGATTTTAATCTTTTATGTGATCACACTGTTATCATCCAAGAATTATTTTGCTTTGCACAGCTTGACCTGAAGTCAAAAAAATGTGACATCTTAAAGGTGCTCAGAGACGCATGACTCCTGAATTTTTGGGAGAGTAACTTGACCAGATCCATGAAGGCCATGAGCATACTGGGCGTATTCAGATGCAGGTTGGTGTGTCCAACCAGCCATTAAGCCTGGAAGTTCAAAGGTGTGCAAGTTAAAGCAGCTTTATTCAGGGGATGATCGTGAAGGCATATTTCCTTAAGTTTAGTGCTACACAAACACAGTTGTCGTTTATCTCAGCAGTGATACTCCACTGTGCTGTGGTCTGCAGATTTATCAGTCTCTAAGATTATGCCCTACATATTAGCTCAACTTTAGGCACATATATTCAAACATTAGAACCTCAAAAGCTCTGCCTTATCTAGCTGATTAAACTCTTGAGGCACCTACATTTCTTTTAATCACCATTTCTTGGATTATATCGCCAGAACAGTGAAGCAAGGACTAAAATAAATTCTCTCATAGTTCAGATAAATTGTCTAATTGCTGGAATCGTTTTTTCCTTTTCCTCCTTCCTTTCTGTTCAATAAATAGTAATTATATCAAGGAAAGCTAGAAGATCTTTACATTTCCTCTTGCAACACTCCTGGCAAGAAGAATGAGCTTAAGTGGACATGTTTCTCTCTTGCCACACAGGGTGGACCTGTTCTGCTTTAGGCAATTAAATCAGGGGACGTATGAATAAAAAACAGCACTAACACATCATTATTGCTCAAGGTCAGATTGAGTTAACATGGCTTGATGGATGAGAGTAAATCTATTGTGCTGAGGTATCCGACCCTGTGTGTATTACTAGTCTGTCTCAAATGTGTTTAAAGTGTATTAGATTAAACTTCTTTCACTGAAACTTAAGATAATACATGTCTCAAATTTATGATAAATTAAGAGCATGTAGATGGCAGCGCACAACAGATCAGTTGACAGTGGAGGTTTCTGCGGTGACTCTGCCTGCTACCCAGCCTTGAAGGAATTCCACTCAGAATTAAGACAGACAAATTCAGGTGTTTACACATAGATGGCTGCAGGTATGCTGTTTCTTAAACTTTCGTTATCATCAATGGACTATTCAACAGAATCAACAGAAATCAAAGAGTGGTTCAGGTCACCATAAAATAGATATCTGGTGGTGTAATCTGGAGCTGAATTGTTGAACACTATCACCAATTATCAAAGGCTGAACCACCCCCATGAAGTAATTATTTGTCCCTTCTGACTACAGAAAGAGCTTATACAAATAGATAAGCTCAGAAGCCTAATTCTTACATGGCTGGAATTAGGTCAGATCCACCTCGCTGGTTTTATTGCAAGCTTTTATCTCTGTCCACCTCTCATATTCACCCTTTGGCCATCATTTCTGCACATTTCTCTGCTACATTGCGAGTTCTCTGCTAACATTGTTAGCAGTAGTTGAAAAAAAAGAATAAATGGGAACATATCCTGATTGTCCTAAATTTTTCTAAAATTTCTGTAGGCTTTTCAAAAAGAAATAGGTAAATAGGTCTTGGTTTCTCAATGTAGAAATAATTTGATAAAGTGTTGTTCTCCTAAACCATGTATTTTTGCTTGTTCAAGGCAGCAAGATTAGGGGAAAAAAAATCTTTGAAAGCAAAATGACTTGTAATGATGAATCACAGCTGAAAAGGAGGCTATTCCGAATCATCTTCTTGGCTGTATTGACTACAGTGTACAGACAGCTCAATCTCTGATGTAATGGGAAGCACTGTCCATGGCACTTCCCCAAGGACTGAGTCTTTATGTTATTACATGAGTGTCTCCTAAATGAGGATGTGGATTAATTTTCAGGACTCTGAAACAAAAACTAAACATAAGTTTTGCTGTCTCACACTCAATTGGATTTACTACATAGGAATTCCCACCACTTTATTCTCAAAATGCAGCAAATTGGCCCTGATTTTTTTGAGAATTGGACTTATCTCATGCAACCCCCAGATAAAGTCCTATTTTATTTTGTATGTTTTTTCTAAATTAAAACATCAAATTATACAAATTAAAGTCCCTGCAAGGTGTTCTGTTGAAATATGCACCTAGACATTCTGAGATGGGAAAAATATGAACTCTGGGTCCTTTTCCCAAACTCTGACATAGAGACCTGAAGTCAACAAATTTTGTTTTCACGTGATATGGAGTTGTGTCTTTATGGACAGAAAGTGATTGATTAAATTAAATACAGCTCAACCAGAGGTCTAGCCAAATATGAACAAGCACCATACTTCTCCACAAAGAAATTCTGAGGGTCAACAATATCCTTAATGAGGTTAGTGTTCAAATATATACATACCATGTGTAGTATCTTCATTCTGACATTCACAATCTCCATTTCCTCTCTTTGTCTTTCTTCTGAGTTGGTATATAGTTCAGGGGGTGCAATATAATATGAACTATTGACAGCATTGATTGTCCTAGCAAAACGCTTCAAGCGATATCATTTTTTATCGTCTTAGCACTACTAAAATCTAACTTAGATACCCAGAGAAGCACAGGCTGTTAAATTACAGATTAATATTTAATATTGTTCATGGAAATATATTTTTATATGTGCACACATACGGACCAATGAAACCCAAAAGAAAACAAAATCCATGTGTAAAGGAGAGGGCTACTTAGGTTAAGCATTTACCTGAGTTAAAATCATTGTATTATCCTCATTTTATCATGTTTCTCTTGACCAAAACATGGAATTTTTGCTCCTTGTTGAATGTTTTTGGTAGGTGTCTTGTTAGAGAGACTGACAGAGCAGTCACACACAGTAAATTAAAAATGCAGAGTAGTTGCCATTTTAAGAGACACAGATAATATTAAAATAAGATACTAACAGAGCTATGTTACTGTGAGTCTTTCAGGAATAGTGTGTGAGAGTTCTCGTCCGGTATTACTGTAAATACAGCTCAAATTCACTCAACAAGCAACAAGAGCCTGACGTCTGTATCACCCCACAGGAATCACCATGTTTCAGAATTGCGTATAGCTTTATATAGTTATCTTATTAAATCATTCCTTTAAGACAGAAGTTTAATCTTCATAGGCGTCTTCCAGTTTAAGCAGGCTGGCAAACTAAAATGAATGCTTTTTGGAGAACAGATCAAGGGCGCACTAAGAAACCCCAGGTGAACTTCTGATCATGCATAATATACTGCATGACTGACAGGGTTGTTCTTCTTTCATGTATGATGGATACAGAGGATCATGTCGGGTGACACCAAACAGTAGAAAAAAAGTTCATTCAGAAGTTAGGAGATACATATCTGTACGAGTTTCTGTATTTATGGCACTGTAATGAGACCAGGCTTAGCTGCGCTTGCTGTGGGCCTGGAATTTATATTCTCATTAGAAATCTATCGTATTAAAAATGTACAACTAGGAAAATGTATCATATTAAAGTTATGGACTGGCCAACATCTGACACTTACTTTTTAAACCTTAAAATAGTACCTGCACTGCCACTTTGCATGCCTATCATACAGGATGGAGAGAAAGTGACATTCCTGTCTGATTAGTGTTTAAAAATCTTCTAACACAATCTTCTTCTTGAAATCTAGCATGGAAGACCACACATATTTACACCAGCATAAGACCTTTTCTCCCGACATTCAGTGTATTATGCACTCGTACTCTAAGGCAGTCAAAAGTGCTTGCGAGGAAGCTGCCCCTTACATAAATTTTCTTAAAATAGTAATAGAAAAGGAAGGGATTATACAATGATCAGTTTATAATAATTTCACATTCATGTGAATGCCACAGGAATCCAGTAGTGCTAGTTAGATCAGTTAGTCTTGTAGGAACTTTCTTTCTCCCAAAGACTGAATAAAGGAACTTTGGGAGAAAAGACTCAGCTAAGTCTCTTTATCCTGCTACAAATGATCATGCTACTACAATATTTTGGACTTGCTTATTCACTTACTTAGGTTCTTCAATATTTTCACTACTATCTTCTTTCCGAGTCAGATCCCTAAAGTGTTTAATTGCAGTCCTTGGTGTAGAAAGCAGGTAATAATTGTAAGTTTCTCTAAATTTCTGTTAAATATTCGGGGTTCACATCTCAGAAAAACCCTGCATCAGAAAGGAAGAAAATATTTTAAATTTTTCTAGAAATAACTTCCACATGGGCTGTGTTGAACTTCTGTCTGCCATTTATTTCAGTTATCCCATGATATTAATGAGGAAATTGAAATATTTCAGCTTCCAGAACTGGCTTGACCTGGCTGTAGGACTTACGAGAGGATAAGCTATGACTGTAGGAGAGAAATGGGGAAAGACCAAGCATGACCAGGGTTTTTTAGGGAACTCCAGATTCAGATATCATGCCATTGGACAGGTAGCAGCTAGAGGAACTCATGAGATATGGTAGTAACACACAGAATATCCCATAGAGGTGAGAACACAGCAATAACAGTATGGGTGGTCAGGGGAGTGGCACAGATACAGAAGGAAAGCAAGACCTGGAACAGGGAATGGATGGATGAGGCCGAGGCAAGCAGGTCCAGGTCAGGAGAGGCTGGAGAAAAGCAGCTAAACCATACTATTATGTTTTTGTCAGTGCACAATGTCTTTGCACACAGATTTGAGAGCTGACTGAACAGGATAGGGTGTGACCATCCTGACACCAAATCCCAGAACTTTTCCAGATGTCTTGGACTTACCAAAAAGGCTCATATTCCCAGTTTGTCCCATACATCTTTCAAAATGTACCTGAGCACCACTGTGAATATCCTAATTGGTTCCAATTCGTGCATCCCCAGACTGCCTACTGGCATAACAGC
Organism: Charadrius vociferus; assembly: GCF_000708025.1. Taxonomy (NCBI): domain Eukaryota; kingdom Metazoa; phylum Chordata; class Aves; order Charadriiformes; family Charadriidae; genus Charadrius; species Charadrius vociferus. Next base: position 355,542 of record NW_009649042.1, on the reverse strand, counting down.
TACAAAGACCAACTCTACCTATGGGTCAATATTCCTGGGTCCAGACATCTTGACATTATGTGCTCTGAGTCCAACCTTAGGTACCTTCTCATTGCTGATAATGAGCTGCCTTATCAGGGAGCACACCCAACAGTCTGTCCCCCAGGCTATGTATCTCTTTCCTTTATATGGATATCAGGACTATCTATCATTCTGAAATGAAATATTAACCTTTAATAAGGAGTCAACAAAGGTCTTGCTGCTGATACATCTTGCTGTCTGAATATCGGTACCATGCATCAGAAACATTCACTGGAATCTGGTGCCAAATTAGAGAGGTAGGAAAGGATCTGTCCTAAATTATAACACTGCACTCCTCTAGACTGTGCAGAAATGCCCAGAACACAGTCAGAATGTGTGACTGCCTATCTAGGGAGATGTTCATTTGCTATTAATGAAAAGGATTTCAAAAGACCATGAAATAAGCATCTAATTATCATAAATTAGGGGCTGCATACTTATGAACAGAATGAAGAAATCATAAGAACTTGTCTTATTATAGAAGTTCTACTCGAAAGAGATCTATTCAAAGTTTTGCCCACAAGTCATCCGAGATTAATGAATGAAATTATATCTATTGTTTAATCAAATGAAACATCCCAAATAAAACCAGGTGCATTGCCAAAAGAGACTGTGTACACCCACAACACATCTGCACCAGTTTCTCCATATGAAAATAGAAACTTGTGGGCAGCATTACATAATCAATTCTGTAGTTCTCAAATTTCGGTAGTAATCTACAAAGACCTATGAACAGTAGCTGACCTTCTTATATGTTATCATGTACAATACTGCATTTTATATAACCTCTTCTCCAAAAGTCGTAAACCTATAAAATCCTTATGCATATCATCAGTTTGATAGACTGATGAGGGGATAGTCATTGTTTCCATAGAATCATTGTCTTGAGAATAATGATGTTCTGTCAATCAGCAGGGCATACCATTTACTTTTAACACTGTAATTTTGTGTTTTAATCATGTGCTAAAGAGGATAAAAATACTCAGGGTGGAATTAGAATCACTGAAGTACAGAATGGATGACATTGGACTCTAGTCCAACACCCAGCTCAAAGGAGGATCAACTAGTGCAAGTAACTCAGGACTATGTCCAGTTTGGCTTTGAATATCTCCAAGGATGAAGCCTCAATCACTTCTCTGGGCAACATGTTCCAGTGTTTGACCACTCTCACTATGAAAAGGTTTTTTCTTATGTTTAAAACAGCTTTTTCTGTGTTTCAATTTGTGCTCATTTCCTCTTGTCATTTCAGCAGACACCAATGAGAACAGTCTACCTGCCTCTTCTTCATTCCCTCCCAGGTATTTATACACATTGATAAGATCCTCCTGAGCCTACTTTTCTCCAAGCTGAGGAGTCCCAGCTGTCTCAGACTCTCCTTTCCATCTTACAGATACTCCAAGCCCTTAATCATCTTGGTGGCACTTCACTGGACTGGCTCCAGTAGAATCATATAGAATGGTTTAGGTTGGAAAGGACCTTGAAGATCATCGAGTTCCAACTCCTTGCCATGAGCAGGGGACACCTCCCACTAGACCAGGTTGCTCAAAACCCCATCCAGCCTGGCCTTCAACACTTCCAGGGATAGGGCATCCGCAACTTCCCTGGGCAACCTGTTCCAGTGCCTCAACACCCTCAGAGTGAAAAATTTCTTCATAATATCTATTCTAAATTTACCTTCTTCCAGTCTGAAGCTATTAGCCCTCATCCTATCACTACATGCCCTTGTAAAAAGTCCCTCTCCAGATTTCTTGCAGGTGCCCTTCAGATACTGGAAAGCTGCTATAAGGTCTCCCTGGAGTCTTCTCTTCTCCAGTCTGAACAATCCAAATTCTCTCAACCTGCCTTCATAGGAGAGGTGCTCCAGCCCTCTGATCATCTTTGTGGCCCTCCTCTGGACCCACTCCAACAGGTCCATGTCCTTCAGTAAGTTCATGTCTCTCTTGTACTAGGGAGCCCAGAACTGGACACAGTGCTCCAGGTGTGGTCTCACCAATACTGAGCAGAGGGGAAGGAAGGATTGCCACTCTCAACCTGCCAACAGTGCTCTTCCCAATGCAGCCCTGGATGCTGTTGGCCTTTGCCACAAATGTTCATTACTGGTTAATGATCAGCTTCTTGTCCACCAGGACTCCCAGTCAGGACATTTGGATAGGCCTACTTCTCCAGCCTGCTGAGGTCCCTCTGAGGGGCAGCACAGCCAACTGGTGAACCAACTACTCTTCTCAGTTTTATATTGTCTGCAAACTTGCAGAGGGTGCAGTCTTCCTTTTGCTGCTGATACATCTGTAGAAGCTCTTGTTGCCCATCACATCCCCTACCAGATTCAGATGGGATTCAGCCTTCCTTCCCTATAGACAGATCTGAGTGATCTGTCCCTGCTTCCACCTCCTGTATGCCTTCTTTTTATGCTGGAGTTTAATGAGGAGCTCCCTGTGCATCCATGCAGGCCCCCTGCCACCTTTGCTTCTTTACTGACCTAAATTTTTTATTTTCAGGATTCTATTGTGTCTCTCTGTTCTGTTGTGTTTTGTCAATATATGCACTGTTGGCTGGCTACCCTCTACAACATTACAGATTACCATCTGGCTTGGTAAGGGCTGAAAGAACTAACGTTTCTAATAGTTGTTTGTTCAATCTTCTTCTTTAAAGACTACATCTTCATAATCACCATCATAGTAATAGTTATAGCAGTGTAGAAATATTACTTCTATATATACAAAATTTTGATGTAGTATGGTTGCAAAAGAAATCATGACACCACAAAAATGAAGGATGTGTGTATGAGATCATTCACCTCCGTAAGATTCATTCAACAGTATGAAGAAAGAAACTGCCTTGTCTTCTGGAATGTAGGAATATCTATAACATATCTTCTGAATAAGCTGAATAAAAGTAATTGCACATGTTCCAACTATATTACAAATTAGTGTTCATGGATTAGTCTTCAGACATATTCTTTTAGGTACAGTCCCTAAAAAAGTTCATTTATGTATTTTCCACACTGGATATTTATTCAGACACACACTTATTAAGGACAGTTAAATTAACCAAATAATAATTTAAAATACTATGCAGGGAAAATATGTGACATACGACAAAATGATCCTTTGAGAAATACAATTTTACTTAAAAAAATCAAGCATACTTTTAACAAAACCCATCAATCAAATAGTATTTCATGTAAGTAAACATCTCTTCAATGGTATTTACATGACTACTTTAGCAGCTGTCATCTTGGAAGAACTACTACTATGTCCAGGCTTCCCCTCAGGACTTTATAACTCCTGTGAATGGATCATTCAGAAATAAGTAGAATATTTTTTAATGTGTATTACTACATTCCAGAAAACTACAGAATGGTAACATAATGGTTGACTGTGCATTGTTTGTTTAACATCTCCTTTTCTAGAGAGAAACCTTGGAATGCTTAGCTCAGATTTTGTCATTTTCTGCATCATACATAGTTTTTCAATTTAATTATAATTGTTAATTTTTGTCATAACAGAAAATTCAGCTTGAGCAATTAATGAGCATTTTAATTTCATCACACCGAAAACCATAAATTACTGGTCAACCAAGATTTTGGTAAGTAACTAGGTTTGAGTTGTTTGAAAGTATATTAGGTGTTTATTTTCACTGAAATAATCTGTTGGCTGAAGAGCTCTGATCATCTGGTCCTTGTGGCACCATTTTTAATTGCTTAATTTTTTACATCATAAAGGAATCCAGCAATTAGATGAAAAATGCTCTCTAGTTTCAAAGAGAAAATTTTTGAAAATGAATATTGAAACTGAAACTGGTACAAACAAGGTATCTAATTACTTCAGAAAATCTCTTCCAAAAAAAAAAAGTTCAGGAAATACATTTTACTTTGCAAAAAGTTGTTGATGGAATTGGATTGAACTATTATCGGTTAAAATAGTCTTCTTCAGTATTTCCACATTACAAATTGAGATCCACAGGCTTTGCTTTCCGTCAGGTATTCTTTTACTTTGCCATTTTGGTCCCTAGGCTATCATTGTTTGGCCACATGAGGCTTCTGTTACTCACATTTTCATACATAGTGGCACTGAAAAATGAAATCTATTTCTGAATATCATAATCCATCAAAAAGTGCCATAGATTTCAAATTCCAAATACCTACACAATTACAATTGATAATGGTTGTTGCACTGTTATGAGACCAGAAATTCTTACGGAAAGAGCTAATTTTCTACTTAATGCTTTAGTGAAAGGAATTATTTTAGTTTTCCAATGCTTTTCATATTTTTTTAATACGTGTGTTATAGGAATAAACCTTGTCATCATTCTTTGATCTTGAAGTTTCATATTAAGGTTCTAAAAATTACCGGTAACATTATAAAATAAAGAAAAAAAATTTCACTGTTGTAAGTCTATTACTTAGTTCTACAGTGAATTAGTCATTCGTGATCAAAGAGCAGCACAATTTCAAAACTGAAAAGCAGACATGCAGGGAAACTCACTGTACAACCAAAATTCCCATCTCTCAGTGCTCATTTCTCATTTTTCCCCTAACTACCTGC
>NW_009649042.1:325617-350895 GCF_000708025.1 Charadrius vociferus | reverse complement strand
AATTAGTAACATCTTTTCTTTTTCCTGAAATTGTTTTTACCTTTCCTTCTCTCAAACCAAGTTGATGTCTTCTCTTTCTCCTAGAACTATTCAAATAAATATTTCTGGTCTCACTCCCTGCCCTTTATGTATTGTCTAGCACACTGTTAACAGCAATAGATTTCACTATTGACATACTAGATGCCACCTGCCATTGAAATCCCAAACATCTGTCCTTTGCATTATTGCAGTTATGCATATTGTCCTTTGGCTACTTGAGGGTAGACTTTCTAGAGATTTCTTCCCCCAAGAGACATTAATAATGTGTCTCAACCATCCTGAAAAAACTTGAGAAAATAAACAACACTGACTGGTTACTCAGTAATTAACAATACTTCTACTAGGGAGCCCAGAACTGAACTAAAGACAGAGGAAAAGAAAGAAAAAAAAAAAGGCTTTCTTGTGTTTCAAGGGGCAAAATAACTAATGACTATCTCTGTTACATTATTCCCCAATTCTCTTTTGTAGTCTATGATAGAGGAGTCCAGCTGCTGGAAAGGTTTATCTCTTGCCCCAGTCATGATGTTACCATCATCACCACCTGTCTTTACTGCTGCACTTGTCACCCTTCTCCTCTGCCCACATTTTCCAGCAGAGTTTCATCCCTTGCAGAGGGACCTGAGGGTCCTGACTAAATTGTTAACATGACAGGGAAAAGCAACTGGTGTCTCCTTCCCATTTTCTCAATTTTACTCTTTTTAAACTTGATTCTGTCACAGGCCGCAGCATGGTTACATGTTCACCCAAGTACACTGAACTGAGATCTCTCACCACGGGTTTTCAGTTGTGAATAAAAACTCAAGCTTCAAAATGTATTGAAGCACTTACAATGCCTCAAATCCTTACATAACTGATCGCAAATGAGGATTAGCCTGCCCTGGCAGCTACCTTTACTTGCCAGCAGATGCTGGCAGAACACTTTTTCCCTGGGGACGTTTCTCTCCATCTGCAGTTTTAAATAGCTTTGGATTCCTCTTTTGATCCATTTATCAACAAAGGTCAAAAGCAAATTTTTTGTTTAAGGTTTCAAGCCAGTGTACTAGTAGGCAAAAGAGGAAGTTATCAAGATTCTTTCTCCCAAGCAGAGGGTCCCTACCGGGCAGTAGAAAAGTGTTTGCATGCCCTTACTGTCTGTCACACTGTTCTTGCTTTTTTTGTCCAACAAGTGGTACTTCTTCAGAAAGAATAGTTCTATTCTCACATCTTCTCAGTCTTACTTATAGCCTGGCAATGAGGATATTCTACTAGGAAATAGAAGCAGGAGGTTCAAAATGCTGGGGAGGACAGAGAATCAGTTATTCTTATTCTAAAGTGCACACATACCTCTAAACCTAGTTGTAACCCCTAGCCCGGGCACACTTATGCCAGATGCCTATGTAACACATGGATGGATCTTTTCTCCTCCTCACCTAGCACCTTCCTGAAGGACAAACACTGGCACTGTGAGTTCTGTGTTGGACTCTGGGCTGGGGTTACATGCTAGGCATGGATTTTTCCTATTGTGGAGCTAAAGACTGCCAACCCTAGCAGATGGTTCAGTTGAGTCAAGATAGGACAAGTAAGAAAATTACTGTGAAACTGTTCTTCCTTATACCTTTTACCTCTTTACTACTTCCTCATTTAGAGGAATTATGAATTTCAGGGTGAGCTGTTTCTTCTCCTTCCAGGTAAACATCAAGGTAAATTTACAGCTCTGGCACGAGCTATATCATTTACATGTATATACTACAATATCAGCTGTGTTTTGACTGTGATCACTGATTCTGTGTTGATAACATTCTAGCTGACAGATAATACAATTGAACAGATTGGAAAGATATTGTGCCCTTAACAGTCTGGCTTCTGCAATAAAATGATACATTGGATAAGCAACACCCTATGTTTTGCACTGATGTCTCTGCACAGTTTTATATTCTAAGTATTATCGTTAGCTAAGCAGCTTTTACAGTATGTCGTTATTTACACCCATGCAATATCTCCAAGGGTAGCATCCAGGAGCAGATGTCAGACATTCTAGCCTTGTAACAAAAGTCTCTAGCCTATGATAAACATATAAAAGGAAATGTTCTTAAGAAGGCTGTCAGGTCCTTGCCCTTCTGGAGCCTGAGAGCCACATGGCACTCAGTGGAGTCAATGGAAATCTTTTCATTAACTTCAGTGAGCTTTGCATTAATACTTCAAGTTTCTGTAGCTGTCCTGATCTGCCACCATACAAATAATGAGATGAGTTGAACAATGCCCTTCAAAGCTAGAAAGACAGAAGAAATTGTTTCATCCATCCATTTCTGACAGGGGTGAAGGGCCACAACAGAGGACTGTAAAGAGATACCACACAGTGTCTCAAAATGGGAAATGAAAATGCTCATTACACTCTTTAAAAATCCAGAGGGATTTAGATGGGTGAGTCTCTATTGGATCCCTAATAATTCTTCTTAAGGATAAATCCATAAGAGGAATTAGAAGGGAGATAATGACTGAGGTTGATATACATTTGTTGAAACTTCTTTCCTGTCTGTCAGGACCATGCCTGTAGGCTTTTAAGCATTTCAGTGCCACTCCTTAAGTGGAAAACCACCAATGAATACTTAAAAGTAGCTTCAATATAAATCACAGCTAATTACTTTAAAATCTAAAAGAAAATTATTTTTTTCACAATACTAAGTCATCGCCACAGCAAATTCAGGATAATAAATATATAAAAATGGGTTCAAAAATAATTAGGCATATTTTTGGAAGAAATGTTCATCTAGCAGTATTAAAAATAATGGTGTGGATACAACTGAGACTCGTGAACTTTCTATGAAAAATGGTCATTGGAGGACACACTTAGGAATACTATTTCCTAAGTGCCCACTCTTAGCCTCTATCATAGACAGAGGCTTAGATAAGCTAGATGTCCTTGTTTTCAGTGTGAACCCCAAACTGTCTGCTACTAGGCCAAACAGCATATTTTAAAGGTTGTGATTGTCAGGTAGGGAGACAGAAAATAAGGAAGATCAAACAAAGACATGTAAAGACATAAACAGATCAGTTGTGCATTAGATGGAGGTGTCTCACAGAGACATACATAGTTCACGTTACTCATTTGCAAAAGAAAAAGAAATATGAAAAGATAGAAAAGACAGCCTACTGAATGTAATAAAACTTAACTAGAATTGCCATTAAGTTTAAGGTAAATAGTCCTGTATGTCTAGATTTGGTAAAGTTTTGTCCATTATGTTGTCATTTGCCAAGACTATATGTCTTAGAAAATATATATTGTTTATATCTTGAAAAAGTTACAAATTGCCATGTCCCTCCTCCCAGCAGGAAAGTTGTCAAGGAAGAAGTTTCTCACTGTTCTCATATTAAAATTTTCCATGTAAAAATAGAAAAATTTCATGACACCTATTAATTTTGTGAACCCTCAAATCATTTCCTAATAAAAAAAGAAAGGACACATGAGAAAATACAAGACCCTTCAGACTATTAGAACATGAAGTATAGTCGATACTGAAATCTTTCATGTTTGTTTATCTCTACACTCTCAAACAGATATTTTTTTCCAATATATTGTATATCTTACAGTATATTATACAAACAATAAGCAATTGGAACAATCTCTGTCAAAATTTTGAGAAAGTGAAATCATACATTGTGGTTTTGAGCAAGACATAATCGAGAAATCTTAATTTAACATAAGAATGATTGGATGAAATTCTGATATTATTACACTTAATACTAGATTAGATTAATTCTAGCATTCTTTTTTGCTATAAAATTTATTAACTGATTAAATTTCATACTTCAGTTTTAGTTGGAATATGACAGATTTCACACAAGAAAATTAATTGGGAAATTTAAATATATGGAGTCTGACATACCCTACTGAAAATGAATAAAGCTACATAAGGAATTTAAGAGCACTGGTTTAGTTCCAGCTAGTCCCTTGATTCCTTCAACACTTTCAAGAAATGCAGTTCCTACTAAAGGGAAAACTATTGCTTATTTCAAAGCAACCAGAATCCCACTATATCTGCTGCATTTCGCTGTGCAATTGTATGCGTATTTCCTTGTTGATAAAATAGTCATATTTCTATTTTTTTCACCCTGCACCTTCTAATATTTGCATAACAAAATCAGTTGCATTATTTAGGTCGCTTCTCACATTGCAAGCTCATAAGTAAAATATTTTCACAAGTCTCTGGTTAGCACTGAAATACCAATTTTTCAAAGACATTTAATTAAGAAACATTTTTTTTTTTCTCCCAGCTGAATTTATTGCCCGCCTTAACATACTTATGACCATAATTGCAAACCTAACTGCTTGATAATAATCTCAGATCTCTTTGTGTACTAATTTGTCCTCATTTTGTGACTTATCACAAGGGTTTTGCCATCATTCCAAATGATGAGTTTTAAAGCCATATAATTTTCTCTTGTTCTTCTTGTGACCTTGAAAATTTCCCCGAAATTCTTAAAATAAATTGTCCTTTTAATTATTGATAACCAGTCAGACAGCTGTTTCAAATGCTGTCTTTACACACCTAATCGGAGTTTCTGGTGGTCATTTGTTTACTTATTCCATTCAGAACAGCAAGAGCAAAATGATATATTGGGTATCAAATCTTCTTTAACACTAAAATGCTGCAACCTGTTGCTCATCTGTCTACGGATGATAGCTAAGTTAATATATACTTTCTTTAGCCATGAATTTGGAAGATGAGTAACCAAAACTCTACTTTCAGTAGAGTCATATCATAGGACTGTCTCTTCTCTATGCCACAAGCTTTCTACTCATCTACCTATGATAGGCAGCAAAGCCTGACACAAAGCCTTGCCATAATTTAAGACAGGAATACTTCCTTCGGAAAGACCTTCCTCTTAAAAACTGGATATAGCAGCAACACACATCCAATCAATGCAACTGTAACATAAATATGCTCTTCTGCTCTTGTTGCACATATAGTTATTTGGGAATTTTTTAGGAAGTCAAGTATAAGGAATGAGTAATTTGGTCTACAAGCTCCTCCCTGATGTGACTTCTATGTCAGCAACTTTGTTTTCACCTGCATCTTTCAGGAAGACAACAGGACTTTGGTGGGTTTGACCTTGGTCAGCAGCCCGATCCCCACCCAGCTGCTCTCTCACTCCCCCTCCTCAACAGGATGAGGGGAGAAAATAAGATGGAAAGCTCATGGATCAAGAAAAATACAGGGAGATAACTTACTAGTTACCATCACGGGCAAAACACTCAGTTTGGCTCCGGGGGCAACAATCAAGGCCATGGTGGCCCAGGGTTCTTTAATCCTACTGGTGAGAGGGAAGAGCTCAAGGAAGAGTGGATGGATCCTGTGGGTAAACAACTGTTTGCACAGCTGGTATCAACAACAGGGATTAAGCTGGAGCATGCAGCGATAGGAGTAGGAAAGCTGAAGACCATCTGGAGTTGAATCTGGCCAATGTTATTGTGAGGCCACTTTCAACTGTCTTTAAAAGGTCATGGTGAGTGGGGAAGGTTCCTGAGGACTGAAGGACAGCAAACGTCAGTCCTTTCTTCAAGAAGGACAAGAGGAAGGATCCACAGAATTACAGGACAGTAAGTCAGTATCTTGGAAGGTGATCGAGAAAACCTTCCTGGAAATAATTTCCAAACATATGAAGGACAGAAAGGTGATTGGGAGTAGTTGGCATGGATTTGCAAAGGGAAATCAGGCATAATCAACCCTATAGCCCTCACAATGTGACTGGCTCAGTAGATAAGGGGAGGGCAGTGACTGTTGCTTATCTTGACTTCAGTGAGGCTATTGGCAGTCTACATCACTTCCTCATAGACAAACTGATGAGACATGGGCTAGATAAATGGACAGTGAGGTGGACTGAAAATTGGCTGAACTGCTGTGCTCAAGGGCTTGTGAAGAGAAGTACAAAGTCCAGTTGGAGGCAAGTCGCTAGTGATTTACTCCGTGGGTTGATATTGGGGCCACTGCTGTTCAACATCTTCGTTAATGACCTAAATGATGTAGTAGACTACACCCTCTGCAAGACCACAGACAATTCAAAACTGGGAAAAGTGGTTGGTTCATGAGGTGGCTGCCCTGCCCTTCAGAGCGACCTCAGCAGGCTGGAGAAATGTGCCTAGTGGAATGTCATGAAGTTTTATAAAGGGAAATGAAGAATCCTGCACCTAAATCCCAGGCACCACTACAGACTGGGGGCCAGCCAGCTGGAAAGTGGCTTTGCAGAGAACATCCTGGGAGTTCTAGCTGCACCAAGTTGTCCACAAACCAGTAACGCACACTTGCAGCAAAGGTGGCCAACAGCATCCTGGGCTGCATTAGAAAGTGTTGCCAGCAGGTCGAGGGAGATGATCCTTCCCATCTACTCAGCACTGGTGAAAGAACATCTGGAGTACTGTGTCCAGTTTGGGGCTCCCCAGTGGAAGAGAGACGTGGACATACTGGACCTTCATTTCCATGGAACATTACTGCTACAACTTGCCTTCTCTAAAAACAATCAAAAAAATCTTACTTTCTGTTACCCTACACTTCCCTAACTGGCTATATTCTAATGCATTCCAATGTATATATTCCAATTCCATTCAACTTGATGACCTTTCTCAGGCTTCTCTAGTCCTTTTCTTTCTTATACATACTTTTGTGACTATGGTTAACAAACTCCCTTAAACTTACAGCTCTGTTGTGCTTTTCCAGTAGCACGTGCCTTCTAATTTTAACTGTATCGTAAGTCCATTGTATATCAGATATCCTGACTGTTGGAGCATTTATCTGAGCACTGAAAATTCCTAACACTGAATAAGTCTTCCAGAAATCATGTGTCATAACAAAGCTTTGGGTTTCATAAATTTTATCTATTCTATAACCCTAGCATGTTCCTAACTTATGATAAAAGCTATACATGAGAGCTTTCAACACATTATTAGTAAAGGACACATACAGAACAAAGATTTCTGCTTCTACCTCCAGTTGTTACAAGGTTTTCTGTATCACACTAATGAAAAATAAAGAGTGGTATGATTCAAATTGGCTATGGGCAAATCATGTCAATTAAGGCTTGATGGATCTTGCCTAGAATATCAAGGAAAGTGTAATAAATTTATAAATGGCAAATGTGTGTGATCTTAACAAAGTGTTAACCCAGAGAAAGTATTGAAATCCTTTACTCAGAAGCAGCATTCACCAGCAGTCTTGAGAAAGGCAAACTAATGAACCTTAATTCTGATTAAATCTCATTTGTCTCTACTTACATAAGTTCAGCACGTCTCCTTTTCAAGACCATTATATCTTGGCCTCTACACTGCCCATTAAAAGAAAACACTCATTCTGATGATTCAGATGTACTTTATAACTTTGTCTCATCCATGATGCTGTTGCTTTGAAGATACCTCAATGCTGAAGTGGTGCTAAACTGAACAGTTGCAACTTCTTACGCTGTGATCTACCTTCTTTTGTTCTCTGATTTTCTGAATTACTTCTCTGTGGCTACTGCTAAGGATGAGCTGTATGAGTGTTGTTAAGTCATATAGAAAAAAGAGATAGTGGAAAAACCAGATGCCCTTAGAGACAGCATCCTTTCAAAATTAAGAGAACTATAATTGATATAATGGAAGAAAGTTTAAGTCACAAGAACCTTTCTTCAGATTTAGGCTGGAATCCTTAAGCAAAAGAACTTCATCCCATCTACACAGTCAAATATGTCTAAAGATACACAAAGTTCTGTTTTAAAGATAGAGATCACATCTATTAAAAAATAGGGTTTTCACAGATTAGGTGTAGATTTTGAGGCAGCACTTTTATAATGATGTTCATTCTTTATCTCCTGGATTTCCATTCTATGTTTTTACACACTTACAGCCTTGGCTTCCACATTTTAATCCAATATCACACACAAAGGTATGAATCCCAGTACCTCATTTTTGCATTCAGTTTCCAAAACATAGCCTGAAGGAAAACTCTGGAAAGTTAAAACAAGGCAGAATCTTTAAAAGCTGTCCTTTGCCTTTTTAAATGCTGCCTTTCAAGTTGTCTATAAATACTTCTATGTATTACATAACCAAAGTTATTGTTACCTTTGACAACTGAGGTTTTTCATTGATTATGCTGAATATCTCATTTAGCAATAAAAACCAATGAAAAATCTTAACAAATACTAGTATATTCTAGAAGGAGATATGGCAATAATAGTCATGTATCTTCATATGCCATATAAAATACACTAAAATTAACTTAATATTCAATAAAGACTCAAAGAATTATATAATGATGTAAAATTGTTAATAAAAATTCAAATATTTTTATGAGTAGGCAGTTTCAAACCAGTACAGTGAAACCTCTTCCAACAAGGTATGAGGTCAAACATCGTTTTCATCTGCATTTGTACCCTGCCATATTCCAAAGCTGAACAGGCCTACCTAGTCACCATGTAGTTTATACAAGCCACTTTCTACTAATTGCAAGACAGTGACATTAATTGTAACAGTACTAATGAAACTATAACATCAAATATGCTCTGTATATGGCTGCAATACCCTTCTCCACCCATGCTGAGCTTTTTGAAAGCACTAAGTTCTCTAAACACAATCTCAAAATCCCTTTTTATCAGAGATTGACTCAAGTCTGAGTACTTCAGCACATGTTTAAGTTGCCTTGTTAAACAATTATTTTTTCTTTTGGAGTCAGGTAAGTATCTATTCTTAGTAAAATAATTTCAAAAACTTCTTTCACAAGGGCTAAGTTTGGTTAAATTAATCCTCAGTAGATATAACAGAATAGGTTATTTACAAAGTCACTATAGTTTAGCTATATCTCTGAGCCCTTAATAACAGACTTACCACCTTTTTATGATTAAATTGCTTTCAAAAGAGTGATTTTCCAGAACTTAGTAGCTTCACCAGCTCACAAAGAATGCAGTAAACACCTGTCCCCTGTGGTGTGCCACTAGAGTACAAGAGATGGAGAGGGAAAGGCAGTATTAGAGAGTTCTCATCACTTCCCCTTGATCCCTGAGTTAGGGGTTACAGTGCAGGATTTCCCTGTTACCTTCTTTGACGGCTCTGGTTTAATGATTCCCTGTTTCATTCTGAATGTAGTTAAATAAAACTGTAGAGATGATTTTTCACACTGCGTGATCCAAAATAAAGCCAATTATCTGAGAGGAAGAAAAGAGTTGTGCAAGAGACTAGTCATCTGGCAATACAGGGTTACCCTACTATTTCTACCACGTAACCCAAAATACCAGAGGTGATTGGAATGTTTTGGGAGTATAAGTAATCAAATTGCAGATAGAAAAATCTTGAGGCTTTAAAGTATGGTTCTTACAACTGCATTTTTTCTCTTTTCTTCCATTAAAAATTGTACAGCAAAATAAAACAGTTTATTTAAATAAAAGGCAGCTAAAAACCATTACTTCCCAAAGAAAATAGATCATATACTGTGAGGGATTTGGAGAAAACAGTCCAAATATATTCTTGTGTTTTGAATTTCCAGGGGCTTCTGCCATACTTTTTCATACTAAATAAAGAAAAACTCCTGTTAGTCTTATGGAGTCCTGCTCCCGTAACACATTGAACACGTGTCTTCTATTAGGAAGAGAATGCCTGTAGGGTGTAAGGCCTGTCTAGTCAGACTTTAAACATAGACATATAAGGGATGCAGATACTTTGCCAGGATTCTCTCTCTTTTTTTTTTTTTTTTATGATAGAACTTCAGTGAGAATTTACATAGGAATGAGAGAAACAAACCTGAAAAAAAAATAATCTTTCAGAACACATAAAATATTGAGGGAAGTAATTACATCTGTTAGCAAGGTTCCCTTTGTGATACTGACAAAGTAACTTGAACAAATGCATGAATCTAAACATAACTTTGGATTGATTATTTACACTTAGATAAACAAAAGCACATTTTTTACAGTCAAGCTTAGGTTAGGTCCAATAAAGTTACACGTTGCAGCTAACTTTCAGACCCCTGAAACTTAAACTCAGATCTAGTTTCTTAATAGTATTTGTGGATGCAGGGTACCTCAGAATAGGACCCAAGACAAGTAACACAGAAGAAGCCTCCTCAAAGCAGTTATTAGAAAAAATATGAGGAGGAAAATGTGTCTTCAAACATCTCTATTGCCTAAATTGTCCCTGACATGCTTATTTCCGTGTCGTCGAAGAGCTAAGAGGGATTTCATGTCTTATTCCAGAGAAATACTAAGAATGCAATCCTTCTGTCTTTTCCTGATTAGTGCACACATGTGCGTGCACACTCAAACACCCCTTGTGAAGCGTGGGCATTTTGTTCTTCAGTCTGGAGGGGCCTCACATGCACACACAGACACACACACTTTAGAGTGACTCAGGTAGTTCTCTAAGAATTATTGCTTTGCAAGAAGAAAGAACACTCTACATATCTCCTGTAGACTCTTTCTACATTGAACGATTTATGAATCATCCATGATTTCAAGTTTATGAAAAAAAAAAAAAAAAATTCATCAAAGAAGTGAAGACATAACATTGTTACCAGGTGGCTAGGACAATCTTCCAGAAAAGAGAAGGGTTTTTTATCAAACTAGTAACTGTTTAGTATAAAATGTAGAAAGTAAACAAGGAGCGGGATTAAAATGGAGCTACTTTCTCAGCAGAGATGCCTGGTCACTAGGGTACAAAGTCACAGTCCATCCTCTGGGCTCTCTCTCTTTCTGTCTCCCTCTTACTCTCTTAACCTTGAACTCTTTCTAGAATGGCAACACAACTTCTGAAGAGATGTAAAATGCCTGGTCAATACCACCCAAAGCAACCTTAAAATAATATTCGCATGGTGATCTATTCTACTGGAGTGCATGATTTCCCCTTGGGCTGCATATGGCATACAATGCAGGTTCTCTGCTTTCTTGATGGAAGCTCTAACTATGTGCTACTATATAGAGGGGAGAAGCATTGGACTGAGCTTGGTTGAGCTTGGAACAAAATTGTCCCAACTTTTGCAAAGGCTTCTGTTTATACAGGGCACCTTGTGCCAGCTCAGCACCAACCCCAGCCACATGGTGGAACAGAAGTAAAGAATTTGTGATCAGAGTTCTCCACGCTTCATCTAAATGCTTTAAGCATGTACAAAATGGGCAAAGTGTAGGAAAAGGCAGGCTGCCTGTTTGTTTTGCATTTAGGCCATTAAATTCTGTCTGTCCTAAATGAAGAAATACAATAACATGAAAAAAGCTTACATGAAAAAGCAGTTTTGGCACTATGTTACTGACTGCAAAACTGGGGACAACTGTGAATTTAGATACAAAAAAGTTGATAGGGTCAATGTGGGGAGCGAAGTTGGCTATATAGAGGTAGGGCAGTTGATAGGGCTAATACAGTTATTTTACAAGCAAGGACTACGACAGTTGTTACTGTTCTTAGTAGAGGGCTTTGCACATTTATACTGTAACTGTGTTAATAACTTCATCTTATTTGAATACAACTAAAAAAGCACAACTATTTATTGAAATAACTGTGGGGAAATATTAAAAAGATGCATTTCTATGCTTTTATTTTTAAAGAACTCTGAAGACTAAGGGGTTTTTGAAGGTTGGGAGAAATTGTTTAATATACTTTGATAGGAAAAGGGTACTTTTATTAAGCTTAAGAAGGCTTTATGTTTTACTAAATGCTCTCAAGACCAGAGACTGTAGGTAAGTGACAGTTAAAGAAACCCCATCTATAATTGAATTTCATCATGCTGACAGGCAAAAAGACATAAAGAAGCACCCGCTGTGTCTTAGGGGGTCTCAGATAAACATAAAAACTGTACTCAGATCTCCCCAAGATGAAACCTCCTGTTGTATAAAAAAATGGTTCTACTTAAAGTTCAGGGACATCTAATACAAATGCATTATTTATTTTCAGGTACCTAAAAAGAACTACAGAAAAATAACCTTTTTTGGTTATAATAAAAAATTCGGCAACATCTACATTAAGGTTTCCTGTGTTATCTCAGTTTAACTTCTTTTGTTTATTAACTTATAATTTGTGTTTTCCTTAAACGTATTCAGTTGTGAGCAAAGCATGCAATGATACATCCAATTATTATTAAGTTCAGAATCAATGGATATCTGTAGTAACTTTGACTTGTTTATTGACACTGAAATTGTGGATAGAGTATAAGTCTTGGGATGACTTTCTTTTCAGCACTTGTTAGTATGCTTCATCGATTTCTAGGACTGAGTTTATATATTATATATACCATTCTTACAACCATGTTCTGTTGTTTGGGATTATTTTTAGGGAAGGGAAGTAGCGAAACACTATAACTGCAGTAATAGTAAACCAAAAAGGAGAAAAAAATCAAACGCTAATAAAGCATTGTAACTTTTCATAAGGTTTACAGTAGCCTTGTAGTTAGTTCAACTTACCAGTAAGTCATCATTGTAAATGTAACATATATTGGTAACATAACCTAACACCTCAGAATCTAAAGCTCTAGCTTCCAATTATTCAAAAAAACCAAGTTTTAAAAATATTATCATTGCAGCTATCAGTTTAATATAAATTACACAAACACACTCTACACTAAAGGGAAATGCTGGAAGTATTTTAGAACTTGGTATTTTATCACAGCACATAATATATATTTGCATATACTTTACCACAGTGAAGTGAAAAGCGGTACTTTATGTTGACATTTTATCCAGTAACAATTTTGATAGAGTTCCTATAGAAAACCAAAATAAACCAAAACAAAAAACCCCACACCTTATTTTTTTCTATGAATTCTGATAACTGTGTGTAACTTGTGTAACTTTTTTTTATGAGCAAGCAAAAGAATGTAAATATTTTTGGTAAGCCTAAGTTCTGGATTACAAAGTCTCCGGGGCATATTAGGTAATTTAAGAACTCACTCGTGAATAGAAAACACAAGGAAGCATCTGTGAAAAGATAAAAATTTAACTCTGATACAGAAAACATAACATGATTTTAATTAAGTTTGGCAACTGAATACTGACTTTTGATTCTGAAGCTGGGCAGGAGCCTTGGTTATATGGTGAATTGGGCATATAAAGTCTATTGTTTAATGCATGTGAGAAGTTTTGACAAAGTTTCTTTCAAACCATGGAATATTTTAAAACTTAATCATATTATTAGGAAAACGAGATTCGTGTATTTTCTAATGAAAACACATATATATATATGTCCTGTTTTGAGGTAAAACAGAACCAATTTTCTGTTCAGTAATTTTACTTTGCAGTTAAGCCTCTTCTAACTAACTGAACTCTCTGAAAGTCTCTGAAATTAACAGCATATTGTGGAGACACTGTTCGTCTGTGGCCAGCCTGGCCCAAATCACAACAATATATAAAATAAAGATGTATATATAAGATAACCACCGCTTCATACAGCTTCTTCTTAAATAGATACCAAGTGGGAGGGAACTTCTTGATGCACTTCAGAACACAACTTACCACAGGTCACATATCAAGCAAGTCCTGTGGCTGAGAACAGAAAGGAGCCTTAGCCCAGCACTGCACTCCCTGTAGTAGGACTGGCCAGTTCCTGACACTGCTGCCATGTTTGGCACCAGCAGAGATTTATGCTAGCACCAATAATGATAACCTAAAACATGTTTAAAACAAATTTCTCATTAGATGTGAAAAAGGTTTACTATTACACATTTTGAAGTCCTAGAGAGAAGAATCTGAAAAGTTAATTTATTTGCATTTGCGAGGCCTGTAGAGTTGGTACAACAGCGGAAGCCAAAAATACTTGTAGCTAGTTCCCTATCTTTTTGAGATATTTGCCTAAATTTAAGGTTACAATTATAGCTGGACTGAAGATCTAGTTTTATTTTTGGATTCTAAATGCATTTAGGTGCATGAGAATATGAGAAAATGGCATTAAATGGGGAAGAGATTGTCTGGAGACATTCAAAACCCGCCTGGACGCTGTCCTGTGCAACCTGTTGTAGGTGACCCTGCTCTGGCAGGGGGGTTGGACTAGATGATCTCCAGAGGTCCCTTCCAACCCTAACCATTCTGTGATTCTGTGAGATTTCAGTCTATGGGTAAGGCTAAGGCTGGATTAGAAACAGATTGAGACAAGAAGACTGAAGATCTAGGCTAATTTCTGGATCCTTTAGTGCCTAGAGAGCTAATACAGGGGCATATAAGTGTCAAGGACAATGGCTTCTGCTTAGTTTGAAGGCAGATGTGACCTGCTTATTTAAGAAAATGTGTAAGATCAGGACCCAGAGGGATGAAGGAGCATAGTGTTATTGATAGCACCTGAAAAGCACAAAGGGCTGTGAAAGACCAGGCACTGGAGGAGCAAATTGGTTCTGGTTAGTTTTTTAGATGTTACAGTGTTCTGGGTATAGTTATCACTAGGGATAAAGTTCAGTCCTGAGAATATAAACAAAATTCTCCAGCATCTGAGGAGTTTACCAGCAATGCTACTTACAACAAGTATGAATTAGAGTATACCTGAAGAAAGCTTTGATTTAACTTTGAGAGTAAGAAGAAGTGATGAACAAGATTTCTTTTCAGGTTCCTGTAGCTCTGCACTCCAGAATGCAGAGCACCAGAGGCTTGAAGTGGGTCACATGTACGAGCATGGTATAGTCCACAACTGTAGATTACAAACAACATTTCTGGTTTGGGTGGCAGTTTAAGTTTGCAAGCAGGAACTGAATTTTTCAATTCATATGTATGATTTGCAGGCCTAAGATAGTGTGATTAGCAGGGTCAAACAGATCAGAATGAGATGGACCTGACCAGCAAGTCTATTGTTAAAGTTTGGTTTATATTTCATTTCAGTATGAAAATTAAGATTAAGAAGTACTGAAGATGTGGGTTACATGTAACCCATAAGACTCACAGAGTCAGGGACAGAAAGCATTAAATGGCTGAGACTATTTTTGGAAGCTGCAAATAAGACAGAAAACAAGATCTAGAAATTGGGGAAACAAATATCTTATAGCTGATCTCCTGTCTTTAAAAAAAAAAAAACCAAAAACTAACTGTAATAAATAACCTCCTTTTACCAGCAATCGATGCCCACATCAATATTATACATTAGGCTTTCCAAGACCATCGGTCAACTTGGCTGAGAAGATCCTGACTATATTGTAACCCATTTAGCTCTAGAGGTTTCGCTTTAAAGCCCCTAATCTTTAAAACAAGCATAAATATAGCTTTAAATAAGATACGCAAACTAAATCTGCCTCCAGTCTAGTGAAAACCCACTTGCCTCTATTGCTAAACTCTTATCCCAGCTCTATGAGACTTGTAGTTCCAGTATAAACATAGATTTTTGGGTATCTTCTGCACCAGTCCCTAACCGAGGCATCAGATCTTACTCTGGTCTTAAACACAGTTTTCCTTTAAACACCAGTCTCTGTTTTAATCTACACAGGCTGCAACAATTAACTTTTTTCAGTCACTGATGAACTGTTATATTCCCTTACAATCATTACAGCACCCATGCTAGATTTATGTGAAGTATATTCAAACCAGAAATAAAACCATTTACCCAGGCCAGCTGTGGGATCATCCTAATTCTTCAGACATTATAAAACACAAAATTCTCAAAACTTTTCAGCACCTCTTGTACAGAACCCAGATTTATCCTTGCCCTAGCCTCGATTCTAGCCCTTCCCTCCGCTATGCTATGCTTTAAGGGCGCATAAACTGCTTAACTAAACCTAGCAATAAACTCAATTTCTTCATCTGATTCTCTCAGCATACACTTATTTCTATTCCTAAACCTCATTAAAACAGTAAATCCTCCAACATAATCATCATACCTAAAGACTCAAAAGAAGCACTTTTTCTAACAACATTCATCCTCATTCTGCCTCTGCAAAATACATCTTAAAAGACTTCAGTCCCTGATTTTCTTGATACTACTCCATACCATAAAATTAGCTCCAAACTTTACATTTTCCTTAGAACTATGATCCCTTCCCTTGCAGAACTAACTTTAATTTCTCACTCATACCAAAATCAGGTATGATTATGGTCCTATGGACATTGCAGGAAAGAAAAAGCCATTATCCCAACTCTGTAGTCCCCTTTATCATAGTACTACTTCTTATTTTAAAACTTTTTAACAGTAGTCTTATCCATAGGAAGAACTGCCTAATAAGTATCACCTAGGAGATAGTTCTGTGGCTAATCCAGCCTTCCAGCATGAAGTTAAGACAAAGGAAAAAGTTGAGGGTATGGCAAAATGAAGAGCTTACTGCATTATATTGTCAGGGCAAGCTACTTGGCAAACTGGGCTGGACCTGGCAAGGTCTGGTATCTCACAGCTAATTCCTAGATCATTTTAGGCTGATAATAAGCCTGAAAGTAAGATTTGAGTTTGGTGTTGGTAGTACAACTGGGAAGATGAGATTATAGAAATTTGTGGATATTGCTATATTTTGGATGGTGATTTTACCTTCCTCTCACCCTCACCCCCTGCCATCCACTAGCCCTACTCCCCCACACCCCCTCGCTCCCCAGTTTTGAGATTAAGTTTAAGAATAGTAGTGATTGACTTCTTAATGTTGTTGCTGGATCTTGCTAGACATGCAGGAATAGGATGAGGGTTGGGTCTGGAATGCCTGTATCCTTTTTCTCCTTAACCGGAACCTGATGTCAAAGCATACACCTGCCTTTAGCCAGAATCAAAAATAAAGTGTTTGCTCTGGTGGTTTCGACACTCATCTTAGCTCTGCATGGCTTGCAAGGTGCCTGCAAGATCAAGTTCTTCAGTGTCTATCCTAACAGCATTAATTGCATCACTGTTCCTAATCTTTGCTCCAATTTGCATCTATTAGTCATAACTGCCACAGAATGAACCATGACTCCCCCACTCCTGTTGGCACCAGCTTTTATTCCAATGCCATGAGCTTTTATTCCAATACCATGAGCCTTTATTCCAATATTGTATTATCAGCTATTTGATCTCACTTTATAACACTTTATAATTTTACAAAACTGGTGGGCACTATTATGCTACCTAAGGATTTAGGGAGGAATGAAATCTCCTGGCTGCAGTTAAACACCTAGGCTTCTGGAAAAGGTGTGAGGCTCTTATATCAATATGACACAGTAAAAACTTTTCCTGAGTTCTCAAAGGTCAGCAAAAGCAAAACTTGAACTGACAGAGGTAGACAGGTTCAGTGTAGTTATTTCCAGTCTATCATTCCCATATATTGAATTTTCAGGATCATTGATTTATTGAAAATTATAAGTTTAGTTTTAGTAAAGGTTCCACTTAGGAGCACAACAGACATAAATTCAAAATGAGATGGGTGTTGGATGTGGTACAGGTAAATGTTTTACAGCTGTTTCTCTAGCTATTATAGATAACCTGTGGTATGGTAAAGATGGATTTGGGGTGAATGTAAGGGTTCAATAAGGACAAGGTGCAAGAGCCTGAACTGAAATTCAGCTTCTGAGCCATCTGAGGCCTCCAACACAGCTTCTCACAGCTCTTTCACAACTCCATTCCCAGCAGTCTGGTCCCAGGTTACACAGCTCAATTGGATCATAGATGGCTTTGGTCAAACACCTCCTAGAGGGGAAAAGACTGCAGGGGCTGTTCTTGGTTCACTCAGGGCCCTGACAGCAAGGATGGGTGGGGAACATCTATCCAACGTTTTAGCAATAAAATCCTACCATGAGAACTGAATGAGCATAGGCTAACAGGAAAGAGGCACCAAAGAGAGCAAATGAGCCTCTCAGCTCTTTCCTCAATTATACTTGCAGTATTATTCCCTGTTAACATTGTTGCAGCCCGTGCAAAAAAGAAACCCCAGATTAGCCCCCGGCTGCTTCAGCTGAGATAAAAGCATCAAAATGTTCCAATATCCACAAAAGATAATTGTGGCACCAGGTGTATCACAGTCAATACAGAGTCAGATCTCTGTCACATTTTGTAATTGATACGGTTGAGCTATCGTCTTCGCTGTCTAACTCTTCAGTGCTGTTAACACCCATCTTCTGCTACTCTTTTACTGTATGCAGCAGGCTTTCTATATTCAGAAGCTGTGCAATCACCTGTATAGAAGTGTACAAAGAAATGCATGTCCTTAATAACAAAACAAACATCTCTGAAAATTTTCCAGGCAGCTGCTTATCTTCCCCTATTATCCTGAGCACAGAATCTCCACATCTGTTACTCTGTCTCAGTCCTGAAAATCAAGAGCCTGTTGAAAGCATCCAGGACTTCTAAATACAATAGGTCCAGGCCCTGTACATTATAGCCATCCTCCACAACGTGCCACAGAATCCCATGAAGATCAACAACTTCCTTTCTCTTAATGAAGTAAAATAGAGTATTGGTTCATGGATGGTCTAATAGCTCCTGAGAATGCTTTTCATATCATATTCATAGCAAGTAACTGGTAAGATCTAGCTTTCAGTGTTAGCGAATGCATTTGGACCACATTTTGACTTGTGATCTTCCATTCCTGCAAGAATTCCTGCAGCGGGTCTGGGATTTCCTAAACTGGCTTCCACAAATGTGATGGTTTGACAGCCCAAGGGTGGCTGGGTCTCAGTAAGCCACGTGAAAGATCTAGCAACACTTCTAGGTTTACTCTCAGGCTGAGTTTATTTGGAGTCAAACATTCCCTGTGAGTTTCAACGTCATTGACAATATCAACGGCTTGACTAACCTGATCTCCTCCTATGACAAGGTGACCTGCTTAGTGGATGAGGGAAAGGCTGTGGATGTTGTCTACCTGGACTTCAGTAAAGCCGTTGACACTGTTTCTCACAGCATTCTCCTGGAGAAACTGGCTGCTCGTGGCTTGGACAGGCATACTTTTTGTTGGGTGAAAAACTGGATGGATGGCCAGGCCCAGAGAGTGGTGGTAAATGGAGCTAAATCCAGTTGGGGGCTGGTCACAAGTGGTGTTCCTCAGGGCTCGGTATTGGGGCCAGTTTTGTTTAATTTCACTATCAACAATCTGGACAAGGGGATCAAGTGCACCCTCAGTAAGTTTGCAGATGACACCAAGTTGAGTGGGAGTGTTGATCTGCTTGAGGGTTGGAAAGCTCTACAGAAGGATCTGGACGGACCTGGGGGTGTTGGTGGACAGCCAGCTGAATATGAGCCGGCAGCGTGCCCAGGTGGCCAAGAACACCAACGGCATCCTAGCCTGTATCAGGATTAGTGTGGCGAGCAGGACTAGGGAAGTGATCATCCCCCTGTACTCGGCACTGGTGAGGCCCTACCTCCAATACTGTGTTCAGTTTTGGGCCCCTCACTACAAGAAGGACATTGAGGTGCTGGAGTGTGCCCAAAGAAGGGCAACGAAGCTGGTGAGGGGTCTGGAGAACAAGTCTTATGGGTAGCAGCTGAGGGAACTGGGGTTGCTTAGCCTGGAGAAAAGGAGGCCGAGGGGAGACCTTCTCGCTCTCTACAACTACCTGAAAGGAGGTTGTAGCAAGGTGGGGGTCAACCTCTTCTTGCTAGTAACAAGCAAGAAGAAAATGGCCTCAAGTTATGCCAGGGTAGGTTTAAAATGGATATTAGGAACAATTCACCAAAAGTGTTGTCAAGCACTGGAACAGGCTGCCCAGGGAAGTGGTTGAGTCACCATTGCTGGAGGTATTTACAAGATGCATAGATGTAGGGCCGTGGTTTAGTGGTGGACTTGGCAGTGTTAGGTTAACAGTTAGACTCAATGATCTTAAAGGTCTTTTCCAACCAAAACAATCCTATGATCCTATGATTCTATGGTTGTACTTGCTCTATGTGTTAGGTTTTCTTTTTATCATAGTCTACTGATCAGAGCAACAGCTTTTCATTATTTTCCTTAGTGTTGAACCCTCTTGCTTTCAATGTTGCTCCTATAGCTGCAGCTCTTATTGTGCCATAAGTTCTCACAATTGCTCTCAGGTTCCTCTTGAAGCTTCCATTGGGACTGCTGCTGCCGCTGCCTTTATAACTGTAGCTATAGGCACATTTGCTGCAACTGTTGCTGGTGGTGCGCTGCTAGCTCCCTGTTTCTTTCTAAAGAACTCAGAATCTCTGCTTCCTACTGGCAACAGCCTTGCTGAATGCATTTTCCATCTCAGGTGGAGTGGCTTTGCCTGTGTTCATCACAGGAGGTCTGCTGGTATCACTTCACTGGACAACTCTTCATCACTGTTTTAACAGAAAGCGAATGTAGCAATTCTACCCAGCGAACAATAACAACAAAGCCCTTCTCGATTAAACAAGATTTTTCAGTTATTATAGAAGAATCAGGACACACACAATGGCAACCCAACTCTTTTAAAACCCACAAATACTTGAAAAAATTATATGTAAGCTCTCCTACACATTCTAGCCTGAACCTTAATTCACTGAGATAGGAATTAACCTCCTGGGCTTATTGCAAGCACGTGTGTATCATTTTATTACGGAACACAAACAGTCGATTTGCTAAATTCCAAAAAAGACACATGAAGTCTATTTGAGGGAGCTAACAAAATTAGTTCTTGTGAGTCATCACTGCATTGCTGGTAAACTGAAAGTATTCGGAACAGGAAGAATAGATTAATTAGCTTTAAACTTGAACCCTGCAAAGCTCACATGGCTAGGGTAAAACCAGGAACCAGCAGGCATATAATGACTTTTATTTTATTTTCTAGCAAGTATTGATAGGTTGTTTATAAGGGTAACAGAGCTGAAGAGCAAAGCATAGTCATCTACAGGATTATAACGACGGTCAGAGATCATAACTGTCATGGGTCTTTTGCCTACAATAGTCTTCCAATTAAGGTTTCTCAACAGAAACTGCTGAAGTTTTTTTGTTTGGTTGGTTGGGTTTTTTTTTTAATATAGATTTTACAAGATCTTCAGGAATTGCTGGAGGTCTGAAGCCATAAACTGATGTTTATTTCTGAAGCAAGTATGATCATCATATCATATAAGAAATATAGCTGGTTTTCAGCAACTCAAAATAAGTGCACAGGATGGGATCGTGAGCTACGCAAATGATTTGGTGTGGAGAGATAGTGTTCAGGACTGCAAAGAACTGGGACAAGTGCTATTCAGTTCTTTGGTTGAGTAGGGTGAAGGCTGGAGTTAACCAGCATAGTTCATGGTTAACATTTTCTGAATTAACTTGTAAATATAAAGTAAGTTGCTGCTGTAGTGGGCAACAGTAAGTATAAATAACCTGTCACTGCATTTCCCCCTCTCCCCCCATTAATGAGTAGAGTAGCTGCCATTATGTAGTTTAATACTCCTGATGCACAACAACAACAGAATAACATATGGGAAGTCTGAGGAAGTGTCCTTGGAAAGATAAATAAAATATTTCAATCAGTGCAGAAACAGCAACCACTGACAGTGGAGACATTACCAGCCTCAGTCTAAGAAACAGAGAAAATTTTAAAAAGGTGACAAGAACAAAAAATATGTGAATGCTTTGAACTAGTGAATACTTTGAATTTAAAGGAACTGAACATGCACAGACCTCTGAAGTATTTCTTTTTCAGGTACCAGAGGGTTTCCCAAAACATCTGATGCATAGTACTGCCAAGACTTTTGCAGCAAAAATATCCATTTGGACTCATGTGTTGGAAGACAAACTATCTAACTTCCATTGCTGACTGCTCAGCTGCCCGTTATTCAGGTCTATCACTTTGGCAGAGCTATTGCTTTGTAGGCTTGTAACTAAGATTTAGGTGAAAGGTGGGATTAGGATGACAGGTTAGGGCAGCACTAGTGAGCAGCTAAACCCCAAGAGCCAGGAAGCGGGCTGATGCTGGTAGGACCGAAATGTTTATGACTGCAGGTTCCTATGTTGTTGTGTTACAGCTTGGTTGCACGGGGATTTCAGGTTTTCTCAGGACTCCTCAAACCCTGCAGGGTTAAAATGAGGGCTGTATCCAACACAGGCAACTGATTTATCACAAACTATATGGAAACGCTGGTTCACTGACTTTTATTAAACCTAACACTGGATACGATATTATGATTAAGGTGATTTTACAAATGATGACAGAAAGCAGATTTACTATTAGATTCTATGAAATTTGCAGGGCAAGGATGTTGGACACCAGTAAGGGTGAATTGACTAAATTCTGAAGTTGATATAAATCAAACTCATTAAAAAACTATGGTTAGGTTTGAAATACAACTATAGTTATAAAAATAGGGACTGAAGATGCTAATTAATTGCCATGTTTTATGGTGTCCTCAGAGCTAGGAGAAAAGTTAGAGCCAGTGACACAATCTGTACTTGATTTTGAGGTAATTGAAGGCAAAGAGGCTCTGGATAGACTTAAAATGTAGCACCAAACTACTGTCGCAACTGCTAATTTTGGTTCTGACAGATCTGGACTGCAATGTGTTTTAAATTTCTTAATGCCCTACGTGGAATTATTTGCTCTCACCCATAGCATTCCTTAAGAGTGGTCATATCCGTTGAAATGAAAATTCCACATAGACCAGCATCCAGACTCTGACAGGAGGACGCACAGGAAATAGCATAACAGTGCACGTGCTTAACGATACATTTATCAGAAAAGATTACTCTTGGAATCCCCATTAGTTTATTCATAAACCTCAGAAGATAGAGGTGTCACCTTTTTCTTTTTTTAATTTAGTAGCCTTTTATTTTAGTTTTTTTCTTCCATAAATCTTTCCAACCACCTCTGAATGCATTTAAACTCTCATCATTTGGAGCATCCTGTGCCAGGGCGTTTTGCAGATAAACCACACAATGTGTTAAGAACCACTTCCTATTATCTGTTTTGAATCTAAGGCCCCAAACCTTGCATTGGAAGGCACAATCATTCCCTATTTACTACTCTACTGACAGCACTCTTGATTTCATAGACCTCTGCCACATAGCCCTTTGCTCATATAATTTCCATGTTGAAAGTCCTATTCCACTAAGCTGTTCCCTGTCTAGAAGCTATTTCATGTACTTGATCACCGTTGCTAAACTTTTCTGAACCTCCTCCAGTACTAGCATATATTTCTGCAGTGGGGAGGGAGGAAGGAACACAGCTGCAGACAGATCACCCCCTTCAGTGGAGAGGGAAGGAGTGGTTTCCACTGTGTTGTTTGTTCTTTTTTAAATAGTTCTTAATATTGACTTCATTTAGAGTGCCAGGATGACATTTTTAACAGAACTAGCTACTATAATTCCAAAACATTGTTCCAGAAGAATAGTAATCAGCTCAGAGATGAATCTACTTTCTGTGTAAAATTCAGATTATTTTCTTTATATATTTTGCTTAACATTGGATGTATCTATACTAAGTTTCATCTGCCATTACAGTAACCACTCACTCTTTTCTGATTTGTCATGGTCAGGCTTTCCTGAATAACTTAGTATCAGTAAACACTATCACATTTTCCAAGGAATGCCTCATTTATGAACGTGCTGGAAATTACCAGTCTTCGCGCAGATCCCTGAAGGGCTCTGCCGATAAACTTCGTGCACTGTGAAAATTTGCTCCCTACTCCAATCTCCATTTTCTGTATTCTAGGCCATTATTTACCTATGTAAGAACTTGGGTTCTTATCCAGTGGATGCTTTATTAATGTAGAAGCCTTTTGAGATAGTTTGTTGACAGTATCAGCCAGATTTCCCTAATGCATGTCGATTCCTACGAAAAAGCACAATAGATTCGTAAGGCATGACTTTCCTTTACAAAACTCGTGTTAATAATATTGAAACACAATGATAGGTAGCTAAAACCATATGAACTATAGGAAAGCTAACAACAATGGAAAAAAAAATCCATTTGCAGCACAGCTAAGAGTGAGGAATTCTAATGCACTGAAAAAGAAATGAATCATAGCAATGAAACGGGCCTTTTAACTAGACATGAATTGTTAAATTATTAATAGTGCAGAAAAGGAACATTTATTCAATTAATACTCCTGTTCTGTCTTTAGAAGGAAGCCAGATAAGATACATGGATCACATAGGAATAGAGGAAAGATTCTTAATTCACTAGTAACTGAGAAAGATATTAGACAACATCAAAGGCGCATAAGATGTTTCCAGTAACACTTAATTGTTTGCTGAGGAAATATCTGGCCTCCTGATTTTAATTTTATTTATTTATTACAGTGGCAATGAAACTGTAGAAGACTGAAAATGCTAATTATTTTTTTTGTCACCATTCAAGACGAGGAAATGGAGTGATACGGATGATAATTGATTAGTCTGATTCCAGTCAGAGGTAAATTAATAGAAAATTATTTAAAATCAATAAATAAAGAATTAAAAGATGGGATTCTAGTTAATCTCAGTCGACACAGATTTTACAAAAAATAAAAAGTTTTTTCAAACAAGATGCAATGGATTTTTTTTTTAGACAGTCAAACTTGTTGACAAAATAACTGCAGATATCATATTGTTAAGGAGTTAAATACGTGCTACTAACATAATAACCCAATGCCATCCTGAAGCAAAATGTTAGAATAAATTGACACTTGAGTTTACTCACAACAGATATACAACTGTAAATCCAGATACAGCACTGGTAAGACTGTTACTGGCATGCTATGAACTCTTTTGATGATTCCTTTTAGAAAAGGATGATGGAAAAAAATGTGGAAGGACCACAAAAAAAGAAAATAAAAATAATTTAAGTGCTGTAGAAAGTGTTGAAAGAAACATTCCAATATAAACTGGAAAAAGACTGGCAGTCAGGTGTTCTTGCCTTGAATAACATGAAAATCCGTTAAAAAGGACACGTAAACACAATGACTTATCTCTGATATCTTTTGTTAAACTATGATTAATCCATTGATGTCTGAATAGTTAAGTGGGGCTGGCTTCATTAAGACCTTTTCTAGACACATAAAGTATATGGATATTTCATCAGTTGAGACAACTAGGACCAAGGTTAACATGGTTCCACTGTGTTAAATATCACCTGACTTTGATCTTCTGCATGTATTCTTTTGGGTAAGATAAGAAAGAACCATGCAATTTCTCTTTCGTGGCAACAAAAATATACCAGTTTTCCACATTATTTGGAGCAACTAATCAGAGCATCCATTTACCCTGGACACATACATGATCAATATTGGAATAACATTTCTTTTCCAAAGTATGCTACAGAAAACTGCCAGATCCATTTGCCATTCTCCTGGGATGCACCACTGACAGAAAACTATTTTGCTGTCAGTGCCATCTCACCTTGACTATAGATTAAGATCAATAAGATGAAAATACTTATTTTTGCCATGAACATAAAAACCAGATTTTTTTCTGATGTTTGTTTGTGCCTCACTGTTTGGTAGGCAACTGTTTC
>NW_009649042.1:317835-325531 GCF_000708025.1 Charadrius vociferus | reverse complement strand
CCTACACAAGCACTTCCTTGTTGAAGACAGTGAGTTTTACCTTCTCTGTAGAAAAAAATAAAAAAAAAAGCGCAGCAATATTTAGCATTTTGCTACTAAGAAATACCCTAAATAGTTTATGCTCCTTTAATTTCTATTCCTTCACCAAGTTTCTCAGGCTGAGAACTTCCTGTTACATGGAGAAAGCTAGTAAGATGTTTTCAAACATGGCAATATTTCATTAGAACAGCCCTCCTTTGTTAAAAACAAAGTGCTGTGGAAATATTTTACTTTCTATCAAGCTCTGACAAATCTCAAATGCAGCTCCCTGGTAGGTTGCACCAAACAGATTGCTTCAGAGTCAGGCAACTGGGGATTTAACAGACTGAACAGCCAATCTCAAGATCATGTTTCTTGGCACAGACAGGAGTTGCAGGACATCATGGAGCCAAGAACATAGTAGCCTTGGGAAATTTAGTTACATCCAAGCTTTAAAGACCCTGGAAGGCCCTTC
Source organism: Charadrius vociferus (assembly GCF_000708025.1). Classification (NCBI taxonomy): domain Eukaryota; kingdom Metazoa; phylum Chordata; class Aves; order Charadriiformes; family Charadriidae; genus Charadrius; species Charadrius vociferus. The sequence continues at coordinate 325,038 of NW_009649042.1, read as the reverse complement.
AAGACTTGATTTGTTAGACATCCTGTTCCACATGTGTACTGCGCTAGTCCTAATTCTGGGTAACACCCAAGAGTGCTCCCACTTCTGAATTAGCTGGGTGCACCATTTAATTTTGGAAAAATCATAGGATATTCTACGATTTCCTGGAATTCTTTTAATATTTACTTTCCACCATCAATATTGTTTAAGGTTTTTTATTTGTTTGTGAGATCATCTTAAATCAAAAGAAAGATGTTTTGAAATGTTGGACTTTTAGAGAAAATGGAAGTTCCAGATTTCATCTAGTTCCTAATCACTATTACTACAGTTAAAACCCTTTTCTTTTGAGTATTGTCCTCTTGTTCCTCTAACAAGTGAGGAATGGACAAAGAAAAGGAGACAAATAGCTCAGAATCCTGTGTTTTTAACAGAGTAACTCCAGACGTCACAGCTGCATTGGGCAACATTGACCAGGGAACACTCTCACTCTGTGACAGCCTCTAACAGAAATATCTGACTGCAATTTCTGACTTAATTGAAACTACCAAAGTGATATTTCCACTGAACTAGAACTGCAAAATAAGTAAGATGATGTGCGTAAAATAGCCATACCTATGTGCGGTACCTTATGGCAGTGATAGAAGACCATCTGCATTCCTCTAATTACAGAGACAAATTCTTTGGTCTATCAGAACAACATTTTACAAAATTTGCATACAAGAGGAATAACCTCTCAGTTAGATATTTTCATTAAAAATTAACATTTTAAGACAGAAACCTTTCCCTTGAGGTATTTGTCACTAAATTGTTATAAAAATGCATGAAGGCTTCCCCAGATGACTATGCCAACTGCAAAAGGTGAAAACAATTGCACTGCTTCTGTTATCCAGGCTGAGCTCAACGTAAAATCTAAATGAGTAACATAAATAGTGAATCATTAATTAGATTTTTATCTTTTATGATGATAAACAGTGCTAATTCAGCAACATAAGGTCTTCTCACAGCTGTACCTGTTTGGGTTTTTTAATTTAGCTGTTTCCTAAATAGAAACAAGTTAGAGTGAAAATTGTATAAAAGACTTTTACAATGTGATTTTTTGAATATGATACTTCAACACCAACAATAAAACAACCCATAAAAATTAAAGATTGGTCCCCCTTTGTAATGAATGTCAAATCCAAGTCAGTTGCTGAACCATTTGGCATTAAAGTTCTGTGAGACAAACTTGGACAAACCTGACATTTTAGCTTAGAATAAGACAAAAATGTGGGGAAAACTAAAATAAAATAGAAATGTTATAATTATAATAATAACAATAATAATGCTACTACAATGCTTCTAATAGAAAGTTTTCACTGGTCTCAAAATGATATTAGTCTGTTATGTGTGAAAATTTCTCCATTAAAAAATAGACTGGTAATTTGGGGGGGGAAATCATGTCAGGAAAGATGCTGAAGAGAGCAATTGCAGTAGCAAAATATTCAGAAAACGTGTTATAGCTTGTTTTAAAAACAATGTAATATGAGGCAAAGTATTTTTCTGTCTTAGAAGAAAGACCAGCTTGTAAAGGTCATAAAAAATTATTTTTAACCTTTTCTTTTCCTTTGCGCTAAAACTAAAGATATTTACAATTTTGGTCCATTGCCATACAAGATCTAAAAGATCTTACATTTACACAGGCAGGGTACATGAGGGGAAAAAAAAAAAAAACGAAAAAAAAATGAAAAAAAAAACCAAACCTTTATATTCTCTCCTGTAACTAAGTTGATTTCACTGTGATTCTGCCCAATTTACATTGATTCTTTGCTGCCTCCAGTGGAGGCTGTGTAAAGCTACTTGACCATAAAGACGTGAAACTATTTTTTTAAGCTGATTTCAAGTTTTGAAAGCTGCTTTTTGAAGCTGCTGCAGTTCCCCGATTCTGATGTTTATTTTATTCCAGTTTAGGCCATGATGAAAAAAAAACCTCTTATCAGTTATACCAACTGGCAGAGACCCCAAAGGGATGGCTGGTTTGCAACTGCCTCCATCCCTTGCAACATGGGTGGGACCCACAGGCTGTGCCTATACCAGAAGACAAAACTGAACACGGCCAGGGAGGGTTCCTGGCACTGGAACCCAGCCATCGATACTATTAAATTGTTCGAGCAGTCCCTGGCACACGGTTAGGCTGTGACAACTCTCCCGATCGATTCCTGGGTACTGTTGGGAAGCTAGGCAGCCCAGGAAGTGTTCCTAATGAGTAGTTTGCATAAGGCTGTCCTCTCACAGGTGGGATGGACAGAATGGATATGGCCTATCTTCTGCCAGCTGGCTTAAGTGCCACAGACTTTATCAATGGTCTTAAGCACATTATATTTACTCCTGCGGATGTAGCCTGCGTATGCCAGGTTCTGGACTTCCCGCAGTTTGGCTGACTCAGGATGTTTTCTCTCCTCTAAAGGACAGCAGACTTCCATACAAGAAGAGACAACGTTCACAACCCTGGGCTAGTGGATGATTTTTTTATATCACTTCAAGTACAGGATCAAGAAAGGCTAGGAGTCCAAATCGTAAATCTATAGATTGTTCTTTATAGTATTCTGCTGCTGTTGAATAAACTTTCTGCCTTTACCCTGGAAGGCAGCTTATTTCATTATGAAGTTGGTCACGAGGACGCTGCCTGGGTACAGTAGGAACTGCGATGCTGGTTTCTGGAAGGAGAGAACCACTGGTTGTTTTGCAGGCACATGATCTTCCAAAGAGTATGCTTGACTACAAGCAGTCTCTAGACCATGATCTTGCTGATAGGCCTGCTCTACATCTGGTCTATAAAAGTCACCCATCTGTCCACCAGATAGTCATGGGGCCTGCTCACTCAGTAAGCAGCATGTCTGCCTACTGGTGACCCACAGAAGGGAAAAAAGTACCTTTGCTTTTTAAAGTTCTCGATGCTTGCACTTAGCATTCAGATGCTGATAGTGAGTCATACGGGATATCCTTATGTTGCCTAAGACAGCATTTGTTTTTCAGCATAAATTTTTTATGAGGTGGTGCAAATACACTGTGAGATAACATTCTCAAATTTAGGCTATACGATCAAAACACGTTATCATTTATAAGCAATGGCTCTAAAAAACACATGTGATCCACTTGTCTCCTTGAGATAAGAACCATAGCTGGGAACGAAAGAGGAAGATACCCTGCCTCTAAAACTACTGAGCTCTTATGTACACTGAGCCATCCTCTTTCCTTTGACACAGAGAGATCAGAGCAGGCCAGAAAATGTAATGCACTCTATCAGCTAATGAGATCAGCTAGGGCTTTTACTCATAGTCTTAATTTGATGTGGACAGGCAGTTTCTGCAGCTATATAACTCTAAGTGAATAGATAGGAGTCAAGAGTGAATATACATATAGTAGGCTCACTGCTGTACAGTAGCTATAGAACTGCTTATGGCCTGAAAGATAGTTTCTTAGAATGGGATTAACCCCCCACCCTCCCTTAGCTGCTTAAAAGTTAGGGGTCTGGTCTACGTTAGTGTCCTCCTGTAGGCAATACTCTACAGTCAAGAGCAGTTTGACCTGCTTTTCTGGGGCATTTATCTTTACTGTGCAAAATAAAGTATCTCTGAAAACTTAAATATGGAATAATTCAGAGGGGTGGTCTCTGGAGATTTCAGGGGATACTCTGAAGACTATGAAAGGCACCTAAAAAAAGTGAGACTATTCTCATAAGACTCACATTTCCTCCTGCTGGTTCAGTAGGATTTCCACAGTAGCTTTGCATTGGTGCAGCACTGTTGCACTGGTGCAGCACCGCAAAGTTGATTGAAGATAATTTTGAAACAGGCTTAATAACTGATGCGTTGGCCAACTCAGAGCTGTCTTTAGCCTTGAATTTACACACAGATAAAAGTTATAGCCAGAAATCTGTTTTGAGTTTTTTTGTCGTGGTTTTTATTTAAACCGTCTACCAAACATCAAGCTGGCCCTGTCTTTAATACTGATAGAACATTTGGGAACCGTATCAAAGTTCTTCAGTTTTGGTTGCAGCGATGATTGATGGGATTTTAATCCTGTTGGCATTTGCATCAGGTAGGAAGTGGGGAAAGCCCTTAAAATGCTCAATTGGCTTTAATACCCCTAACATCTGTTGAAGTTTTTGTTCTAGTTATATATGTTCTCTGGCTGGTTTCAGTGCTACAGGAATTCTTAATGCCTCATCTTTACTCTCCCCAGCAGCTGTCATTGGGCATTGCCTCTGAGAGTTGGAGGCTCACAGAGATGACTGAGCCAGGTGCATAAATATTATTTTATACTTATGTACAATACATTATATTGAAAACATATTCTGCATTTTCATAACTTGGAGCAGAGATTTTGGAAAGTATCATCTGTTGGATGCAATGTATATATTTTTCAATATAGATTTAAAAAGTAAGTATCATACATGTAGATTCCATGTGTGTGGTCAATACTTTGGAACTCCAGTTGCCATGTCAACCAACTGATACCCACTCAGATGACCCAACAGAATTACCAGCCCCATCTCATTCCATCATATTTATCTCTAGTGGGACTGATGTGTGACCTGAAGATTAAACACCACTTTTCCTCTGTGAGGAGTGAAAAGTCTGTTTTTTAAACCAACAGCGCAAGTTGACTTTTTAACACTTTTGTAAGTAGATGTGATGTTTAAGGAAAAAACGCATTTCAAAGTATTGTTTTGAGGTTCTAAGGTCAATAAAGAGCAACGCAAGAAGCATTTTTAGAGTCTAGTCTTATGAATGTCCATAGGAATTTTCTCCTAAGCATACACTCAGTTCATGTATTGGTTATGAGCCTCATTTAGACAATCAGCTCTGCTCTGCAATCACTTCAGAAAATGTTGCACTTGCTTTTATTAAATATAGATAGGAACCCTTATGTCTGTTATAATCAGCTGAAACAAGAGCATGCTTGAAACTGTAGGGCTCTTAGCATGAAAATTTCACCAGTCTTAGAAGACAGAACCAAAGAGAACACATTTTCTTGTTTTCACGTACACCGTGTAAGTAAAACAAGTCAAGATATCTTTCCTTCACTGTCTTAGCATGGCATAACAGAATGAAATTGGTGAAAACAGTGACTAATGTGTGTTATTCAACAAAGCTAGAAATTTTGCCTGGCATTTGTTCTGAATCCCGAATGTAGTGCCTCTGTTTGGTAACCACCAAGGGAACATGGAACAGTACACCCATTAAAACTATCCACCAAATTCTGCATTTGATCTTCTCATTCATGTACGCTTACGTCACAAGGTCCTTATTCTGAGGATCATGATGTTTAATTTAAAGATAGGCCATTTTTAATAACATTGTAGATTGATCTATTCATAGATTTTGATTGCATTGTTTGATTGATTACATTGATTGTTCACTAACTCGACATCCTCTAAAAATAAGCCAAAAATTCACACCAGGTGTTTTAAAATGAAATTTACCCCTCCAGGACAAGCTAAAATACTCATGTATAGCATTACCTCTATGATCTGCTGTCCCAGGTTCGCGTTGCTTTTTGAGACTGGGTTTCATATCTCCCTCTCCAACTTCTTTCAAGGAAAGCAAGCAGGTTTTTGTCCTGGCTGGGAAGGCATGTTCATCTTTCATCTCTGCCTGAAGGGATTAAAACTTACATCTTGTAAATCCCAGAAAAATGTATTCTTCATCATCCTGGCTGTTTAGTGTTGACAAGAGTCAGGCGCTTCCTGGTATCTAGGGAAGAAGTCCAAGAACCTGTGAGCAGTCATGGCAAACAGCGCACCTACTCACTTCAGAAGCTCAGGAGTCAGACTGAGAGTGGGTGGAAGTCTCGGGGATCACAGTTTTGGCAATATATATGTAGAATAGGAGCTTGGTAGCATTTAGGTGGTTAGCAGCTGGGGGGTTATCTTAAATGAAGCCCTAAGAAAACGTACTTAAGAAAATGTAACCTGTTGGAACATTAAATTATCATCCTAAATCTGTGTGAATTTCAATTAACTCCACTGAAGTCATGGGAACATTACATATCTTTGTATAACTCAATGTAAACAAATCAGAATAGACCCTTGCCTCAGTTTCTGCATGCATAAAAAGGCAACAAACTGTTTATTTATCTACCTCCTATCTCAGTTAATATCTCTGTTGTACTTTGAGCCTAGGTCTATATAAATAAATTTAAAGAGAATATCCTGAGCATCGGAATGAAATTGTCTGTGATGTTAATTTATCCTTGGTGTGTCTTTGGCCCATCCCAGACTCATGGAGTTAGTTACCTCATAAGAGGGATTAACGCAGAGTTTTTGATAATGTCCGCTGTCTCTTCAAACGGAAGAAAGCTACACAAACTGTCTTATTCAACAACCCACAGGTTGTTCCATGCCAGCTTGTCTCCATGCCAGACATGACATCTCTGGGTACATCTGACTTACTAAGAAATGTGCTGCCTGACATTCCTTAGTTGAACTGATATGTACTCGAAACACAGCCTGCTCCTTCCTCCCAGGATGGTGACCAAAAATGACTTGGAATTGTGGTTGTAAGCTAGGGGAGAATCCATCCAGGTGTTTAGTTGACTTCCTGAACACCTCCTTCAGTTCTGCAGCTGTATCCACCTTTTTCCAAAGAGATTACTTTGGCTGAAGGACTACTGGAAATGTAATCATAGAAACAGAACACCAAGCTGTATACTACCTGGCTCATTTTCCATCCTCTCCGCCTCCATCAGGTGACCCTGACGAGTCAATATTTAGTATGACTAACTAGTAAATATCGCCATACCAAGTTATATCATGCAAAGGGCCATTCCTTCTCACTGTTGAACTGCTCACTCAATTTATTTTTTTCCCTGAGTCTTAAGGTGACTGGAAACAAGCCATGAACCCAAAGAGGAGGAAGGATTCTGGACCCCTGACAATGCCTTCTTGCTCAGTCTTGCCTCTGGGTGCCTTTCTTCGTCACATTGTGCATTTTTCCCCCCCCTTTTTTTTTAGCAACTTCATTGCGACAGCACGGCTTAAGATTTTTGTAGCAATAGACACACATGCCAGTCATATGTCGTTTAAAAGGCAAGATAAATCGGATAATATAGGCAAAAATAACACAGTAGTAGTTAGGGAATACAAGTGCATAAAATAAGGGATGCACAGGGAGCACTGCGAATGGGAAACCACCATTTCTTCCTGCAGCCTGCCCGACAGCTGGGCAGCAGCCTGCCCGCACC
>NW_009649042.1:287804-314861 GCF_000708025.1 Charadrius vociferus | reverse complement strand
CCCCTCCGCGTTGTGTAACCTGCGAAGCGGTGTCCGCGCTTCCCTCCTGCCGTGGTTCCGATTTCACCCCCGTGAGCCTCCCCACCTCCGACCCACCCCCGTGTTTCTCTTCCAGTGAAACAGGAGGCCTCCCACAGCCGCGGATCCTTCCTTTCCATCTGCTCCTGCACCCTTCAGGTCAGACTGCAATGAGTGGACTGAGGTCTCCTGGGCTGCTGGGGCTGGTGCTCTTAATGCTGTCGGCGGGATATTGCAAAGAGAAAACCGACTCCGCAGATTTGAAGGACAGGCAAAGTCTCTTAAATCTGATCATGGAGATCATTCAGGAACTGAAAAGGTACCACCTGGAGAAGGACAGTGGGGTGCAGTACTTCTCCAAGCATGACTATAACTTAGATCGAAGGGAAGTGGCTGACTACGGAGGATACCAGGATGAGCAGAGAGTTGGTAAGTCACAGTCCATGGCTTAGGAAAGCTTTTCTTTTCTGTAGGGTGCCTTGGTGAATCAGACATCACATCAGGTTACTAATTTTATATCACGAATTCACCGCTGAAAATACCTGCAGATTCCCTTTGGTATCAGAAACTGACACAGATGGCAAATTTGGAACAGAAAAACTCCATTCACATCCCAGAGTCTCTTACTCTTTGGATAATGTACTCGACTGAAAGTCTGACTTCATGTGTGTTGGCTTTGAACAAAACTTATTAATAAGGGAAAAGACTGAAATAGGAAAGACTGAAATAGGCTGAGATCAAAGAAATAAGGGATGAAAATGCTCTTTTTCCTGGAAGTTTACCACTTTCTAAAATGTGCTTGGTTTACCTGTTTCTTGGAAATGACCCTAGCAAGAATTCCCCTGCAGGACTACAGAATGTCCTTGTAGATCTCACATCTAAGGGTTTTCCCTGCAGCTCAGCTTCATTAAACTTTTCTCCCAGCCTGTTAGTCCCTTTTGTACTCCAGAGGTAGGAGCTCTGAAATACTGGGGAGCTGAAACAGAGTACTTGCCCTGTCACTGTACAAGTTATGACTGCTTTGGAACACCCCTGCAGTCCTCCTTCTGCTCATTGGAATGGTTCTTCTCTAACCTCCAGTGAAAGCCCAGGTTGGTTTGTAGGAGGTTCGGGGTTGTATAGGGCAGTGTGGAAACAGTTGTACTGAGCCACATGGTGATGGATGGTTACCGCTCAGTTCCATGATGTACTACTTCTGTGCATCCAGTTGAAACTTGATTTGGCTTCTCCTGCTGCCGTGTCTAATTTACTGTTTGCTGTCACTCCCAAACACCTCCAGCAGCACTGCTGCTCATCTTACCCCTCCTACTGAAAGTGACTTTCTGAATATTTTCAAGCAGATGTGTACTCACCTTTTTTCCAAACTGGCTTTCATTTTGCTAGTGTGCGATTTATTTTGCTGTTATTAATCTCATAAAGCTTCACTGTACCTTTTCGTCATTCTCATTCATATTCAAATATCCTCATGATTTGCATTTGTTGGTGGTTGTCATGAAAATGTTACTTTTCCATCTGGGTGATTAATGAATATACAAAGGAAGACAATTTTGTTTCACTTAAGATCAGCAGAGTGAGAACATTTTGTTTTATAAATGTTGAAAAGTTAAGGAGGGTGGACTAAGAAGGGAACCCTGAGCTGCACAACTGTGAATCTCAACGTGGAACACACGCATAGTTTTTGGCCACCCTACATCAGCATAGCGGTGTGAAACGTCTGGTTTGTGCTGAACAGTTATCTATGTAAATTATAAACCTACTTTAGAGCAGATTAGTTGGTTGTGGTGTCAATGACTCCTAAGCGGGATTTTTCATTCTGTTATTATAATGGAGTTATTCCCAGCAATTCTGAAAAGGAACTACTGCTTCGTCTTTCATTTCAGTGTTGGCATCACTTTCCCAGTGAGCTTGTCCCACGGGAAATTTCTGAGTGAAGCATGTGTGTTTTTAATGCTCTTCATGACATAATTAGGTCAAATATGATAAGGTCAATTTTACTTACACTGACTAAAGTTAGAAGTAAATGAAGAATGACTTTCAAGAAGTGTCTAACCTCACAACTGAATCAGATCTGGATGGAAATGCTCTCTGCTTTATATCTGATAAGAGGTGCCAGGGGAATGAAAAAGGCTGCTCAGGCATTTATGGTCAAATAAATAAAGCACCATGTAGTGTATCATGCACAATCAGCACTAAGCTATCAGCATAGAGTTCGTAACGGAAAGCAATCAAAGATAGCTGTAAATCAGGAAGGCACAAGCAAGGGTTAGGGCTAAAATGGATTTCAGTAAACCAGTTTTCATTTTGCCATCTGCCGAACACAAAACGCAAGGCGGTAAACCACAAACATAGGGAGCCAGAAGAGAGCAATTTGCTTGGGATCATTTCCTGTGAATTTTATTTACTGCTAGAGGGGAAAAAAAAAAAAAAGATTCCTGTAAGGACATCAATCCAGTTTCATGATTACAGCAGGACAGTGCTTGTACAAACATACCTGTGACAAAAGAGTGGATACATCTGCATAGGAGAATTAGAAGACACAAAATCAAACTTGAATATATCTTTGGGTCTTTACCATTAGCAGAATATGCCATTTCTGAGCAACCATGAACTAAAATTTCTGGAAGAGTTTAAATCTAGGTAAACTTGATAATGTAATTTATAGAGAGCTAAAATGTGACTCGTAGTTAATTGTCATCATGGTTAATGACTGCACGCCTAACAGACATTACTTGTTTCATCACCACACTGTGTTTCACAGTGCATTTTACAGTGGCTTCTTATGTAAAACAAATGCTTGCAATTTGGTCTACTGTATGCAAAGGACTTTTGACCTCTGGGCATCTGTCAGATGAAGTGGTGATGTTTGCTGGACAGAGTTTATTCCCTTTCCTCATACTATGCTTGGGCAGCATAGTTTCAGTGCAGCAGAGTGACTATTCTTTTTTCTGTCCTACAGAAATAGTTCCCAGAGATCTGAGGATGAAAGATAAGTTCTTAAAGCATTTAACAGGTATGTTTTAATTTTGCATTGGTATCCATCATTTGACATACATACCATAAGCTGCACTACTTTTCCTGTGAGCTGCGCTGATTCATAACTTACTTTTTCTTTATATTTCAGGTCCACTCTACTTTAGCCCAAAATGTAGTAAACACTTTCATCGGCTTTATCACAATACAAGGGACTGCACCATCCCAGCATGTAAGTGCCAAAAGCAGAGATTTTCATAAAACAACAGAAAACGCTAAAATTATAATAGCTCTATGAGGTACCAGTAGCGATACAATGTTAGAATACATTCCTTGCAATGAAGAATGTGGAGTGCTCTAAAGTGTACCAAGGATACTTTACACCGTTGCTGACTGAAAACACAACTTTTTCACCGCAAATACACCATGTAGAATGGCTGTAAACACTGCACCCTTAGGTACTGATGTATATTCCTCTCTGGTTCCAAACCAAAGGTCTTTGCTTTTCATAGGAACACGACTCCTCTCATAAACCACTCATATTTCGTTTCTAATGCTGCAAGTTTAAGGTAGGATCAGAAATCCAGGTGGGGCTATTTCCTTTTCATCGATTTTTGACTGTTCAGCTACAATCTACCAGTGATGTTGACACGGAATCTTTGCAACCCTTATCTTCAGTGAATTATGAAAATGTAACTTTTTTTTTTTTTTTACTAAGCCTTAGGAAAAGTGCTGACAGACACAAATAAGCACATTCAGCTCATCGGTGTTAGCAGCACAGAGAATAAAAAATAAAATCAAACATCGACACTTATCAGTCAGTAGATATGACTCAAGATTCATACAGACGTGGACCTGTTGAGCAAGCAAATGCTATTTTAGTACAGCCTTTTCAGAATGGAAGCACACTTTATTTTACTTGTCTGAGGTCAACCAGTTGGGTCAGTAGCAGAGCTGGGAATAGAAACAAGAGTTACAGATTCCAAGTTTCAAGTATTAATAAATATTTCAGCCCAATATATTTTAAAGGCATATTCGGTAAGAATTGCAAACTTTTTCCCCTATTTGTAAGGCTTCAGATTAGGAATACCTTCGAAAGATAAGGAGTTATAGACAACGGCTAACTAGATCATGTTCCTTTTACATGGATGGAGATGGAAGTTGTTCATAACTAGTCTGTTTTGAACAAGCAAATGGTCATATTACCTTTTTTTGTAAGGATCACAACACAAACATCATTTGACTCAGCACTAATGAGTACTCCAAGCTGTGAAGCTAAAAACTCGTTGGTATTAAAGTCTGAATTAGCCCTTTCCTCCTGACAGGTGACATACCCACCAACATAATATCTGGATAATGGAGGATAATTTGTATGAATGGCAATTATAGCATATCTATGCTGTGAGTTAGGGATTGTTAACATTGCACCTCTAGGAAACATTAGATGCAGTTACTCATTAATGAAATAATGCCAAACGAAAATGAACATCAGTCACTGGACTGGACTGACCAGCATCTCCTTAATGTAACTTTCTTCTAGGAAAATGAGGTAAACAACCTGCTTTAACTCTTCATGCATAGTATGATGTTACTTTTTGATAATACCCTGATTTCAGGTAATACCATTTATTCTGTGTAGAAATTCAAAGGCCAAACAACAAAGAAATTTAAAGTATCTATGATGCTGTAACATGGGGATAGTCAGTAGAAAAGCATTTAGTTGGCGTACCTTCTAGTACTTTGTACAGCATAGTGGCATTGGCACCTAAAAAGTAATTTACTCTGCTGTCTGTCCATAACTTTCACAAAATGTACTTTGTTTGGCATGTTAAAGAAAAAAAAATAAATCTCTTTATTAATTTTGTAGTTGTGCATTGGTTCTGCCCCTTATTACGAATGCACCAAAAAGCAGAAGGAACCTAAAATAAGAACTACTAACAGTAAGACCACTATAGAAAAAACAATTTTACTAGTTTTAAGATAAAACTTGATACAGTTATGAATGAATTTGTATGAAATGATTGCCTACTCAGGTTGGACTTAACATTCCTGTGACTAGGAGATGTCATTTGTCTAATTTCACGTTTTTTCCAGGAAGAAAATTTATTAGGGAGTTGCATTACTTAATGTTAACTTGATAGACTTGCTCACTGAGCGCTGGATTTCAAAAATGGATGAGCACTACTTATTCTTCCTGTAGTATAGAAATACTACAGTCACGCTTAGATCCCACATTTAAGCACAGACACAGATGTATAAATTTTCACACATACATACACTTGGAGAGCCTTCAAGCACATTCATGCTATTTGTTTAGATAGTACGTATGCAGAAATTGGTTGCAGAGAGTTATATGTGCCGTTAGACAAGACTCAGTTACAGAATTTTTACATGCTCCATTTCTCAGTCTACAGAACTGATTTCTATCCTGTTGCAAACTAAGGTGTTCACTGAACTTTATTACGACAATAATTTGCACACGGTTAACAGTTTTGATTTTTAAAAGCAAAATTGGTTGCTTTAGTAATCTATTTACTCTTTTTTTCATGACAGACTATAAAAGATGTGCCAGGCTTCTTACTCGGTTGGCAGTAAGCCCAATGTGCATGGAAGGATAAAGGTAAGCTTTCTCATAGCAGTAATGACATTCTACTGCATAGCAAAGCAGGGGATTTTGTGTTTCATACATGAAAATTCATGGGAGTATAGTAACAGTTGTCCTTTTGCTAAGATACTCTCCTTTCAGACTAACTTATTCCCCTTGAAGTAACTGGCTTAATCTGGCAAATATTGGTGATAAATAAAGGGTACCCCCTACTGGAAGTCATCATATAAAAGTCCGTGTGCATCAGCTGTGAATTATTCATAGCAGCATACAGTTAGCAGATAGTGAATTTGTTGTTATAGAACAAAACACAACAGCTGTAGCTTATTTTTCAAGAGTTGACTCAGTACACAACTGCCTGTATTGGCAGCGGCAGCCCTTTGATGTGTGCAGCTGTGGATCTATGCTGTACATTGTAGTCTGAGTTAATATATACATAGCTATACACATTAACGCTTTATAAATGCAGATAGGTTGCAGGTGCTGTTATAGTAATTCAATTAAAATGTATTATTAGTAGCCCTGATAAACTAACTTCAAGCTACTCCGATTTCTTGGGATTTTCATTGTGTTCACCTCTCATGTCTCTGGGTTTATTTCCTCCCCTTTTGCCTAGATGTACCTCTAATTCCCGCAAATACTTTGGGAATTTCACCATGTACCAAAATAAAACCAAAAAAACCCCAACCAACCAAACAAAAAAGTACTTCCAAGCTATCTGTATTTCTAGAAATCTGACACATAAGAATACAAAAGGACTAATTTACATTCTGTCCTCAACCTTTACCTGAGACAATAATGTCACCTCTGACAAAGGGATAAATAATAACACATATGGATTTGTCAGTAACAAATGCTGTCAAACCAAGGTATTTTAACTCTGTGACAAAATACACATCTTGTGGAGACAGTCAGTGAGAAAAAGCAATAAATGTTAAGCATCTTATTTTTTTAAATCACTGACGCTGCTTTGCGTGGCATTCTCACAAGTAAGCTAGGGAAATGTGATCAGGATAAATGTAAAAATGGCTGGAAAAATATAAAAACAAGTTATTAGTGCTTCACTGTCAAACTGGAAAAATGTATTGAGTAGAGTCACACAGCTTCATTTTGGGTATGGTATTGTTCAATATTTTCATTAATAACTTGGGTGACAGAAGACAGTATATTTATGGATGACAGTAGTGTAGGAGAAGCAACCATGATAGAGTACAGTCTTGAGATTGAAAATAATCTTGGAAAATTAGCTGAATAATCTAAAAACAGGGTAAAATTTAAAGGAAAGAGCGTGGAGTAATCAACTGGAGAAATACATGCAAGTTGTGAATAACTAGACAGACAGTTCTGTAGAAAATGTAGGGGTTGTAGTGGATCACAAAATAAGCATGTCACACTTGTAAAGACAAACAACAGACTGGAATTTATAAATAGAAACATTGTTTATAAAACACCTGAAATAATCACTGTTGCTGCAATACTGTATTTAATTAAGGACACCATGAAGAAATATGGGTGTTTCTTTTAAGAGTCCAAAGAAGAGCAACATGCATGACCAAAGACCTAGAAAACTCAGTTTACAAGAACAGCTAAAAGGAATTTGGATTATTTAATCTAAAGAAAAGATAACTGCAGAAAAACATGATGGAGCTATTAAATTTCATAAAAAGTGTCTACAAGCCATTCTCTCTATCCAATGTGGATAAATAAGACATAATTTAACTTTGCAACAAGAGAGGATTCCAGCTAGACATTAGAAAAGACTTTTCTAATGGCAAGGGAAAAAGTAATAAATCATTAGATGTAATTCAGCATCCTGACTTTATGCTAAATTCCTTAACATTTTTAAAGTATTTTCTGTCTGACTTCCTAAAATAAACCTAAACTAGCCCAACTTCATATGTTTCTAATGCCCAAAACCCGTTACGTTACTTGCTGTCTTAATTTGAAACATGCAGCTGTGGAAAGGCATTTTATCCATACATTGTGTGTTCAGGGCTGGAATTGTGGAAACAATCGCATATAGTATTAGGGCAAATAAAAGTTAGCAAACAGGTAAATCTTGTGATCTAACTAGGAGAAATGCCAGGGATCCAACCTGCCAATTGTAATTTATTCCTTGCTTTCTGGATTTTAACTACTTTATAATTATATTCACCTGCAAAAGATAGGTGAGTAATGTTATGACCAATGCTGATAAGCAGATGCATCAGAGTAGAGAATTCTTTTCTCCCTTTTCTTGGGAAGTTTTATCTGTATCTTTACTTCCTATAATGTAAACACAAACTCATCATATCAAGGAACAGTAACTAAAGTAGTTCACATCTCAAGCTTGGATTCTGTTTTAAAAAAGTCCATCTCATTTTGCCAAACATCTCCTTTGCTCAACCAGGAGACATGTTTCAACGCGAGTAACAAGCCTCCGCTTCTGTTATCCTCTACACAGACACAAATCGTTAACAGTATCAGCACTTTTAAGGAACCTCTATTAGTAGAAAGACTATTCTCTACAGTATATGCCTTGAGATTCGCAGGTGTCTCCATAAAATTAAGCATCCTTTCTCCTCAAAGCTTTTCCACTGCATCTGTTCAATTTGTGTGGGTAAGACATTCCCTCTCACAGGAAAGTGTAATGAAGGCTTTATTTGTTTTCATTATTCGTCACTAGACTAGGGCTTTGAGCAACCTGGTCTAATGGGAGGTGTCCCTGCCCATGCAGAGAGGTTGGAACTAGGTGAAAGCAACCTAAACCATTCTATGATTCTATAATTTCATGGACTGCGCTGTAGAAAAATGTATTCTTTTTGTATTTTTCCACTTATCGAACCATCCTTTTTCTCCACAAAGTGTATAGTTGTCTTTAGTCCAAGGTGTTTTCAAGAAGTTGCAAAGTTTTGAACATAGTACCACTTATACATAGCAAAACAAGAATTCAAAGCCATTTCTTACTCACGATGGCTCCCTAGCGTACAAAGAGTTTATTTAGGCAATAGGTAAACACTTCTGGTTTCTTCCATAAGGCTACTAGTTAGTATCAGCTCTGAAGCTCAGACTAGCTCCTGAGTATTAGATAACAAAAATTAAGAAATACTACTCCGTAAAGGTCTGAATTCACAAGCAGAATTTGACCGTTTATATTAATTGTACATAAAAATATATTTAAAAAAACCTTTTAAAACTCCTATACTATAAACTACTAAAATAACACATTCTTAATTATCAACATACTTTTTTCCCACCAACAAATTAGATTTCTTGTTTTGCTTGGTAGCTGATTTTTGTTTCATTGGAGGCTGAAATATGAGTGGGCTGGGCTATAGATGAATTATTGCTTTTTCACATTTTGGCAAACTAGTAGTTTTGGTGCATTTTTCAGATCTACAGGTATCTATCGATGCTTAGAGATCAGTTTTGGGGGGAAGAAAATAAAAAGGATAGATTTGTTTTTCTTTGTACTTGAAATGCATTTTAGACTATCTTAGCTTTAAAGCACACAAGACGTTGAAACTCAGTGCTAAGATCAAACAGCAAAATAAGATGCGCAAACAGGAATTAGGCATTATTACTATGACAGACATAACTAAGGGGGCTGTGTGTGATGCAGTGTGTTTTATGGAGCCTTCACTGTTTCTCATTTATCCTACACATACCTAACTGGGCTCCATCTTTCTTTTTTTTTAGAGCGTATGTTGACATTTTCCCTGTCCCGCAGACATGAGCAGTGCAGGGGCCCAGTAACAGCCCTTTTGCTTGCCAAGATTGCACAAGTGAAGCCAGAGTAGCGGATTTGTATTACCACATCACTCAGTAGTCCTTTTTTCTGAGTTTGCCTTACTACAGGATCTCTGTGGCTGGCACCAGATGTGACATTAAGAGTTTTATCACCTTCAGTGCATGCATCATCTGATGCTCACATCGGTGCAGACTTCCACCCGGGTGTTCACACATGGGGAAGGAATGTTTTGATGCTAGCATTTGGAAGTTCTGCTACAAAGTCATACTGGCACAGTATTTAAAAGTTCATATTGATATTTAAAACACTAAATTATCTCCTATAGGTTAGCTTTATTTTACAGTGTTTATCATCATGCACAGATAACAACTAGAACCAAATTTGGAAAGCTGTGATATGCCTTTACAATAGATTTAATTTCTTCATTTAAAATTGAAACAATTCTATGATTTGGCTGTTTTCAGCTAATATTGCTGGTTGGGTTTGTGTTTTGTTTTATTTTTATTTTTTTTCCCCTTTGCATTAGCGAAGGAGAACTAAGAATCAAATGCAAGTGGAGAAAGGAGTCTTATAGCTACCTGTATTCTCAACAGAGACTGTAGTCAAATAGTATGCAGGATTTCCACAAAGACTACCTGCCATCCGTCAGTGAAATTCCAGTCTGATTTTCCTAGACTGATGCATATAACATAGGCTATGTGAAACAAGAAAAGTACAACAACAGATTGATGAATGCTAAAAATCTGGGGCCTTTCAAAGGGCTTCTGAAAATGCCAGGGATTTAGAAAACTGCAATTCAGCTGAGCACTGGGAATTTAAGACCCACAGCTTTTGATCAGATATCCATACAAAAGCAGGTATCAATGACAAACGAGCATCCTATTCTCTTCCAGTTTTTCACCCTCAGTGACCCGCATATTCCCATTAGTATTAGTAATTAAAAAAACTATTTATTAAATTCTCGGTGTTTAACTTGTTGTACCACACACTGATCAAACCAAAGGCATGTTAATTTGTTTTTAAACATTACTTTTAAACATCACAGCTTAAAAAGGGTACAGTAGGGGCATACATACAGAAAATAAGCTAGATGAAAATGCAAGACAAGGAAAATTTACGTCAGTTTCCCCTCTAAGGAAGGATATGAAAAAAAAAAAAAAGTATTTGTCCTATCTGCAAGGCCAGAAAAAACTAAATTACATTAAGCTTTTCTGTAACATTGTTAGATTTCCTAATAGCTTTAAAAAAATTGCAAAACTAAATATGTTTAAATACTACTAACAAGTATTTCTGTATGCACCAATAGCTTGATTTTCAATGGATTACTTCAAGTCTGACTGACTGTGCATTCAAATGACTCTATTACAAATTATACTTAGGCAGTAGAGAACGTAGAGAAACTCAAAATATCAGAGAATTCACGTTGATCATGGGAACGACAGTTACATATGTTCAGACAGACAATATGAAAGATTTAACTGTGAAAAATGACATCAGAACTGCAGTATCAGAGAAACGGTTTTTTAACTCCCACATGGACTTTCGGTGTCGATGTGACACACAAGCTTCAGCTGAATCTGTTCGCATGTAAAAGTTTTTTTTCACCCACGCATTTCCCATTGACTAATAAGACACAGTGTATTTTTTTTGCTTCAAAATAAGGGCATTAGCAGGTTGTCTTAGAAAAAGAGGAAATTGGGTAGACAGACTTGCAGCATTCAATGGTCACCTGTCTAGAAAACATGGTTGCAGAAAACAAACTCAGAAGTTACTGGAGAGAGGATGGATTTCTAGCTATGTATACACAGAGGTGGCTACATCGCACTTTCTCAGAAGGCTTAAGGGTGTGGTCAAAAAGGGTCATGGAAACATTCCCTGTTCAACCTTTGAATTAAAATATCCGGAGTATAGACAATACACTTACATAAGCAAACTTATAATTTCGTATTGGTGATTTTGACACCAGCATCATAGAAATGGTTTTGATTTCATTCCAAGAAACTATTCTGGGAAGAGTTACTAGAATGGGCAGCAAATCAAACCACTGCAGCTCCTAGTCAGTTTGTGTTGCCTCAGTGTTTGCACGTCCCAGGGGCTGTATTTATATGACCGACTCTCAAAAAGTTACTTCTATTTGTTTCTTGTTTGTATGAGTCCAGATTTCTCCACTAATGGGCCCAATGAAATATCAACTCCTTCCTAGATCCTTCGAACCTTATCTTGACAAATTTATATTACTGGACATCCTATCAACAGCTTCCTGACACCAAGACTTTAAGACAGAAATTTGCAATCTGTTAATACTGTCCTCGAGGTTTCTTCACTTTTTGACTTCACAGCTGCACTCAAGGGAACAGGCTAAACATAACTGTGAGCACATTGCAAATAGGTAGAACTGTATTTTCCAAATCTGTCTACCCAAAATGAACCAGCACAAAAAGGGATGCTTTCCAAAATTTCAGCCTTGATTAACAAACAACACAGTAATTTAGCAGTCAGGCTGATCCGAACTAAACTGAGCTAAATCAGAAATGCACTACTGGATTTTTCCAAAGTGATTACTGAATTCTCCAGGTTTATTTACTATTTTCAATACGATAAACACATTCTTAAACACATGTATGTGAGTATAAAAATGATGAAAGGCAATTTTCTTCTTTCTTTTAATCCACCAGATGTTATTACCATGAAAAGAAACACCAAGAACCAAGAGAAGTGCCTTGGAAACCAACAGGGAAATAGAACTTATTACCTTTATAACATATTCCATTGTGAACAAGAGATTTATTTTTGCAGATTGACAGATTACTTCCCATAATTCTTTTAACATGCGTTTTCTATGTCGTCAACAGTTTGCAGATTGACATTCTTTACAGTAGCATAACTGCCAGTAGTACTTAATGCTCCATATTTAAAAACACACTTTACAACTGATGTGTAATGCTGCCAAAAATTATATAAACACAAATATTTCACCAAGAAAATTGATGTTCTATTGCTTAATTCTAAAATTTTAAGGAATGTTTGTTTGTATATTTAGAACTACTAAAGATCTGCTCCACAGTAGTTGTGGTCACTTGATATCCTTCATGCTTATGCAATTTTTTAAAAGTCTGGTTAAAACAGACTTGTATTGGGGTCACATTGTACCCTAGGAGTACAAATTGCATGACAAACAGGAACGTAATTCCAAGTAGACATACATTTTTGGGACAGTGGAGCATGGATTTTGTACACAAACACAAGCTGCCATTAATTTACTTTATATAATAAATGTATAAAACATTCCAGCGAACGTGCAATATGTAAATACTGTAAATAACAAGCATAAGTAATAAAGTGTTTGGTATTAAGTTGTTCTCAGTTTGCTTTCTGTTCATTGAATCCAGATAAACAAGCTATCTTCCGGTAGCTACTATCATTCACCCACACTTAAACCTCTTTCCAATAAGAGTTGACTGGAGTAAGAATGAAAGCTACACCCACCTCTGAAAAGTCCAGTAATTTGGACACTGTCTGTGGATTTGTGAGGACAGACAGATCTGTGTGTTCTAATCCCACAAAATGCCCAGGTGATAAGGCTGCTCCAATTCTCTACCACATTATACATTTGAATCTTTTTTTATGACAAACGGTTGTTTTAGTTTATTTGGGGTTTATTTGGTTTAAAAAAAAAATAAAATCAGATTAACGCAAGGCAATATAATCAGTACACGTCCAAGAAATCATTTTAGTATCATAAAATTTTTAAGGAGTCAGTGAACACTTATTCAAGAAACCTTCATACACATTTCCCTTTCTTCCTTAAATCAGATATTAAATCCAGTCGTCATAATAAAATGGCTCAAAAAGGAAGAAAAATCTTATGTGTGATCTGTAGATGAACCTCAGGTACTTTTATCTCAATACTGGCATTTAGCTTCCATTTTATCCTCAATTTAAAGCACAAAATGTAAACCAAGACCAAACACACCCCTCCCCACCCTGAGAAATAGCTAGGAGCTGGGATTCTTGAAATTCACGCTTAAGAGCCTTCAGCATCTAGCTCTTTAGAAGAAAAAAATGGCACAAGTACAAAACCCCATCCTAGAACATGGCTGTATTTAGCAAGGGAGAAGTACATACCCCTCCTCCAAAAGTACATACTTTGTATTTGCTTTCAGTGATCACTAAACACTGAAGTTTTATTTCTCAATGGAAGCAATATGCGCATACCAAAAAATTGGTAGTTCAAGGAATCTACTGGTACGGGATTCGCTTAGCTGCCCATCTGCAGCAAACGTGAGTGGAACTCTGTGCTTCTCTGTGGTGCCACTGCCCGAAATCGGATCACAGCATATTACTTAACATGGGACTTTAAATCAGTATAAATCTTTCTTTTTGTAGCAGGACACCTGAAATCTGGTTAGATAAAAACTTTCTAGAAAATGTCCTTCTAAAAGGAAAACAGTGATTTATTTAATGACTTAATAAATGAATATAAATAATTTAATCCCATAGAAGTTTTCTCTAGATTTATCAGAACTCAGCATGTTGTGACAGAAGATACAACTATACCATAGCGGATTTTTATTTTTTTTATTTATTTAGTCTTAGGTATAAGCTTACTACCTAAACTAAAGCAAGCTGTGGCGGGGGAGAGGGGGAAGAAGTCACTTCTGTGTTTTTTCCATTCAACGTTACATTCTTCATAAGTGGTATTTTAAACCTGTAAGGGCTTAATCATCTGTATGGTACATGACTTGTGTATTAATCCTATGTTCACTTTTTCTCTTGGAACCCAAATAATGGTACCATGAAACTGTCCTTTCTGAAGGCAATTCATGCTCTGTATTCTTGTGCTCTACAAATTCTTTTAAAATACCATAGTGCTTTTCCTTCCCTTCCTCCAAAAGAAACCCACTGAAGATAAATATCAATCAATCCGCTTTTTCCTCCTAGCGGAGATGGTTCATTATTTAGACAATAGATTACTTGCTGAAAATATATCTCAGGGCTGAAACTTAAAATCTAAACTGAATTTAACACAAACATTTTGACTTAGTATCACTTTAGAGGAAGATTCCTAAGCCTAGTGAAGGTAAACAACCATACGTTTTTACCTCCTTTCTGTTATCCCAGTAGTTCAAAGATAAAGATTTAAGACCTTTAAATCTTACTTAAGTTTAACATGTAGGAAACTAGGTTCAATTCCTACTCAGCCATGAATGGCAAAGCACAAACCATCACATTCTCAATCTTCTGAGTTATTTTACTTTCACTGCAGTATTTTAAATGGTCATGCTGGCAGAGAATAACATTAGATTACACCTAAATACTGCCACTTCTGAGGTTAGTGCATAAAACCACTTTTAAGATGGTTTGTCCCTAACTGCCCATCATTTTCCCTCATTTATTTTGTCAAAGCATTCATAAAAGAAATGGAAAATATTTTTTTCCAGAGTCAGTGCTCTATCTGACCTGAAATATTATATATATTACTCTTTGTGCCTAAAGTGAAATAGCTATTAACTTGCAAATTCCTAGCTTGTTCTTTAAAAGTCAAAACTATTGGTAATGCAATAATGCACAAAGATCCTGATTTCTGTATTTAAGTTCCATCTACCACTTGCCTTCTTCTGAGCAGGTTCTTAAGTTTTACGTCTGATTGAAAATTTTAGCACAAACCAGAAACCTCACTAAAACAAACACAGCTGTTGGACAGCAAGAGTCCCAGGAAACTTAATCCCCATTGTACAGCCCGCAGCACACACAGAGTGACACTAGGATTCCTCCCTCCCCAGGACTAACAGGATCATCTATCGAAATGCATCCCTCTCCCAGAAGGGAGAGTGGGTGACAAATACAGAGATTACTCTACTAGTTTGAAAGGCAGAAGCAAAACCAAAGCTAAATAAGAAAGCAAGTTTTACAGATACAGTTTTACAGATAATGTGGTAATGTTAGTTCATACCAACGTTGGTATTACTCAAAACAGGAAAATTATCAAGGTATCAGTTACATTACTGATCTCAGTACCTTTATGTTTCTAAGGCAGAAAGGAGAGGTGATACTCAAACATGCATGGATTTTTTACAAAGCATTCAATTTTTGTCCAAGAGCAGAACTTTCTACTGACTGGCCTTCTGTTAACTTTGTATTGTGTTACAGGTGGACTGACTTCAGGTTGAACTGTACTCTCAAAAAACACTTTTGACAGGCTATCCATTCTCCTGAGTAAATCTGACAATATTGTCTGACACCCACATAGAAACTGGGATTATAGCAAATTTCTCATTGATTATATTGCATGGATTTAAGTATTTTACTACTATGAGATACAAAATGTCCGTTTCACATTCAGGCTTTTAAGATGACTTGTTTTGTCCTAAAGTAAATGCTATGTTACGTGTACTTATATCAGTGTGCTAGGAATTGACCACAAGACAGAGGAAGACTAGCCAGAGAAGTCCTATTAACATCAATCACTATTTCTGGACTGACTTCATCTTAACTAATATAAAAATGTCCTAGAACAAAAATTATTTATTCTTTGAATAACTGAGCATTTAAACTGATATAAAACCCCATTTTCATAGGATCCTGATGACACACACAGAGGTTTTCCTCACTTAAGCTTTGAAAGAGTGGTAAGAGCAATGCCTGTCTGGCAGCAGGCAGTTCTTCTAGTCTAGCAGGCTCAATACGGAACAGCTTCAGCCCAAAGGCTGGCTAAGGATACAGGGATGACACGCCTAAGTTATCACACATGAACTATTATCTTGCAGACTCCCACTGAAAGTTGATAGAAGTTAAGTCACTAAGGGCACAATGAGAAGACCTCAGTGTAGTTAATATAGCACTTACAGAAGCAAGATGTTACTTTTGCAGTGCTTGTGAGAAAGCACTGGAAGAGTTTACAGATAAATTTATTCCGAACGATATACTTTATTATTACATTGATGTGTGACAAAATGGTTGATCATCTATTCCAATTAAAACTTTTCTATATTTTTTAATTAGATGACAGAAAAGCTAAAATACAAACTTAAACTGAGAACGTTTTGAACCTACTGAGGCATAATTTTACAATTTGAATACATCAATCAAGTAAACTTTACATATTTCAGGAGAAGCTAATTATTTTCTTTCAGAAACAGAACGATGAAGCATTAATGAGACTTCTCCAAAAATGCTTTACAACATCTAACACACTGCTCGTAAACAGTTTCAAAGTCCTTTTCATTTCCCTAGAAAAGAACAGAGGAAAAACAACATAAGAATAGCAATAATGGCTCCAACAAAAAAAATTTGGAAAGTGGTTTCCTGCTGTCAGTAATGGCAAATAACTGACATTAGGGAAGAGTAAGAACAGTGATAGTTTTTGCGTGTTCCTCCCTAATTCGAACTACCTGCAGCTCAGGAATTTCCACAGCCGAACACTGTGACTTTGCGCTCAATAGTCCTGGATGAACTTTCCTTCACATACTTCTTCCATTCACTTTTTGAGCCCTAACAAGCTTTTTTTTCCCTTTACTTTCACAGTAACCTGTCATGTTGAGTTTCACAGTTTAATGAAGCACTGTGTGGAAAAAAAAATATACATCTTTTTGGTTTGAACCTGTTTCCCACTAATGCTATTTAATATTATCTGCTTCTTGGGTAATGAACAGGAATTCCTTATTCACCTTTTCCCATGATACCAAGATTTTATAGAATGCCACTGTATCTTCATCCACTTCTCTTTCCTAAACTGAAGAATCTTAATCTAAGTGGTTGCTCTTGGCTGGTATTATTCAACTTCTTTGAGCGTCTCTGCCCATGTGTTTGTCTCTGTCTTTCCTGATTACATCCTCTTTGCAAGGAGGCTGACCAGCCAGGTTTCAACCAATATTGAAAAAGACAGCTGCACTGCATTATTTAAATTTAAATAATATCCTATTCCAATAATTTATATTGTTTTGTTAAGTCACTTTAAAAAAAAATATGTTAACACTTGGCTTTGTATAACACCAGATTATATGTCATATGTCAACTGTGGGATCTGGAAAGATTATATACTATAAATACAATTTTTAATCAAGCCACCCAAAGAATTTCTTACACATACATAGTATGGATCTTCAATGATAAGTTGTTTCTGTGGATCATAAGTTCCAAGTAGCTCAATTTTGGCCTTGCAGTCTTTAACTTGGTTGCTTTTCCTTTTCAGATCTCTGTAAAAGAGAAAGTAAAATTTTCCCATTAATTTTTCTTCAGAACTTTTTTCAGCATTGGCATGAGGTGCTTATGACCGTTTCTAGAGAACAGGAAAATAATGCGTGTCTGGACTGAGTCAGTTCTGTGGAGCCTACACGGCTGCTTGCCTTCATTTGTTTCTTGTTGTGTGGGTTTTGGTTTTTTAATTGAGTATAGAGGACATATACATAAACTTAATTCAGAGCATACACAAGTGGTCAGGCACTCGAACTAAGGCTTAACAGAACACTGTAGCATAAGTTCATCAACTTCTTCCTCAAATTAATCATTAGTACTTTCAACATCCATGTTTATCTTGTATGGAACAAAAATAATGAAAATTATCTAGATTTTTTTCCAGAAGCACGAGTAAGTTTTTCCCATCTGTTCAAAACCAGTGCTTTAAATTGGTATGCTGCAAGTTCTCTCAATACCGTCTCTAACTCATGTAAAGCCCTACTACATTCAGTTAACAGAAAACAGTAAATTGGTGAGCAAGTCCTGTCCTCCCTTTGACACACTATAGCATTTCACCAGTTGTCAGATCCTCTTCCTTCTATGTTGCCTCCTGTTGATAAAAGATACTGGTTTTGAGATGGGGTCTTTTCCCCATCTACTTACAAATGGCCATCCATTATCCCAAATGCAGTTAAAGTGTACCTCTCATCATCTTCAGATTAAAAGCAGCTCAGTACTACGATTTTCACAATGCTGAACAGCCAGAACATATTAAGTTACTTTAATACTACATATCTCCATACCAAATAATCATTTTACTTAGGCAGAATTAAAAAAGAAGGGAAAAAAAAATGTAAATACTTACAGTCATAAGCATAATCAGTTTTAAGAAATTGAATTCTAATTATTAATTAATTCTGATTAAGAAATTAATTTTAGAAATAGCAGTGAGACCGCAACAGTTTTTCCTTGAAGAAAAATCAAGACTCCTCTTTCAACCTAATAAGTTACTGCTTAAATTTACAGATTTGCAATAAATTCTCTAGCCTTTTATTATTAAAAAAGTCTAACCATTTCCTTCAAGGCTTTTGGCATATCACTTAATGAACAGGAGGCGCCAGGCAGCTCTGGTACTAAGGAAAAGGGATGTCCAAAATCTTCCTTTTCTGATGTGACAGGCACCCTTTAACACTCGGAATCGGCTTGCCCTCCGAGTGCTATGAATAGGTATTCCCAGGGAAAATGGTTGATCTGGATGCCAAAGGTGAAACTTAAGTATAGCAGTACTTGTGATGATTCGTCTGCTCTACAGCTCAGATCATATGAATTGTTAATACAGAAGTAAATATCCATTTAAGAGTTCAAGTGAAAACAGAAGTAAGCCTAGTCACGTCTTTACCTGACACGCTGCATGCAATCAAGCCAAGTGTTATATACCCTTCATTCATGCAGGCTGTGTAAGAAAGGTCATTCAACACTTTCTAGAAAATTCAACAAAACGATACTTATTTCAGTTAAGGGGTGCTGCTTCTAAAAGCCTTATGTGCTACTAACAGGGTTTTATTTGGGTTTTGCTTTGTTGTTGGTTGTGGTGGTTTGGGGTTTTGTTGTTGTGGTTTGGGTTTTTTGTGTGTGTTTTTGTTTGTTTTGTTTGTTTTTCTTTAAACTAACTTTACAAGTAAGTCCTTATAAGCACGTCAACACTTGTAGTTTATTAAAGCTCAGCCCCTTAACCCCAATCATCAATATGTATATAATTAAGGAGAAATTTTGCTAACAATATCCAAATCTTCACACCAGGCAGCTACTTCACCAAATCTTTCTAATGCATAAATTGTCCAAAGACACACTTAATTAGAACATAGCTAACAGTAACAAACAAGATTTCCCCCAGCTAACAACTGTAATTATTTCAGGGCTCGCTCTATTTCCATTAAAAAAAGAAAAAAAAAAAAACAAAACAACCCACACCATATTTAATCCCTTCCAATTTTCCAGTGTCCCATGCAATTAGAAAAACAAATCACTTTGATCAAGACAGTATGTCCTCATTCCTAACTCTATAGACATCAGCTGCACATTTATTGCCCAAAGTATACTAAATTGCCATGACCTTAATCCTTGAGTGGCATGTATCACACAAATAATCCATTGAGTTCTAGCTCATTAAACTTATCAGAAGTGGAGAATCCATCTATTCTAATACCATTCACACACACATACAAAAAAAAACCCAATAAAACCCCAAAAAAACCCAGCCCAAAACCACCAAAAGAAGCTAAGCAGTAAAATATGACATCTGTCTTCAAAGTGACTTACGAGACATCACTACAAGTAATCCATGTGAATTTGTTCCATTTCTCCATACATTACCTTAGATTGCTTTCATCCATACAAAGTATATAATCAAAGGTCTGGAAATCCTCTTTAGTAACCTAGAATTGAAAACATGTGCTTTAGCCTACAAACTGTGTTTGATTTATAAAATGAGGAAAAAAGTATTTTCAAATTTTGTAGTTCTGATTTATTAAAAAGAGACAGAAGTGGAAAGAATAAAACAGTGTACCTTCATCAACTTTTACAATAACTTAGGGCGTTTTAAATATACTCTGCCATGATTATTTATCCATTTCTGCAAGTTTTCCACAAAAGTTAGCTATTTTACCAATACTTTTTTTTTTTTTTTCTTTTTAACCACTGCATGCATCAGCTTAGAACATCACGACAAGCGACATTGACATTTCTAATGCTGGATTTCCAACTAGTAAAACTAAAGCAGGTTTCCAGTCATGGAAACAATGCAATGAAAGTGTTGACAAATTACTTTCTTGATAGGAAAACAAAAATGCAGGTAACCTGGGATCAGTTGCAATACTTTCAATCTAGAAGTTTGTCACTACACAGAGGAAGATACCAAGTGAAATTCCAAGCTGAAATATGATGTTATAACCTCTTAAAAACGAATGCATTCACAGTATTTTAGGCCATATAAGTTCACAAAATATATGGTATGATGTGGAAAACATCTGGGATCTATTGTACATCTTCCTACCATCATACCATCTATTCTTTTTCCTTCCTGTGGCTTACTGGCTCCTAAACATGAATATTAACTAAATTCAGAGATCCGAGTTGGGTAGGCAAACAGTGCAGGTAAACCACTAACTTCAGTACTAATGTTATATGTATTGGAATATGGATGGCTGCAGATTTTTACCAGTATAATTGTTTTAATTTGCATTTAAGCCTTATCTCAGGGTAGAATCTTCCCAGACCATGCCCACAATGCAGAGTATGCTAGTACAAGATAGCTGAACCAAGAGTCCATAATGAGGATGAATAAATGGAATAAAATCTATAATGAGTTCACACTAAAACTGCATTTCACACACAGTCTTATGTGTAGTATCCTAACCAAGGAACTTGGAAAGTTCGTTCAGTACAGGTTTTTCTGGCAGGCATGTCTGGGAAGTATGGGCTAGAGAAGTGAGTAAGCAAGTGAACAGACAAAAGGCAAAACACATTATCCTATAAGTCAGAGGTTTAATTTGTAAAAATTAATTACGTATTTTGAAAAAAAAAAAGTTTTAGATGTCAAAAAACACACTTATTTTTTGTGCAAACAGCAAATACATATTAAGTTCCCATAACAGGGAGTAAGAAAAGACCTACAGAAATTATCACCAGACTAAAGGCATAAATGAAACATTCCACACAATGAGAATTGAATGGGCATGGGGGGAGCGTTTGAAAAGAAAGGGTTAATGGTGAAAACTAATGCAGACTTGTTTATTTTCACTGTAAAAATATTTGTTGAATTCATGCAGTGCCTTTGACCTACGAAAATATTTTTGCAGTGGAAATAGCTCTGCTTTCCTGGCAACTCTTAGCAATACCTCTCAAGCTTCTTCAGATTGCTCTACACAGCTAAACACTATGAAAATACATGGGCATAGATCTCTTTGTAGTACAGACATATGCAAGAATAAAACAAAAAGAACCGTGAAAAGTAAAACACACCTGTCACACTTCCCACACTCTCTGTATACCTGACAACTTGACAGTTATTACCCTATGGACCAGCACTAAGACAGTTGCAAATGCAGCCCTAAAAACAAGACTACTGGTTGGCTTGTGCTCTTAAGCCCTACAGTAACATCAGATAGAAAAAGCCTAATTGAGCAAACTCCAGTGAACTGAAGATATTCCTCAAAACTATGAAAACTAGTATTTTGGAGGAAGAAATTGCGGACATAAAAGTAGTCGACTCAAGCAGTAGTCGACTTCGGATGGAACTAAACAGACAACAGTAACTTCACATTAAAATGCATATAACCATTATTAAAGACCATCAATGGAAAAACACATCATCACTCCTATTTATTTGTTAAACATTTCCCTTTGTTTACAGAACGGAAATCTTTTCTCTGTCAGAAAAACAGAGAGGCAGTAGCCCTCAAATTTATCCAGCTGTGAAACAGTTTTAAATACAACCTTCCTCTAATCTCAATTTCATATTTAAGGCAAATGTACGGTATGAGTCATACAGAAATTCTGGCCTCAGCATGAATAAAAGTGAAACTGATTAATAGCTATCTGTTTTGTGCATGAAGACTAAGAGCTTAAAGAATTTCAATGGGTACATAAACACACAGCAACCTACCATTAACTAAAATGTTAACAAACTCTTTATTTTTATATATAAATATATACATTTATTTTTATACTTTAATTTTCACTTAAAATTCACTTAAATGATCACTGTATACGATGGTAGATGTAACCAATTTAACATTCTCTCTTACATAAATCATTCTTGTAGCCTTTATGTCAGTTTTGAATAAAAAAAGACACAATCCACGATTATCATAATTATGCACAAAATTACATGAAAGAAAGTGCCTTTCACTGGGTGGGTAACAGGAGCAAAGAGGATAATTGCACGAAGCAGTCATCTTATGACAGTATTTCAAAGGCAACAGAAGACAAATCCCTCCTCTATTTCTGCAGCTTCTGTATTAAATCTTTCTTAATCTGTTCTGAAACAAGTCACACACAAAATTCTATCCTTGAGTTTGTCTCTAGTAGTGAAATAAATACACTTCCACTTGTACTAACCTGACCACTCTGAAAAGTCTTATTCTACACTGTTGAGTCCCTCTCTTTCCAGAAGTACCAGGAGACCATATCAGGTCCACAGTTTAGAGAATCAGCAGAGACCATTTGACAGAAGTTTGAAAAAAAAAAAAATTAAAATACTGAAGTTACATAGTTAATATCAGTGCAAAACAAACAGTTACCTGTAATCAGGGATTTGAAAATTTTCTTTATATAAGAAACTGCTTGTACTGGGATGTTTTAAGACAAATTTTCATCCTGTTAGACTTCCATTTTATTGTCTCATTCTTCTTTATTTTCTCTCCCTGTATATGTAACATTTTAGGCTCTTCCGTTTTAAAAATCTCTTCATTTGCCAGAATGTATAAGCAAATGTCTTCATTAAAGTGTTTTCATTCTCTTTCTGCCAAAGGAGGATACGTAGATTTATTTCAAGGCAGAGGATCAACTTGTTTTGGATGCTTTGCTTTAGCTTAACTGCTAACAAACCACTCTAGTAATACCCAAGAACAGTTCTCAAGTTTCCAAGGCTTATCTTTTAAGAATACAGACATGTTACACTACTGTGACTGAAACACTGACTGATTAGTTTCAGTACTATTTGGCTTGTATAATGACAAATAATGCTGTTTGTAAGCACTGATAAATAGTAAACCCAGAGCTTGTAACAGGAAAAGATCATACCATGCTTTTTCTGGTAATTATTCTAATAGTAAAACATTGAAAATCTGAAACGATGTTGTGCTCAATCCTGTTTGTTTAATTATGTAACGGAGATTAGCATCAGGAGAGGTCAATCGACTAATTAAGGGAATTTATTTTAAAAAGTTAAAAACTAAACATGTAGTCTTTGAAAGAGAAGAAAGTAAGTATGACCTCAGTAAGGTCTAGTAAAATTCTGAAGGGAATATAAATGGAAGATAATAACAAGACTACTTGATCTTTTTGTCAGTACAAGAACTAGTGGCATAAACTCAGGATAAGTAAAGGTCAAGCCCTAAAGGAATATCTTCTATCCAGAGAATAGTTAACTGCAGTAAGTTATGTGCATTTATTTGAGTGTCTGAATGATTTAAATAGATGCAGACACATTTATTTCCAAACTCTATGGAATACAGCATGGAAATAAATGTTCTTTGTTAACAAAAAATGAGATGAGTTTTGGTAAAACTTAAGAGGATATCACTAAGTGACAAACCTGTCTTTGAATCAGGAAAGCTTCAAGGCTACATTTTTCTGTGAAGTTACTACAAACCATGCTACTAATCTTGGGTCCGAGTGCCTTTGTTCTGATTTAGCACTCAAAATTTCTTTAAAAGATCTTCATACAACAGCACAAGCTTTTTATGATGTGCAAACAGGTATTACAATTCCTTGCTGAAAGAAGCATCACAGATTCCTAGAGTAAGTCCATTTTTAAAAAGTATTAAAAAAATGTTTCAGAAAAATGCCCAAAATACTAAAACTTTGAAGGCAGGATTTTTCTACAATGCAGAAACTGCTCCGATGCTTCCTAGTTATACTTCCAAAGAAGCTTAATAACAAGAAACTTACTAACCTCAACTAGAAGAGTTAGGCCACTTTGGAGTCCTTTAAAAAACTGCACATAGTATTTATTATTTGACGCTTAACCATGCATTGGTCAAATTACTTCAGTGATTGTAATGGTTAGGGCTAAAGAAAGCATGGGTATGAATAAGAAAGAAAATATACTCTCTTCTACCTGCCGTGCTTTATGTGCTGTCTCAATGCCATGATTTCTTAGACAGCTTAAAGCCCTTGCATCTGGGGAGCGCCCCACGTTCCAGTCTGAAACAGCAGCACTGTCTGTCATCCACTGTAACAACAAAACAAATACATACATATATTTAAAGAAAATTAAAGTACAGTACCTGCCTGGCAATATGATTCATGGTAATGCCATGCTTCTTCATGCAAGTCTGTCCTCGATAGTCAGGAGGGCTTCCTATTTCATAGGTGGATGTTGCTGCACTGTCTATCCTCCACTACAGAAAAACAAATTTATATTTTTATGTTTCCTTTCTCACTGCTTGTATTTCTACTAACTGGCTACGAAACAGTTATTTCTTAGGCAGGAACAGAAATTAGTATCTTACCTTATTTTCAACTTTTTCATCAGTTACAAGTTTTCTAAAAACTGCTTCAGCTATTGGAGAGCGACAAATGTTTCCTAAAGAAACAGGAGATTAAAGTGAAATTTCAGATGATTAAAAACAAACAAATCAATAATTGTGTGGATTTCTCAGCACAGATCAAATTAAAGATTTTTATTTACTTAGGTAAAATGCGGATTGCTTATGTTATTATAACCCAAGAGATTCTGCAAGGGTGGAAACCCAGAGTCCTGCACCTGGTTTGGGGCAATATCCAGTATCAATACAGACTGTGGGATGAAGGGATTGAGAGCAGCCCTGTGGAGGACTTGGGGGTACCAGTGGGTATGGTTGGATATGAGCCAGCAGTGTGCACTCACAGCCCAGAAAGCCAATTGTATCCTGGGCTGCATCAAAAGAAGTGTGGCCAGCAGGTCAAGGGAGGCGATTCTGCCCCTCTACTCCACTCTCGTGAGACCCCACCTGGAGTACTGCATCCAGCTCTGGGGCCCCCAGCACAAGAAAGATGTGGACCTGTTGAAGCAAGTCCAGAGGAAGGCCATGAAGATGATAAGAGGGATGGAACACCTCCGAGTGAGAACTGGGGTTGTGCAGCCTGGAGAAGAGAAGGACTGGGAAGATCTTATTGCAGCCTTTCTATATATAAAGGGGGCTATAGTGACAAGGGGCCTTATTGGACATAAGGAAGAAATTTTTTTTATGATGAGAGTGATGAGACACTGTAACAGGTTGCCCAAAGAAGCTGTAGATGCCCCATCATAGCAAGTGTTCAAAGTCAGGCTGGATGGGCTTTTGAGCAACCCTATCTAGTCAAATATGTCCCTGCCCATGGCGGGGGGGGTTGGGTTAGATGATCTTTGAAGGTCCCTTCCCACCTAAATCATTCTACAATTCTATACTATCCATCAGTCTCTTGAACTGCATATTATTATACAAAAAGATATAACATTAAAATAAATAAGAGGAATATTGTGTAAGCACATTCCTGTTTTCTTCTCCACAAAGAATCCGTGATCACAGAAGACCAGGCAAAATTACAGAATTTAAATGGCAGCAAATAATCTTTATCTTCAAATCTTCCTACACTGGCAAACTTCAACTAATGCTTTACTGGAGAATCATGAATATATGCCTGAAGTATTTACATTACTACCTACCGGTTAACAAAAACTTTTGGACAATTCCAAAACACAGCAATTGCCACTATGGAACCATGGTAGTGAAATGGATGAACAACCTGTAGCAGAAATGTTCCTGACCACTGAAGTCACTGCAGGTCAAACTGAACTCTTGGCAAGAGCAGCTTCTGGAAACCAATTCCAAAACCACCCAAAATCAAATCAGCTACACAAGCTCTAAAAACACCTCAGGAAAATGAACTTTTCTTTTTTTTTTGTTTTTGGTCCAAAATATGAAGGATTAGGAACAAAACATAACTGATGGCAAAGCTGACGTGCTGTCAACCAGCCAACAAACAGTTAAAGTACTTAATTACATAAATACATAATCAGTCTCCCTTCCAATGGCCTCCAATTGCACTAGCCACGTGATCTGGCCTTATTTTCAATAAGAACCTATTTCAACAATGAAATAGTGCCCCGTTAAAAACTAGAAACAGTGGATCTACAGCATTTTTGCTCCACTGCTGAAGCTGTAACTAAGTTAACCTCTCAAACATGCATGCAAAAATACATATTCTTTGAAAAAGAATGAAATGTCTCAACAACAATAAAAAGTCTATTCAGCTATTACTTTAACTCTTTCTACCTTTTCATCCTTCAGCAATTCAGAGTAACTAGATGGATATTCGTATTTGATATGTCACTCAAATGCACAATAAATCATACAAATAAATCTTTACTTTCCATCAAAGAGAATGTATGACTTTGCCCATCTCTGACTTTTGAGCAGATAAGCATAAAATATCACAAATGACAACACTCATTTCTATACCTTTAAATAAAATCACTCTTCTACTACTGATTAAATTTTTTCCAAATCTCAAACAGAAAAAAAAAATAAATGAAATGCCCATGAACAAAGCTGAATTCCCAGAAGCAAAAAGAAGTTTTCAGATCAGGCACTTCAGCTTGTTTTCGTGCCTATATTTTCAAACAAAATATCAAGGTAGATGCTTCACTGCTAAAAAGAAAGAAGGTGCTATGATCCGGGCATTTAATAACTTACTGTCAACTGTGCCAACTATAAAAAAAAAATATATAAAAAAAAAACCCTAAGTGGGAAGTGAACCACTGAAGTAATACAGATCCACTGACAAAGTTCTAGAGAACATCAAATCACTAAAT
>NW_009649042.1:281460-287757 GCF_000708025.1 Charadrius vociferus | reverse complement strand
AAGGGAATTTTGAAGGCAGCAGCTCTTCTTCCAGGAGAAAGCATACTACTTCCTTCGTTTGAACTAGTTTATGCCAAGCAGAGACACTAAATCAGTCTTGGAATAAAAATAAAACAGGAAAAATTTAGATTTATTTATAAAGTGAGAAAACAGGTTAGTATTTATTCTTTATAAAAATATTAAAGGATATGGTAATAAATTAGAAAATAAATCTCACTTCTTTAATTGAGCAAGCAAGTTAAGCATTAAATAATATAATAGGAAACAGAGGGAACATGGTAACACACAGCATAAGACAGAAAAGAACCTTTATAATCAATGAGTCCAATCCTTAGATATTGCAGGCATATACAGCATCACTTCTCTTACAAACACATCGAGCTCTCTTTCAAAAAGCATCATCTATCTTAAAAGGCTATTCCAGATACTTATTTCCTGTGGTAGCCTGACAACTTCCAATTCCCGCTTAATATTTACTCTTGGAAGCCTATGCTTATCTGAACTTGGTTAACATCATTCTCTATCTTAAAAACCTTTATTTCCTTCAACAGATTCAGAACCCTTGTCAAGCACAGCTGTGCTAAACTAAACAAATCAAGCTCACAGTCTCCTCATGAAATTAACTGACCCTTAATCACTCCAGTTAAGCCAACTCTGCTCTTGTTCTAATTTGAATTTATTTTTCTTGAATACTGACAAATAAAACCACAGACTATACTGCAGGGAACATTTTTACTGATTTGTTTTATAAAAGAAAAAAAAAAGTCTGAAATATTTACTTAGCTCTTTTGAAAATAACCTGAGGTAACTTCCACAATCAAATCCGACTCCTTCATGAGTATCAAATTTGCGATCATAATCCCCTACTTCTAACTTGTCCATGCCCTCTCTTTCTCTGTTGCTTCAAACAGGTGACCTTTAAGTCTTCTTTCTAAACTATTAAATTGTTTCCATTACACCAGTCATTGAGGCCATCCACCACTTCTTCCTCTACAATATTTCTCCTCCGTATGAACGATCCCATGCCACTGTGCACGAACAGTAAGTTTCATTACTACACTCAAAATTCCAGTAGTAAGCGATGATTAATATTTTTGGTCCTGCTAATTCACCAACAACTGCCCAGAATTTCAAAATGGCACTTTTGAAATAAATCCCTCATGGCTTTTTCTATTTATTTAACCTTGTGCTTTACCTGGATTGAAAGACTTGTCCCAAATTTTCCCTCTTCTATAACCTGCTCACTAAAAATACATACCATAAATATCATCTTTGATGGTATCATATCAAATATCGTCACGAATGGCACCATGACCACTGACGGATTAAAAATATTAACCACCACTTCTAGCAATAACTAGAAACTGCAGTTATATTCTTTTTGAGACAAACCATAACCTAGTTTGTGACTTAAAAATTGTTGTTTTCCTTGATGACACATTCCAGATATTACCGGAGATATTAACACTATTACGGAACTGCAATCACCATTCAAATCTATTCCTGGGGACTATGGACAGAATCCCAGAACTGACTTAATAGAAGCTTTTTTCTCCACATACTCTGCAATATTATTTTCATCCTAACCAAATCTGTTTAGCCATGCTGTTCCTTGCAACTGTTATCATTCATCTCATCATTAATGTAAAGCCCTATCTTATCTCACTGACACATGCAAACTTCAATCCTTGTTTTCCGGTCATCATCCTTTTCCCACTATAATTTCTATCCATTTCATATCCAGTTTTACATCCCACATCTGTCTTTCCAGGCTTTGTTGATGCTCCTCACAGATGCACAGCTTTTCCTAAGTTACAGACTGACAGACATAACTGGGGAACGAAGGGGGAAATCTCAGAGATTCATAGGGAGATTACTTCCTTCCTTGGACTTGAATCATATTTTCCTTAAATGTTATCTACACCTTATCTTTGTTACCTATTCTCCTCCAGTGTTCCTTCCCCTTTGTTGTATTTCTGACTGATCTGATGATGCTCCTTTTATGTAGAAGATCACAGTATTAAGATTCTCTGAATCGCCACCTTCTCCAGTTTTTAAATTTCAAGCTCTTTAACTTGTAGTGACATTTGCAATCATAGAAAACTAGTACCCAAAGTACACAGCCAGAAATTCTCCCCATTGAAATAAATCCTACAAATATCTCCAGATATCATTGAGTCATCATAGGAGACAAATTTCAGTCACAGAATCAGTACTGGAACGATTTGTTGATCACTTTCACAGATTCATGCTTTCTCACCCATTTTCTAGGGACAAGGACTACAATGACAGTTATCTAAGCCAATCCTTTATTTTTTGAGTTCTTACTCCAGTCTGTGCACTAACCTTTGACCCATTCCCATACAGAAATGGAAGCAATGCTTCTACTGACACGAAAGACAACTTGAATCCATTTCATGGCCATGTCCATAACTCATCTCTAGGTACTGTTGATCTAATCATCTATTCTCTCAATCATTTTTGTATCTTCATTGTTCCTTATTCAGCTCTCTAACTCCTTCAGACCTTCCCCAAATGCAAACAGATGCTTTTCTCTTCTTTTTCTGTCTGCTGTTTGTAGCAGAAGTTTTACTAGCTTTCACACTCTCACATTTACAAACCTGCTTTCAACTCTACTTATCTTTTCACGCATAGTCAGTTCATCTGAGTGACTGTAATACTGCTTCCCAGTATCATTTGCATCATCCATCAGGTCTTCTTCATAAGCAAGTGTTTAAAACTCACTACTCAATGTTCTGTATTCAAATTCCTGTCTGTCTGAACTTCATCATGATTCCTAATTCTTCCCAGTTAAGTTTATCTTGTCACACTCAGCATTCAATTAGCTTTGTAAAGCAACATTCAAAGCTCTGATTTTAGTCAAGGTTCCCTGGCCTTTTCATTTACAGTCAATTTCATTGAATACTTATACTCTTTCAGAAAAACACCTGAGTGTATAGCTACCTAAATGACATCATCTAACTTCCATACATCCCTCCCACTACCAACACACAGTAGGATTTCTCTTAGAAATTGAATATTTGTGTGTGTGCGTGTGTGTATCTAAGCAGAGCTCAGTTTTGGCTCAAGATATCTAAATGGGGATGTCTACAGGAGGACTAGGTTTCAAAGTCAATAGCCAATCACGGCTTAGCTGATGCAATCAATGTCAACAGCCAGGAATCATGGTAGTCAAACCATCAGCTAATTAGCTGAAAGTTCACATTTTAAAAATCTTTCCCTGCAGCAAGATTAATTATACTGAGTTATCAACTACTGGAACATTATGCTTTTCTCAGCAACCTAAGTGTTACCCAGTAAAAATAGAAGTTTTAAACGCATAAGCTCCCACTCACAGCAATCAGACTCTTAACATTTTTAAGCGCACATCTTAATCTTATTTTCCAATTCCAAGATCACTTTTACAACCATGCTTTCAACTCTCTAGTACTTCTGCATCATTCTTAAATAAGGCATTGTATTCTCAAAGCTATTTTACCAATGCTACACAAAAGGTATTTTCGTTCCATTTATCTAACAAGTTCTTCTTTATCCAAAAAATGGCATTATTTCTTTTTGTCAGCTTGCCAAGAACCCTTATTACAGCAGCTGTTTTCCATGACTTCTTCAATGTCTTATCCAACCTACTGCTTTTCCATTCTGCAACTATAAATGGCATTTTGTCCCATGAAACCTTGTATTTGGCTATATCTAAACACATATCATGGGTTGTGACAACCAGGAAACTCAAATCTCTCCATAACTGTAACCCAATTTCTTCATAAGCAATAAATTGCCATCTTAGAAATTATTTTATGCAGTCTAGACCTCTGATGGCAATACTCACTCAGTGGTTCGCAACAAGCATCAATTTTCAGGGGACCTAGCCAAAACCTATTTGCTTACTGTTCACCTGTCTTAACAACTGTTCCTCCACAGATGGAGATCAGTAAGGCAGTGCCTGGTCTAAGATGCCCATGCAGCTTGTTACGTTATAGTGGACAAGTCATCAGAGAGAAAGAGGCTGATTTACGTGACACAGCATCATAATAAGCTCATTTCTGGAGCTCTACCATTAATTACATGAGCTACATAAGTGTAAAAAGTGCAAACTGCATTTTGGTTCACCTCTAGTTTTAATTATTTCTTTGCCTTAAATGGAAAAAAAAATATTATTTCCCAGTGCCTTTCCATGTACTGTAATTACATATGTTGCTGGGTGCTTCATTTATTTCTCAATGATGAAGAACACTTCTCATTAACATAGTGATGCACGTTAGCTAGGTTGTATTTTGTTGTGTGATGAATATCTGCTTATCTCATTACAACCAAAGAACACAGTCAACAGATATTTCAGTAACAGGTTTCTTTCAAAATAATGTAGAAAAAACCCATAATTTTTCATGAAAGCTTGTACTTCTGGAGATCAGCTCTCACTGAACTGAACTTGAGAATAATGTGCTTCATTAACCAGCACAGAATACTACAGATAAACGTTCCACAAATCTATTTAGTACTCTTTTCAGCAATAACCATAGGGACTATTTCTAATAAAATTTAGGAGAAAAAAAATATCTATTAAGACGTAAGTATCATCCTTCAAGACTAACAAAAAAATTAAGCAAACTTTAGGCAGGAATAAGAAACAAGTTGCCTTCAAAACTTTACTGAAAATAGTATATTTGACTGGAAGAAAGAAGTGCTTATCATGTCAATTAGATTTTATGTCACACACCACATACCATTATGGTTATTTTTTTATAACCCAGTAGCATAGAAGAAGAAATTTAAAAGGTATTTACAACATCTGTAAAAATCCATCCCATTAACATCAGTCTTGATTTGTTCACCCTTTCCTCAAGCTTAGTATTAATAATTTCACTCCATATCTAAATTATTATATTATCTTCCACTAATAACAGTTCCTCAGAGACTCAGCTGGATTAGGAACTTGATACAGTGCAAATCAGCATCGTGGGCTTACAGACCCATATATATGAATTGTTTTGTGAAAATTACTAATGCCTTTCGAATATAGTGTTTGGAAAGAAGGATGCATATTAATTGGGTGTTTTTATACAAAAAAAAATTTTGTCTAGAGCACCGGCTCTCAAACATACAGCAACTGATAATCCCTTGCTGAAGAGTGTTTTCCTTAAATTATTATTAAGGTCTGATTTTACTCTAAGGTAAACATCAGAACATATTTCACAGAACTAAATTCTTGTTTTACTATTCAATTAATCCCCATTTCTCCCATTACAACAGAAAAGCAAATAGCAAAAAACCCCACCCCAACATATTAACCAATGGTTTTGTAACAAAACTGGCAAAACGCCAGGGATTCACAGGGATCAACTCTCAGCGCACAGGTAAGATTATAAAGGCTAGGAAGCAGATAATGTTAAAAGCCCTCCTAAACTAGAGCAAAGAGCTATTTATCTTGTTATTCCCAAAGGGGAGCAGAAGCAGATGCTTAGAGAAAGCATGTACAGAACAGGGCATGGCCCTGTAATCCACGTAGTCAGGTTAGCAATTTGTTGGTTGTGAACATGCAAAGGATCATCTTGCCTGTCAGTAATCAATTGTCTTAAGCTTCAGGAAAGCATCCAAACCCTTTCTGATTCCATTTATGCTTCTTTTTCCCATGACTTCCCATGACATGAGATTCACAACTTAAACACATAAGATATCTTTTCTTAAAAAAAAAAAAAAAAAAAAGTTTCATAGTTCTTCATTTAGGCAGCCCTTCAAGAAACTCTTATTCTTTTCACTCCTTTCCGTGACGGCCATAATTTCATAGATCAAAATCCTCTCCACCAAGTTCCTTTCCTTAAGTCCTAACATCTTTTCCCTTTTCTTACAGAGACTGCTCCATTAACGCCAATCATTCCCGTCACCGTTTTCTCTCCCCCGTTCCCGGCGGCGGCCCGGGACATTGCTTGGCGGGTTCCCCCTTCCCCCCCTTGCTGCTCTGGAAGCTCAGCACCGGGCAGCCCGTTTCAGAGAGCACTTCACCACCACCCCTCGGTGCTGCCCTTGAGCAGCCTCAGCTCATGCCGAGCTCACGGTGGTTTACGCGTACTGAGGAGCCACAGACAACCTTCGCCTTCAGCACTACTGGATTTCACGCGTACGGCTGATTACCCCGCCCTATCACAAAGACGAAGGGAAAGGAGATGGATACTGCTTTCTGCCTCCCTCCTCAGCCACTAACTACTCCGGCCCTCCCCGGGAGGGCAGGCCTCCGCACAGCCACCCCCGGCCGGGACACCTGCGGCCACCGGGGCGGGCCTA
>NW_009649042.1:248482-280242 GCF_000708025.1 Charadrius vociferus | reverse complement strand
GGGTTGCTACCCCATGGGTCTGTGCCTGTGCCTGAGCCCGTCAGGCTCTCACCACAAACTGAGCCAACGTGCTCGTACGCTGTCAGCCACGCTTAGTTTTCCCATTAATTTCCCTTCTTGCCCATCGTCGCGGCATGTGGCGCATCCTCCAAGTGGAAATTTAAGAAGCATTGACTGCGGCGTTGGCCTCACCAGGCTGCTGGCGAAGCTGAGCACGCACGCTCGTCATTTTCCAGAAGAGCTTGAGTATTTTTTTATTTTTGTGTGTGTGTGTGCGTGTCTGGCTTCTTGTGTTGGGGTGTCCCGTGTACGAAGCCCAGCTGGGTTTTGTAAGGCTGGCCGCTGGCCCTGCGATGGCGGGGTGTGGCCGGGACTGGATTCCTTTGCTGCTTTTAAGACTTGTTTGCCTTGTTTTTCCATCAACGTGCGGCACTTCGGAAGTTAAATAAAGATGCCAGATTCTAAATTTTGTGCCAAATCTGTGACTTCGAAATGAAAGTCATGAGTAATTAACCATTATAGCTTGAAAAGCTTATATGTAGCATATTTTCTGTGGAATAGAGCACGTTGCCTTTCATGCGACTTCATAGGCTAGCCTGCATACATCATGTTTGTTGTAAATGCAGCTGCACAACTGTGTTTTTTTATATTTAGTTATTTTACTTTGCTGTGGAAATGACTGGTAATCAGAAACATTGATTCTCTATCCAGCGTTCCCCTCCTTATGCACTGCAGCATTCCGCTGTCCCACAGGTCTGCTTGCAGGTGTCAGGAGTGCAAGGCAGGGGAGCCAGAAGGGGGCCATGGCACTGCTCAGTTGAGAGATGTGGCCTCAGTGAGGGAGAGAAGGGCGAGATAGGTCAGTTGTGTAATTCTCACATGTAGCTCTGCCGTATTATATCATCTGAGTGGTGTAGAGTGCCTGCTTTCTACCAAGTGGAGTGCCTTGACTTGTCAATGTAGGAAATAGATTCATCACCACCGCCACCTTTCTATGCATTTGTGGGTTGGGGGAAAGTGAGGCTGTGTATAGAAGTGAGTGCTTTGAAAGGCCGTTCTGGAGTTTATAAAACTCAGTTTTTGTATGTAACATGTACGTGGGCTGAGCTCTAACTATGAGATGAAGTATTTCATGTTTCCATGTCTTGGGGAGGGGAGTGGGGAGGATGGTTATCTTAAGCGTTGTTCTGCATTCTCAGGCTCGGTAGTGGAAGACAGTCACAGTCTGTACCTTCTTCAGTTAATGTCAGGTTCATACCTTTGAAATGAACTGTAAAATAATTCACTGTTGTTCTTTGTCTTGTATCATGGTTTCTCACGATTAGGAATTATTATTTCTGATGTGATAAGCTTTCTATATTTTGAGGGGTTTTTTTAAGTATCCATTACATTGTTGTAAAAGAGCCTGTAATGCAAGGTTGCGATGAAGACTAGGCTGTATGACTTAGTGGGAGAGAAATGCTGTTGTGACAAAGGCAATCTAAGAGCTTAGGTAGAGCTAGGGCTCCTCAAACTCTTGATTAATAAATATCAAGCACTTTTTTTTTTTATGTTTATTCCTTTTAGTTTGAAGAAATGTTTCTTAATAGAAATTAATTCATTGTGGGAATTTTTAACTTCTTAGATTTGACACATGCACATAGGGAATTGGGACATGTATGAAATGGGGAAATGAGAGGGTCAGAAAGATGGTGACAGTTTTACTGATAGAAGTGTTAAATACAGGAAATAGATGGAGTCTGTGTTTTGTTAAGGTACCCAAATATTTTTTTCATGTAGGTTATTATTGTAGCATTGAGGATATTGGGTAGTGCACATTAGGGTTGTCGTCTGTCACATTTTTGTTCTCTCTATGCTTCTGTCCCTGGTGAGAAAATAAACAAGATGTGTTTTAGGAATTTTTTTTCTGAAAAGCACATCTTTGTTTTACTTAAAGCTTTCTCATGTAAAGGTTAACGTAGTTATTTGCCTTCTTGGATTGCCTTCAACTGTATTCTTCATGATTAAAATAGAGTTAGTAAGCCAAAATTGGGATTCCCTTTGGGATTTTTCCCTTACCCCCATGTCTAAATTTTGCATATCATACCAACTCTTGTATTAGCATTAGGAGAGACAGGCAGAACTGAATGCCTAGCTCTGACTTAGCTTCGGTCATGCTACTTATCTTGCTTGGTGGGCAGCACCCAACCCCTTTGGTACCAACTGTTTACACATCAAACACATTACAATAAGTGTATATGAAAGACTTGCTAAAA
The DNA here is from genome assembly GCF_000708025.1 of Charadrius vociferus. NCBI lineage: Eukaryota > Metazoa > Chordata > Aves > Charadriiformes > Charadriidae > Charadrius > Charadrius vociferus. The sequence goes on along the minus strand of NW_009649042.1, from coordinate 277,987 downwards.
GAGTCTCAGGTAGACAGTTTCCCAAGGCTTGGGTGGCAGGGTGGATAGGTGTGGTGGCGTGTTTTGAGTAAAAGCCTGCAGTTCTTGTACAAAGCCTTGGATGAGTTCACTTGTTAGTCTCGGACAACCCCCAGGGTAACTCTGCCTTTGGTGCTTGTTGTAGAGTCTGCCACTCTCTCTGTGTTCTTAAAAATGCTGTTTTCTGACTATCTTTGTACCAACTGAGTGATTTCTTGCCCATGCCCCTTGTGTTTATCCTCTCTCCTAGTGCAAAGGCTCAGTTGTAGAACTGTGGGCTGTGATTTTAGCGTTCTTATAATTGCTAAAAGTTACAAGGATTTTTGAACACTTTTAGCAACAGGTGTTCCCCTGCTTTGCTTCCTGTGTAGCTGAACAGATGTCTGATGTGCTTTTGGAAACAAATCCTCTGATTCAGCTGCACCTCAGGCAGTTAGTGACTATCTTCACATGCTACAGATCCGTAGAAATAAGAAGACATGACCTAGTTGAAACATCTTACATGTGCAAAGGGAACACGTTTTTCTTTAAAGTGTCTTGTTAGCTATGGCAGTATCATTTTACCCTCATGTGTTCCAGCTCTCATCAGAAAGTTCATCCTTCTAGGTGATGAGAGGAAATTCAGCATCTCTAATTAGAATTTCCTCCAAGCTGTCTTCAATACAAAAACTGCTGGGAACCCAGCTCATCAAATGCTTTTGATAATGTGTGTTACAGGTTGTTTCTTTTTAAAAAAATTCCTTGACTTTTCATATGGAAATAGTTAATTCAAAGTGGGATAGAGGACTGATACTCTGTTAAGTTACCAAGTGATACTCTTTGTGTTTGGCTTAGTTAAGTCCTTTCCTCTTTGTTGAGAAAAGTGGGAAAAAAAATGCACACAGTAAAACTGTAGACATGGGGGTTTTTTACACGTTATGGGTTTTTCTAGCACTAATAAAATGGGTATTCGTATGAAAAAAATAGAGATCCTGTTGTCTAGAAATGTGTACATAATTGGTAGCAAAAGCTGAAAAGGCAGCTTGTCAACACTAGCAGCTAAACAAAAACCTTGGATGCTTTTGGACACTATACATGACATAGCTAACAGGCAAAATTACTTTTATCACATTTCATACAATTTAATTTATTCAGATAGCCTGTACGGAGGCTAAGCTTATTTTTGGATGTGTTATTTTATGTAATTACTGCATTTTAAATAAATTTTGCTTTGCTTCCAAAAAGGTCATCAGCTAGGATCCCAGTTTGTATTTCTGTAAGCTTGAGTTTACAAAATCTCTGTGCTTAGAGGAAAACAGCCTAAAAACTTGACCAGGAAGGATAAGTTTTCTTCTTTAAAAAAAGTCACACCAAAGTTAGGTGGTTATAAAGGCTTCAAAGAGCAATTTGCTTTGGAACACTGGCTAATAGTAGAAGTAGTACAAGTGCAGGTTGGGGGTGGGGCAGTTTCCCTCTCCAGGTTCAGAGTTACCACAGTTACATGTTTCCAATAATACTGACTTCCTTCGAGTTGTCTTCAGATTTCCATAACTCACAGTAATACATTTAAAAAAAAAAAAAAAAAACCACAAAAAACCCACCCCAAAACAGCCCAAAACACAAAACTAGAAAACACAGGCTTACAGAGACAAGAACAAAGGAAGGAATCTGCTCTCTATATCCATTACTTCATTTCTATCAATCGAAAGGCTTCTGTGTTTGAAGTGGTTCTTTTTTGAATAAAGATTTGTGATTCTGTAGGTTTTGGTTTGTCTTCATACTTAGCAAAATCCAAATGTAGGTGACAGAGTTTGTCGTTGGTATTGTCTGACTTCTTGGCTGTCTTGGAATAAGCATACAAATGCAATGCAAGATTCCATTCAGGTTTTCAGAAGTACTAATCTTTAAGATGGCGTTTGTCATTTTTTCCCCCCTCAAATTACTGTGATTTAAATATATAAATATATGTTTGTAATTCTGGAAATGTAAGCTTCATAAATTCAAAAATGATTTCTTATTATAGCCCTCTCCCCAATTCAATAAAAAAAGTCTTCAAAATACTGTAAATATCTGAGCTTTATGTAGTGGTAGAAATGTCTGTGAGATTCTGCTCCTTGAGAAATAATTGTTGTGCTATTCTCATTTTAGAGAAGGTGCTGTCTTCTGTTATGCAACATTCCTTTTTCATATTTGAGTTCTTGAAGGCTGAATTTAGTTGTGACTTTAGTATGCTCATGAGGTTTTTTCTGTGTACAGGCTGTTGTCAACAGCTAACTTTAGCAGGTTATTGCAGGTGAAACAAGATAAAACAGGCTGGTTTTAACATGGATAAGAGTGTGGGGGGGTTAATTTTCAGCTTTACTTCTAAGTATTGTTTCACTTCCTTCCAATACAGTGTTTGGGAAGAAAAATCTGATTGTTCTTCTGTTTCCATCTGTCTTAGTTAAACCTTAAAATGCTTCCAGCTCCTTGTTTTTGGCAAGTTCTGTGGACCTTTCTGCTCTGTTCTCCCTCCACCACCACTACCAGCACCAGCTTAATGCAGTACCATCCAGTAAACTTCTTGTTACCCAGGGTGGGGATGGAGGACCAAGTAGTTAAATTAATTCACAGTACAAAAACCTTAAAGGTTGTGAAAGCACACATTAGAGTCTTACAGTGCAACTCAGCTCCCAGTCTGCAGGGCCATGTAGTTCCTCCTGTAGTACTTGTACCCTGCCATAATGCTTACTGTCAGACATAGCACTAACTACTCACACCAAGCTTGTGGAGGAACAGGACTGCATGAAAGTTAGTAAAATTTCAGGAATCCAAGTGATGAGGAGCATGGTAGAAATACATGAGATTAGTGTAAGTCTTCACTGTACAGAGAGACCCTGTTTTCTCCTTTTTGACTTTGCTTCCATTGCCTCACACTGATGTATTTTCTGTTGTCTTCTTTCTCTTTGCTGTTTTCAAGGTGCCTATGGCAGTTGTACAACATAGACAATTGGCACTAACCTGTGTCAATAATTGCTACTTTCTTGTTCCCTACCACTGCTTTCCTAGACTCCTTTTTGCCATACTATTAGTGCACATTCTGAGGCTTTCATGATCAAAGTGTGTGTTTTTAGGCATTTCTCTTTCATGCTCCTTGGAGTCTTAGGAAAACAATATCTGCTTGTTGCTGTTGGCTCCAAAACCAGGAGTAAGGAACTCGGGCTCTGACAACAGAAGTCTGCTGGGTTTCAACTAAAAGGCGTGGTTATTGCCTTTGTGTTATTCCATCCTTTTCCTCCAGGTTCCTTTTTAACTTCTGCCACTATTTCCTTGGACTCCACAGATCTCTTCTTGGTATGTCATTCACCTTGCTGCTTTGCTGTCTACCATTGGCTTCAAGTGTTGGAAGCAGTAAATGGAGGGAGACTGATGGAGACATGTTTAACATAGTCTGCTGCTTGTTATTAGCTGCTCTATATTGCTTCACTTTTTCTTGTGGTTAGGCAAAATGCTTATGATGCACGTCTTACACACTGTTCTAGGAACAGGAGAGGTGCCTGAGGACTGGAGGAAAGCTAATGTCGCTCCAATCTTCAAAAAGGGCAAGGAGGACCCAGGAAACTACAGGCCAGTCAGCCTCACCTTCATCCCTGGAAAGATGATGGAACAGCTCATTCTGGAGGTCATCTCTAAGCATGTGGAAGAAGAGAAGGTTATTGGGAGTGGTCAACATGGGTTCACCAAGGGGAAATCATGCTTGACCAGTCTGAGAGCCTTCTATGATGGAATGAGTAGCTGAGTGGATGTTGTCTACCTTGACTTTAGCAAGGTTTTTGACACTGTCTCCTGTAACACGCTCATAGGGAAGCTTAGGCAATGTGAGTTAGATGAGCGGACAGTGAGGTGGATTGAGAACTGGCTGAATGGCAGAGCTCAGAGGATTACGATCAGTGGTGCGGAGGCCTGTAACTGGCAGTGTTCCCTGGGGTCAGTACTGGGTCCGATCTTGTTCAACATATTCATCAACGACCTGGATGAGGGGACAGAGTGTACCCTCAGCAAGTTTGCTGATGGTACAAAACTGGGAGGAGTGACTAACACACCAGAAGCTGCCATTCAGCGAGGCCTGGACAGGCTGGAGAGTTTGGCAGAGAGGAACCTAATGAAGTTCAACAAAGGCAAGTGAAGGGTCCTGCACCAAGGGAGGAATAATCCCACGCACCAGTACAGGTTAGGGGTTGACCTACTGGAAAGCAGTTCTGCAGAGAGGGACCTGGGAGTCCTGGTGGACAACAGGATGACCATGAGCCAGCAATGTGCCCTGGTGGCCGAGAAGGCCAATGGTATCCTGGCGTGCATTCAAAAGAGCCTGGCCAGCAGGTTGAGGGAGGTTATCCTTCCCCTCTACTCTGCCCTGGTGAGGCCACATCTGCAGTACTGCGTCCAGTTTTGGGCTTCCCGGTTCAAGAAAGAAGGGGAACTACTGGAGAGAGTCCAGCAGAGGACTGCGAAGATGATCAAGGGACTGGAGCATCTCTCTTAGGAGGAAAGACTGAGAGACCTGTCTCTACTTAGCCTGGAGAAGAGAAGACTGAGAGGGGATCTCATCAATGCTTATAAATATCTAAGGGGTGGGTGTCAAGAGGATAGGGCCAGACTCTTTTCAGTGGTGCACAGCGACAGGACAAGGGGCAACAGGCACAAACTGGAACATAGGGAGTTCCATCTCAACATGAGAAAAAACTTGTTTACTTGGAGGGTGACAGAGCACTGGAACAGGCTGCCCAGAGAGGTTGTGGAGTCTCCTTCTCTGGAGATATTCAAACCCCACCTGGATGCATTCCTGTGCAACCTGCTGTAGGTGACCCTGCTTTGGCAGGGGGGTTGGACTAGATGATCTCCAGAGGTCCCTTCCAACCTCTGCTATTCTGTGATTCTGTGAATTCCAAGTATCAGATGAATCCCAAGGAGATGGCTACCACAGTGTTACACATTTGTGAAACCAAAATTACATTTATCTCTTTAATTGTAGTTTTGAATTGAAATCTCTTGTTCAGGCTCTTTTCCAAGACTGCACGGTCTTGTTTTTCAGGTTTCTCCTTCCCATTAGATGTTATTCTTTAACATTTCTTGACTATGCTAGTTCTCATGTTTATGAATGTTCTTAATCACAACTTTGAATGTTCTGTGTTCATACAAGTTTTTTAGCATTGTTGTTGCTATAACCATGGGTATTTGCAAATCGGCTATGCTTTAATGTATTCTTGTGCTGTTTCTGAACTTTTTAGTGAAGTGAAAGTGAAGACAATTACTGACTGAGGCTTGTAGGAGGTATTTGCCATTGCTTTCTCTTCTTTTTGTAACCAAAAAAACCCCCAAACCCACCTTCCACCAAATACTTCAAAGCTCGTACATGGACAACGTATGTATGAAATCTGTGTGTAAGGCTTTGTCTCCACTTTATCATCAATCTCCTTTGAAACTATACTTTTGATGTTCAAGTTCCTGTAATGCCACCATGTTTTATTTTGTCTGTTCATATTCAGCACAATTTTGATTATATCAGAATTAGTTATAGCTTTTAAGTAAAAAGGCTTTATTTATTCTTTATTACACCTTGCTCAGATAATTTCACCAAATGTTCAGCCAACACATTATTACTGTTAGTCAGAATGTAAATTAGAGGCTGACGCACTTGCCTCATCAGCTTACAAATTAAGCAGTTAATCAATTTTGGTGTGATATTCCCCCATGGGGTTTGTGTTGCTGACTCACATATGCTCAATATCTTTTCCTTTCAACAACAAGCAGGAGTGCAAATGAAGCTTGCTCCCAGCTGAGCATTCGCTGGTCATGGCATTCCAAATCCATCAGTCAGTATATCCTCCTGATAGATATTATTGTCTTATTGCTCCTGGTTACCTCTTTCCTGAGCGTTACTTGAATAGAAAACAGACTATTATACATGCATAGTTAAAAGCTAATAGTGAAGACAGTGCTACAGGATTATTCCTTGTATTCTTGAAGGGGTAAACCAAACATGGAACTTCAGCTTATTTCTAAATATTTTATACAGTATTTTTATTGAAAAGCAGATATTTCTGTAACATCTGATCAATAGACTTGCAATATTAAATCAGTTTTTAAGAAAAGAATTCTACCGTTCAAATCCTAAGGTAAGCTGGAGGGGGAGGAGCACAATTTGATAGGTGAGCAGGCATTTAAACCATTTCTGATGTCACAGAAATCCCACTTACGGTTTTGTCTGTTTATACAGTGATTAAAATAAATAGAACCAAGATTTTGTCGCTAACCTTCACTATAATCTTTAGTCATTTTACTTCTATTGTATTTTGGGACAGACACCACCATTTCATAGTGCAAAATTCCATGTACCTTTTTTTTTTTAAAGTAAATAATTAGTTTTTGAATTGTCTTTAACACATTTGTGTGATTTTTCCACTTACTATTTTTTTTACTGAAAAAGCATAAAGCTCTTTGCCTTTGGACAAAGTTTTATGAAACTGATTGATCTAAAATTTAATGGTAAGAGTGAGGCTTCACCCATGCTATGTAGCTAACCATTAAACTTTGCCTTTTTAGTGTTGATTGTTGTCTGTGTCCTTATTTAATCTTGAATTCTGTCAAAAAAATCTTGAGTGTGGCATGGCCTAAGAGGGAGAATCAAACCTCCCCCTTTGCCTCTCCCTTTGCTGGGAGTCCTGCATGGTCAGGCACATAACTGTCCATTTTACCACAGTTAAAATGAAGCATATCTTCCACTTTAATCTTATTGAACCATAGGAATAACTAAGTACCATGAAATGTGTATCGTGGGTACACTGGGTAGGTGACCCTCCCCAAAATCAAAACCCCTAGACTTATAAAATATCTGAAGTGAAAACCTACATACAAAAGCATTCCCCTCATTACACAAGTGGATATACAGTGTGTGTTACAATATTAATTACAAATTATAAGTTATAGTATGCCAAAAGTGTATTATTTATGCCGTCATGGGAAGGACGGTGTTGCAATATGGTTTATGTGACTGCCTCAATGTATCTCCGTGCAGAAGCAAAAATTTTCCTATTTTTATCTTACGACATGCTGGTAATGTTTTCCCTTTCACCTTGAAAATGCAACGTCAAGTACAAACAACAGAAGTAATGGAGACGTTTGCTCCAGCCCAGTTTGTTAATCTACCAAAAGCAATTGCCTATTCGTGTTTTGTTTGGGCTACACTGACCTTTCTTCTTGCTGTGTCTGTGCAGCCAGGTGAACCACCGAAGAAACGCACCTTCAAAACTGCAGGCTGGCTGTGCTGGTTTAGGCTGGGATACAGTTAATTTTTTTCAAAATGTAGCCCCCTACTAGCTACTATGGGTTTGTGCTGGAAACAGTGTTGATAACACAGGGGTGTTTTAGTTATTGCTGAGCAGGGCTTGCGCAACATCAAGGCCTTTTCTGCTTCTCACCCCACCCCACCAGTGAGTAGGCTCGGGGTGCACAGGGAGTTGGGAGGGGACGCAGCCGGGACAGCTGACCCCAGCTGACCAAAAGGATATTCCATGCCATAGGATGTCATGCTCAGCAGTAAACCAGGGGGTGGGTTGGCCAGGGGGCTGCTGCCTGGGCACTGGCCGGGCATCGGTGAATTGGTGGTGAGCAGTTGTTTCCATTCGCATCACTTGTTTTTCTTAGTTTTTATTATCTCTGTTTTTCCTTTTCATTACAATTTGTTATTATTATTATTTCATCTCATTTATTAGACTGTTTTTAGCTCAACCCATGAGTTTTCTGACTTTTACCCTTCCACTTCTCTTCCCTCCATCCTGCTTGGGGGGGGGAGGGCAGGGGGGGGAGCAGTGAGGAAGCAGCTGTGTGGTGCTTAGTTGCCGGCTGGGGTTAAACCGCGACACGGGCTTACAGTTTTAGTGCCATAACAGTCAGATAGCTGCTAGCTATCTGACATAACAGTCATAACAGTCAGATAGCTGCTAGTAGATGCTGATAGCATTTTCTGAAGGTCCTGAGCTCTTAAGAGTTTAGAGCTTTACCTTCCCCTGTCCGTTCACACACTGGCAACTTGGCCATCATCTTAACTTTCTGAAAACAGAAGGGATGATTAGGATAGAATTAGTGTGTCTTCCCTCTGTTACCACAGTGTACTTTAGAGTCTGTTGCATTTTATGCATCTATTTCCTTCTGTTCCCAGACAGGCTGATATTTCTGCACAACTTTGTGATACCTGCTGTCACTTCAAACTTCCAATGTTATACCTGCTGCATTTTCACCGAAAAGCGATGTTGCTACAAGCTTTCACAGGGAAGCTAGCTCAGAGACTCAGCTGTCAAAACCTCTCTTGTTCTGGGAATCTTCCTTCTTGCTTGGAGAACATACTAGAGGAATATACTCCACTTTGAAAAGTAGAGGTGTAATCCTATTCTAGTCAATGGAGCCTGGACAGAAACTTGGCTGACTTGCTGCTAGGCATTTCACTTTGAGCTCCGTTGCTCTCTAAGCTTCATCGATTTAATCTCAAAATGTATTTAGTCCTCACCTTCACGGTTTTGGGTGGGAATGTTGCCCGGAGTGAAGAGGTGAATGAGTGTTCAGGGAACAACAATTAAAAAATGAGGCCACTTTTGACTGAAGGTTGTTTCTCTATGCATGGTCTTTTCTATGCTTTTGTGAATTTAAGAACAGTGGAATTTAATGGAAATACTGTCACTAGTTCTTTTCAGAGACAAGAGATGAGGTTAGATGCATCTTTGGTCTGACAAGATATTAGGTGTTACTGGGACAATTTGTTGCTGTTAAACTTGGAAATGGTTGTTGTTGGTATGTCCAGACAGGAAAACAAGAATAATTTGAGTGATAACTTTGAGGCATTTCAGTAAATGTAAGAATCAAGACTAACTCATATCTTTTTATTTATACTAAGGCCTCTTTTTGGAAATCTACTGGTGAGATGTTACTATTCATCCACAAAATGGTATTTATACTGTTGCAGAATATTAATATCTTCCAATGCTTGATTCTGTTCAGTCATTGATTAATGACAGCAGATCTGGCAGATCTAAATGGAATCAACACTCTTCTTTAGAATTTATGATCTCATGGATTTGGGGGGTAGATTTTAAGATTTTTTTGTTTGCTACTGTAATCTACAGCTTTATAAAGCAATCAATCTATCCCTTATCCCTGCTTTTTCCTCAGTTGAAATCTACAGAGGTGCTTATGTTGGATCACATTGGAGAGCATATTGGTAAGCCCTTCAATGGGAAGCATATTTCTAAAGGAAATTTCTTGGTCTGAAACAGAATTTTGTTCACTTTCAGAACATGATGCAAGTTTAAGAGAAATCTGAAGAGATGTTAATCTTTTAGTGTTCATTGGTCAACAGTCGCCACTTTAAAGGACAGCAGAGTTGGTGGTACAGAGAAGAGCAATTAGAGTGGTCAGCGTGATGGAGCAACTACCTTGAGGAGAGACTAAGAAGGCTGAGGCTCCTGAAGGAGGGGAGAAGGCTACGGGGCTGTGGCCATTTATAAAAGCATGAAGATAGTGGATAAGTTGTTCACCAGAATTCATGAGACTTGAACTAGCAGGCATTCACTGTAACTAGTAGATTAAATTTAAAATAGGTCAAGTATTTCTGAGTTGCTGCTGCAGGAGTTCAGGAGGCAAAGATTATCAGCAGGTTTGACTAATTCATATGCAACATGCCCGTAACTGGTGACAGGAACAACTGAGGATGTGTCTCCAACATCCTTGCTGTTGCCAGTGTGGATTCTGAGGAAGGACGAGGGGAACAGATTGTGGAAAAGAACTGGGCTTGTGTGCTTTTCCTAGGTGGCGTCTTCTGTTACAACCACCAGAGAAAAAGTGTGGGTCTGATGCAGATCATGTCTTGTATCTGTTTCCCCGTTTGTTTGGTTTACTTTTTATTTGTAAAGAATCACTTTTCCCATACAAATCACACTGTTTTATTTTTCTATGGGCTATCCTAAACTGACCTTAGGTGTAATTTCTTACTTCTTTTATATTTTACAGTGAATAACCCTATACCTTCCAACCTGAAGTCAGAAGCTAAAAAGGCAGCTAAAATATTACGAGAATTTACAGAAATAACTTCCAGAAATGGACCTGATAAAATCATACCTCGTGAGTAAAGACAATGTTTTGATTCAGCTAAAAACTCCAGCACTCCCCTGTGTTGCAGTCATGCTCTCTTTACCAATTCCCTCTGTTTTCACTGACCATAATTTAGAGAGGAGTGAAGGTCTGGGGTGCCATAACTTTTGTGATAACCTTTTGGAAGTGAAGGGCTTAAGTTTGCTGTATTCTAGGCAGACATGTCTTACTGGGAGAGATCTTTTGCACGTTTACAACCATAGGAAGGCTTCCCTCTGGGGTGGGTGGGCTGTGTAATGCTCACCCTGTGAATGTCTGTTCTTAAGGGAGAACCTGGAACAGTAGCTCTAGTTCTTGAATATCTGTGTTTATTGGAATCAGCTAGATGAAAAGAAGTTGAAGGGAAGAGATCAGGGTGCATTTCTTCTTTGATACTGATTAAGAACTCTTATTTGCTGCTGTCCTCTTTATTTTTGCAATTGTTATTCTGTGTTTCTTCTAGTGTTTTCCTTCATCTGGTGTTGCCGGTTGTGGCTTTGAATTTATAACTATTATGTTCCAGAAGGTCTGTAATAAGACTTGCAGGATGATGACACTTTATTTACCACAAACACTGCTTAATGATATAAGCTGATTAGGCTGCAGTGTCGCTGTGATTTAAATTCAGACTCCTCCAAAAGTCTGTAGAGATGTGGATGTCAACTATTCACTGTCTCTTTATCTTGCTAAGGGTACTCACACACAATGATTGTGGCAATAAGCAAATTAATTCTGTATGAGCTAACAGGGGTAGATGAAGCAGTTGTGGCAGTGTGGAGATTGGGGGAGGCTAATGTGACCTGTGACTACCTTTGTGGTTGACTGGATTGGAGGTCTCGTTATCAGTCCAGCTTTTTTTTTGCAGTTTTCTTTAAGCATTTGCTTCAGTTATTTGACTCTCATGTTCAAAATTGTTAAACGTAGAGTTTTATTTTCCCCTTCTCTTAGATCTTCTCTTACAAGACCTTGAATAAATGGTTTTGCTGTTTCAGCTCATGTAATAGCTAAAGCCAAAGGCCTTGCAGTTCTGTCTGTTATCAAAGCTGGATTTTTGGTGACTGCTCGAGGCGGAAGTGGAATTGTATTAGCTCGTCTTCCTAATGGAAGTAAGTGGATATTTTCCTTTTGTGCTTCATGGGAGAATTAAAAGAAAAAAACATTTTTTTCTCTTCATTATTTCTTTTCATAGCATAAAACACAAGATGTGTGAGGATTCAAGCCAGTAGGTGACAATGTTTGGTTTGAAAGCTGTTTTCAAAATTTTGTACCTACTTTTGACCAGATGTAAAGGCTTTCATTATCTTTGTAAAGAAGGATGAAATTTAAAAGCATATAGTTTAAAACTCCTTAGAAGAATGAATTATATCCAATTATGGACAACTGTATAATAAATAATTTGTAACAAAGATTTATTTAGATCACGAGGGTTTGTATTTCTTAAATTCCTTCCCTTGGGATAGACCAGTATAGTTATGTGATTCCATTGTAGTGGTTTTGAACATAGTATTAAATAGAGAATTTTTGTTCTTGTTTTTTAACTCTAATAATAAAATGAGTATTTCCTGTACCATGTGGTAAAAATTCTGTAAATTTGTCTTGTTTTGCATGACAGCCTGGTCTGCTCCTTCTGCAATAGGAATTGCTGGCCTTGGTGGTGGATTTGAAATTGGAATTGAGGTATAATTTTGCATTTGAAATACTTGTTGGTAACTTTTTTTGCAAGAAATTAAAATGCATTGACAAGGAACTGAATGTTAGTGAAAGAGTAGAACCTATTTTTCTGTGTAAAAAAAGCTATTATAAAATTCGGTTATGCAAGACAAAGTAGGGTGTTTGATCTTATCAGTCTAATTGCTTGGAGAGATTTAAATGAAAAGTGACATAACAGCTCTTTCCTCGATTTTTTACTTCTATCAGACTGAATTTTTCCCTTCTGGAAAGCTTCCTGTCAGTGTTCATATATAAGGCAATTTGAGTTAATTAAAAGTATCCTATACTTTATACTGTATCAAATGCTTCGTTAAAAAGCACAAGGACTCCATCTGGCAAGAAGCAGTGAAAGGGATTGAAGGTGGAGTAAAATGGATTCTAGCTAATGTTACTGTTCATGCATTTCCCACTCAGACTTGTGATTACCAACTTCACTCTTCAGTTTGGGAGCACCAAAACTGATGGTGCCTCTTCTGAAGGAATGCTACTGAAAACAAGGCAGTTTCCAGCCAGCAGAAATGATTAAGTAAGGGACTCTCAACATCTTTAGAGAAATCCTGTTGATCTGAGCTCTGACAGTGCTCTGTCTTTGCTTCCCGTCTTTTCTTCTTCATAGCCTTCACCCTTGTTTGTTTCTGTCTTTCCTCCTCTTTTCCACCCTAGCCTCCAGTCCCGTCCTTCTCTTTTCTTTCTGTTTAGCTTATGTTCTGCTGATTCCCAAAGAAAATCAAAGTAACGGTATGCTGCCAACAAGATCTCTTGCTATGGGTGTTCTATTCTTCCAAAGAATCCACGCATAGCTGATCTGGGTGGTCCATGCCAGCCCCCAGTGTGTCTCCTACAACTAACCAGCTATCCCTGTCCTGACAGCCAGTCAGTCAGCACTCACGTAATGAGTAATGGATCAATATTTTATTGTATCCTCATTGTTTAGTATGTGATCTCAGGCATTATTACTCTGTGCTTTTTAAAGGATGCTGTGAATACAAAATCATCAGTTTTTGTAAGGGGTTTTCTTTGGTTTTCATGACTACAGGTTCTAAATGCATTGTAAAACATTGAGTTTGGTTCCCAGGGTCTGGGGTTTGGTTTGGGTTGTTTGGGGTTTTTTGCTTTTATGACAATGAAACAAACTTTTCACATGCTCTAATTAATCTATGAAACTTTTCCTCTAATCGTCTCCATCTGATATTTTAGATAATGTAACCATTTACTATTGATACTCAAATAATTTCAATAAGAAGCTACTTCTGAGAAGGTGTTTTTTCTGAGCAATGTTGTGCCCTTCATTTGGAACTTTAGTCGGCTTACAAAATACTGTTTCCTTACTGGCATTATTATAACACAATCTTATTTATTTCTTCTAGAGAAGGGAGATTATTCAGAAATACTGAAGTGGCTTAGGACCCCAGAGTCCAATTTCAGCATTCTTAGTCATATATAAACTTAAACCTTGTAAAAAATGGTTGGATTAAACTCTCCTACAGGAGTAAATAGTTAGCATAGTTGTAGTGATACTTATGTGGTTTTTAACAAGAAGGAAGTCACAGACTTCAGAAGTCATAGTATTTGCATGTTTTTCCAAGTGAAGTAACTTGGTACCTCAAATTAAAGACCAGTTTTAAAATTCATCTAAATACTTTCCTTGAAGGTTTTCTCACTATGGATTCATTTAGCTTTAGCTGTGTATCCATCTTCTTAATGGGTAAGAAGACGTAGCAGCATCCTGAATGACATTCTGTCTTCATCCCTGGATGATTCAGAAACTACTTGTTTCAGCCATCTTTTGTTTGGGATGGGGTGGAGGTTACCAGGGGGCTCAACAAAGGCCTCTTATGCTATGACTAATACTTCTGGGCCAGCCTTGTTTTGCAAATAATCTGGTATTTCCTCTTGTATTCCCTGCTGTCACTGCTTGGAATTTGGGGTAAGTTGCAAGTTTTTTCTGAACCTGGCTTTCAGTCAAGTCCATCGGATGAAAGATCAGGCACAGTAGTCCTTGGGTAGTCAAGACATCTGTTGAAAAGATAATCCGTCACAGTAAGCTACGAAAGTGTAATCTACTCTGTTGAGGCTGGTACTGATGCAGTATTTCTTTTTAATACATGTAATGTGTTTAGTTAGCTTTCAGATAAGGCAGAGTGATCTTTATAGGATCATGCTTGTGTTTGAAAGACTTTTTTTCTTTTTTAATATGCTTCCTAGTTTGGGAAAAGAGTTGTAGGAGGCTTATTGACATTTTTTAAATCAAAGAGAGTTGCAGTTTTAAAATGCTGGTGGTAATAGGCATTAATTTAAATAGCAGCAGCAGTTCTTTGATACGTGCACTTTGTGTCACAATCCAGGCAAATAAAGTCTTTTAAAAATAGCGATTTTTTTTTTTTTTTCAATTTTTCATTTGGATCTTTCAAAAATACTTTGTTAGCTCTTCAGTTATTTGGTTTAATAGCTTCTTGAAGAAACTGGCTACATCTCATATATTCAAGTCATAAAAAACCAATATTCATTCATATATATACACACTTATATAAGTATTAAACCCATAATTTTCTGTCAAGAAAGTAAAAGTTTTGTCAATAACGGGAAAACCTGTATCATTTTTGCTGTTTATTCTTTGGACAGTAATTTTTGTTTACTAAGTTCTTTCTTGCTGTTATTAATTCAATTATGGAAGGATCAAAATTATTTTCTTAATCAGATGTCTCTTCATATTTCAAAATGCCTTCATAATTGCTTGCAAAAGCCATAGAAAATAAAAATTTGTTAATTAGGAATTTTTGAATAAAAATAGGGTTTCTGTTCCAGCTGTTATTTATCACATACTGACCATATCAGCACTTGGGAAATAATCAGTCAAATTTGATTTAAAAAGTAGGTGAAAGGATTTTTAGTTTCAAAATACCTTGCAGAAAAAGAATCAACTTTGTTATGAAAATTATTTCAAAAGAATCCTTTACAAGATAGGTAATTCTCTGAGAGAATGAAAAATTCTCACTAGAATTAAAACCTTGATAAATCGGAGATAGTTTTCATTTGTGGAAGGGAATATCTTTGATACTCCCACCTGTTTTCCTGCAAAACAGGAGATACTTCTCCCACGTTGTTCTAACTTTCTTCTTAAAAAGCATAGTACTTTTATTTGATATTTTATAGGTTTCAGATTTAGTGATAATATTGAATCATGAAAGAGCAGTAGAAGCTTTTGCCAAAGGAGGGAATCTTACACTTGGAGGAAATCTTACTGTGGCAATTGGACCTCTGGGGAGGTGAGTAACATACTTTCCTAATATGGGGTAGATTTAAATATGGGGTAGAATTAAATATTGAAGATAGCTTTAAAAACTATATATAAACATTGATGTGGCTTTTTATCTGATATGTTACAAAACAACCTGGGCAACCTGTATGTTGACTGGACCGTATTGTTCTTGTGGTGTTACACCTTTTCAGTCACCTGGTGCTTTTTTCTTTTCTTCTTTTTTTTTTCTTTCTTGATGAAGGCATTTATTGTTAGAAGGAAAGTGTTCTGAGATTTATTCTCTTTTTTCAGGAGACTGCTTAGCTAGGCTCCTGTGCTAAGAGCACAGGTGCCTGGCTGAACTATTAGTTTCATTAACCTGTGGGTCTGTGCTTTCTGTCACCACAGATCTGCCTGACAGTAAATAAAAAATACACCAAATAATTACCCTTAAACATTAAGCCGTTAAACCAGTTTACTTTGAAGGATGAGATGACATAGTCACACAATAATTTAACTTGGAAGGGACCTTATGAGATCTCTACTCCAACCTCCTGCTCAAAGCAAAGTCTGTTATGACTTCAGATCAAGTTGCTCAGGCCTTTATTCCAGTTGGGTCTTGACAAAAATCCAAAGGTGGAGACTGCTTAGGCTCTCTGGGCAACCTTCTCTACTGGTCAGCTGTCCTCATGGTGAAGAGTTTTGCCGTATATCCAGTCAAAACATTTCTGGTTTCAATTTACATCGATAGCCTTTTATTCTTCTGCCACACACTGCTATAAAGAGCCTGGCTTCATAGTCTTGATTACCTCTTCATATATGCTTGAAGGCTGCTGTTAGGTTCCCCCTAAAGTTAGGTTCCCCCTAAGGTTAGGTTCAGTATGCTGTCCTGCAACATCTCTGTGTCCAAGCTGGGACATTGTGGCCTAGGTGTCAGGGTGGGGCAGGCTAGCAATAGGTGAAAAAATGGATCATCAGGCTTGAAGAATAGTGGTAAATGATTCATGTTGTACTCAAAAAGCAGATTTCTGTGGAATTCCTCATGAGACTATTCTGGGACCTCTCCTGCTTGGTATTTTTATCAGTGACCTGGAGGAGCAGAGGCAAAACATCCTCTTCGAGTTTGTGGATGACACCAAATCAGGGGGTGCAGCCAGTACACTTCAGGGTAGGGCCCCATTCAGAGCGATGGACCTAGAGAGTGTAGAGGAAAGATCCAATAGGAAACATCCTAAAATTAAACAAGGGAAAATGCTAAATTCTGCACCCTTAATGCCTACAATATTGTGTCCAGTTTGGACCCTGCAGTACAAAGAAGGTGTTTATAAACTTGAGTGCATGCAGTGAATGGCTACCAAGGTGGCCAGGGACTTGGAGCCCATGAAGAATGAGGCTGGAGGAGCTCAGTTTATTTAACCTGGAATAGAAAAGACTTTGAGGTCTTCTAAGAGGCTGCATTCCCAATAGGTACCACCAAGAACACAGACACAAATTCTTCACTGAGGTGCATGGCAAGAGAGTGAGAGATGGTAGTCATAAATTGAAACGAAGGAGATTCTGACTGGATATGAGAAAAAAAAATTTCAACATGAGTATAATTGAGCACTGACTCAAGTTGATCAGAGTGTCTGTGGAATCTATGTCCTTGAAAGTCTCAGAAACTGGCTAGGCAAAGCCCAGAGTAACCTGATCTCAATTTGATGTTGTATCCATTTTGAGCAGGAGGTTGGACTGGCTGACTGCCTGAGGTATCTTCAAACCTAAAATATTATATGATCCTGTGTAAGACAAAAATTGTAATCTTCCAATTCTATTGAGGTCTGATAAGGCTTTACTTGAATTTTTTTTTTTTGGTATATTGAATAGAGTTCCAAGTCACCATAAACATAATCAGACAATTTTAAAACATGATTCAGAATGGGTTAATAATTTTCAGACTTTTGAATGCAAGAGGAGGTCTAACATGGAGCATTCACACGAGGCAACATTGTTCTGTGCTTCAGAGGAAACCTTATCAAACAATTCAGTTACTCTGTACTTGGTCCTGTCTGAAATAAGAACTGAAAATGGATTTCAAGTCTGACCCACTTGAATATATTCAATAGAGCTTGTAAGAACAGAAGGAAGTGAAACTCTTGCTGACTTTTGGTAGGATTAAAATTAAAAGATAATTGTTGTTCATGTTGCAAAGCCATACTGAAGAATGCCAACCAAAATTTTTTTCCTTCTAGAAACTTAGAAGGGGATGTTGCCCTGAGAAGCTCTGCTGCTGTCTATACATACTGCAAATCTCGAGGACTGTTTGCAGGTGTATCTCTGGAAGGAACCTGTTTAATTGAAAGGAAAGAAACAAATCGCAAGTATGTTCTCTTCAAATCTAGAAGATTCAGTGAAGGCTTAGTGACAAAATGAAATAGAACACATTCAATTTGGAAAAAGAGTTTGTTGTGAGAACATACTGTGCTGAGTTTAGAGTTTCTTGAGGGGCAAGGGTTTCTTCAATTTAGACATCTTGCAATGGGTATTGAGATGATGCTGAATATTTAGCGATTTTATATCTGTGGCAGGTTGACCTTGGCTAGCCACCAGATGCCAGCCAAGCTGCTCTGTCACTCCTCCTCCTCCTCAGCAGGGTGGGAGGAGAAAAAATATGACAACAAGCTTGTGGGCTAAGGTAGAGGCAGGGAGATCACTTACCAATTACTGTTTTGGGCAAAAAAACCCTTGAATTTGGGATATTAATTTAATTTATTGCTAGTTAATAAGAGAGTAGGATAATGAGAAATAAAAACATGGGGAAAAAAAACCACCTTGGAGCCAGCTGGAACTGCCGCTGTCCGACATGGGGACAGCTTCTGGCATCTTCTCACAGAAGCCACCCCTGCAGCCCCACCCCTTACCAGAACCTTGCCATCTAAACCCAGCACAATATTGTAGAAGATAGCTATTGAGGTATTTACTGCATAATGAGAAATATTCTTTTAGGCCACTTGAAACAAACAAACAAACAAATCTGGTTTAGAGCATCACTGATTTTGAGAAAATACCCAGCTTATGGAATGCTGCTTCCTTTGTGCAGCCTATTGTTTTAAAGCCAAGGAAACTCTGAGTGTCTTGCACTTGTATGTTCTGTGTTTATGAAAACTTTGATTCTGCTAATATCAGCAAAGACTAATACTGATTCTGATCACAGCATGTCAGTAACTTTTAGCTATCTCCATTCATAAAACTGAGGTTCCAGTGAATTAAGGAATTTCACTGCGTCATTCAGGAATCTATTACAATGTTTTGCACAAGTGGTGTGTGTTTCTTCAGTTGGCTGTGTGATTGGCTTTCAAACGGTCTAACTGATGCATACCACATGACCAGGAACAGAATATTGCTGGTGAAGATCATTTTGAAATAAGGTGGTAGGCAGGCATGCAGGTTTGCTACAATTACTTACCATTCTAAATTTACAGCGTTGGACTAGTTCTGTCATTGCTCAATAGATGATCAGTAGGAGAAATGCAGGGCCAGGGAGGAGGAGGGGAATGTTTGCATAAGATGAGTTTGTCTAGATATTGAAATGTAACGACGATCAAATACCTGGCATCTTTTCTTTTGTATCAGGTTTTATGGGCAGGATATTCGTGCTAGTGCCATCTTGCTTGGTGATGTCCCTTTTCCTGCTCAAGCAGATGATCTTTATGAAACTCTAGCATCCTTCACTGAAGTATATGAAAATGAAGAGCAAAAGAATAATCCAGGAAAAGCTGTAAGGGAACAAAGAAGGGTTTGTGCGCCTCTTTTTCACATAGGCTCTTTCTGTTCCTGAACTGTTCCTAGTCAGTGGTAATGTTGATGTTCATGTGGCATCCATAACTTCTCTATTAGATGCTTAAAGGCGTAACACTTTGCAGATACCGCATGTGAGTAATACGTTTGTTCAAGTATTGCCCTGGTAGGCTCTTCTGGATAAGAATGTTGCTGGGTTTGCTTTGCATCCTCTATAATAACAAAGTATATCCTTGTTTTTATAATAGTTTGTTTTCAAATTTGAGGTGATGATTAGAAAAGTTTTTTCAACTATTTCTGATCAAGCTGATCTGCAAATAATGAGCATACCAGGTTTGATGTGAATACTCTTCATTTTTCTACTTTTTCTGTCTTCCATTCAAACAATCACATTTACAATATGATACTAAGACTGTAGAAGGTGTTTTCTTGTAGATGTTGAGTTATTGATAAACAATCATTTACTTACATCTTTGTTAAACCCATGGTGAATTACTTTAGCGTCATGTGTATGTCACTAGTTCTTTAGCATGCTTATCAAGTTCATACCACTTCAGTGGAGAAAAAGTGGATTCATTTTTTTTTTTTTTCAGTGTAACTTGACATACCTCTAGCTCTGAAGTTACAATCTACTTCCAGGTGTGATGCAACTTTTAATAAAAATTTGTACATTTTAGGTAAATGACCCACCATCAAGACCAGAGCCACCTAAACCCACTGTTAGACCAACACCACCAGGTTAAAAATGTTTTGATAACAATTATTCTCTATATAAAATTAGAGCATTAAAGCTAATGAATGTTATGCAATTATTATAGTAGTTGCTGTCTCTATAAAAATATTTTGTTAATACTCTTCCTTGGGCAAACACTGAAAGCATGTTGGGATGGTGCTATGAGTGATAAAGGGTAAAGGTTTTGTTTGTTTGTTTTATATTAGCAAACCTTTTCTCTTTGACAAATTTGCTATAGAAGTAGTGTTTGTATAGTTACAGAAGCATGTAATAGTTCAAAGGGAGCATTCATGTTTATTGGATATGTAGAAGCTCCATGGTACAATGAAACTTCTTAGTAAAAAGAACAGTCCTACTAGAAAAAGTTAGTCCTCCTTCTAGAAACTTCTGGTTTCTGGAAAACTTAGTTTCTCTTTCAGGTTGTCATACTGAGTTTCTTTTTCAGGTTGTCATTGTCTTTTAATAGGTAGAGGTCTTACAGTAGAGCAGAGGAGGCAGAGTTTTGGCTCTGTGACAGTTTATCTACCAATGGAAAGTGAGGCTGTCCTGTTGTTAACTTGATTTATTTCTCTGGACAAGGATATAAGGCGAAGTCCTTGTTTCTTTCTTCTGTACTGCTCCTTAGATAACTGAAATAATTTTATAACTATTGAACATGTATGAGAAAAGCAGTATATGAAATATATGATGTATTAACATATATTGTTATAACTTGCTACTTATTTTCTCTTTCAGCTAAAAAGAATACAAACAAACTTTATCCTGAACTCCCAAATTATTATGGCTCTGTGGGTAAGTACTAACCTTACACATACTTTATTACCGCAGTGTGAAATCTGTCCTAAAAGTACTTTGGAAGACATCTAACAATATCTGGCCATACGTATTTTTCTTTATTGTCCATGTGTTAAAATAAGACTCAGGTCCTGTATGCTCTCCTGAAAATATTTCATAAATGTGAATCTTATTCCCTGGCTTTAGATTCCAACAGCGGTGTTCTTTTTCTGAACAGCAAAAGTTCTTTTCTTTATTCAATGAGCTTGAAAAATGCACTGAAAGTAGTAAAACTGTTTTACCTTACCACCTAATTGAAGTGAAAAAGAAAGCTGATACAACAAGCTTGTGTCCAAGTCCTTATGCAAGGTACAGTAACTCCTGTTTTAATTAAATAGTGCTTCCACAGGTCATATCTGATTATGCTGGCATAAACACAGATTTCAATTGCAGTTACACTCCTTGCGGTTTTTGTATTGAGTTAACTCCGCATTAAACTGCAAAGATACTACTTATTCGTTGTTCTATTCTGATTCTCTTAAGTTTAAAGCAGTTTCATCTCTAATGGGAGAATCTTACTCTGTAGTATTTGCAATGTAACTCTTGGACTGTGGGGCACATCATCTGGAAACTTGTGATCTGTTAGGAAAAAATTTATTACAAAAGTAGTTATATACATTTGGCTGTTCTCTCCCACCAGAAGTAAAAGACTGTTAGCTGTTTCAAAGTCAGTGAAATAAATTATTTCTCTCATGAAATATATTGTCCATTTGATAAATAAATGTTTTAGTGGTCTCTTCTAGATCAAAAAGAGACACAGGCTTTCTATATTACATATATATGTTTATATATATGTGAATATGTACACAGATTTTCACATTTTGCATGCGTCACTTGGAAAAAAATGAAACAAAAGATCTCTTTTTTGCTTTCGAAAATGGAGCTAGAATCAAGCTCGATAATAGATCTCAGTAAAAAGTCTATTTAAGGAAGAGTGCTGTGGTTTAACACAGTATCTAAATGCTGTTGTCTGACGGCCAAAATCATGATTGTATTTTTCATTTGTTGGTTCGTATAATTAGAGTTTTTCACCAAAAATTAAGATAAATTATACATGCCATTGTCTTTATGTTCTCCTTCATATCTTCTTTCCGTACATGCTGTTGATGTGTTTGTCTGTTGAGGGGACCAACATAGGGGGATCTTAAGCTGAGCTGTTGATGTGACTTCTGCAGATCAGAGACTTCCTGAGAATCAAAAATTTCTCTTCTACTTTAGGACTTTTACCAGGAAAAGAATGATGACTCTAGTGATCTGTACTCAGTAGCTGTCATCCAAAAAGAAAGAAAAAATGGTCTTCTGGCCATTAAAGATAAATTTTCCCAATCTTAAAAAAAACACCTGACCAACAGAGATAAGGTTTCTGAAGCAGTAGGAAAAGCTTGCACACACATGTGCTGTATTAAAGGGAGTGTTCTTCCATTCTGGTGCAAGTGGCAAGGTGAAAATCTTCCACAACTGTTTGTTGATGGCTTTCGAGATTCTTAGAAATCAAAATGTAGACTCAATCAGTCTACTACTGAGGACTCCTCTAACAATTTCTAGAAACATGCGAGCTTATCTTTGAGGTGTGCAAGAGGCAGTAGGATCTTGTGTAAATGACGCTTCCTGCAAGAAATGTCTCATGGTAAATTTTTGTTCACTTTACAAGCTTGGCATGGCATATTTTGCTTTCTATTGAAGATTGTATTTCCATAGGTAACAGTTCCAATGCTGTCTGAATCCACAGAACTAATATATTTTTATAAAAGCTAAAGAATTGTTATTATCACAGGGAAAAATCAAGGTTGAAATCAGTTCCCCTGAGTGTCTCAATACTGTAGCCTACATGCATGTTGATGGGAGGCTGGAAAAGAGTTGCAGTCCCTTTCATATCAGTAACAAGGGGTGCATTAATGCTGGGTGATGGAATAGAAGGAGCCTCAAGGCCATACTGCCTGTCAATGATCTTTTTCTGGCTGTTTATAGTCCAGATGATTTCGACAGAGCTGCCTAGCGCCTACAGCTCATCCTAGCCGGTCTTTATTGCAGGATTAGTTGTTGCAACAGAAGTTCTACAGTGATCTGAAAAAAAAGTTCAACATTTTTTTGCATCTTTCTAGTTTTTAAAAAAAAAAGTTTTTAGATAAATAATCACAGAATCACTGAAAGGTCAGGGTTGAAAGGGACAAGAGTGAATGAAACTACTCTTTAGGAAGCTGTGTTTTAGGTATAATGGCTGGCGCAGGGGTAGGTTTTGATGTTGAAGAGCAAGCTGGTCTGGGCTGCCAGTAGTAAGGACTTGCTTTTGGGTGGGGAGGGGGGAGGTTGGCATTGTGTTATGAGGCTTTGGTTTTGCAACAGTTACAAATGTAGTAGAAATGTTGAAACATGAATTCTTCTCATTAGATGGAAGAAGAGCTAGTCTTGTGGAGGAAACATTTTTAATTAATTTGTGTGGACCTGAATTATCTAGATAGGTCATGTAATATAACCTATTTCAAATACGAGAAGAATGTTAAATGAAAAACATGTTTTTCTAAACTGATAACGTGATACTTGAACTCAGATGCGAGTAGATTGTTTTCATGTAACTGAATAATAGTTAAGGTAATGCATTTAGTTATAAAATGAGGTTCAGTAATGCTTTAAAATGTTTCCAGAAACTTGGAAATGAGATAAATTTTATTTTAAAAAATAATAATTTGAAGACACCTTTTACATTTCTGGAAAAAAAAAAAAGCCCTAATAGCTGCTACAGTTGTTGTGATTTAATGAAGTATGAAGTTTCTACTGTACTAGAGATTTTTCTGGAGACTGTTCAGATAAAGAAATTAGATTTGCTTGTGAGTATGAAAGTTCATGCCTCCTCCCTTACTAGAATTAGGGATTTGCAGCTTCATTTTTCTACTTATCCCCTATATGTTGTACAATTTAATAAAAGGGCTGACTGGTCCTTCCAAGCTTTATTACCACGATCTAGCTTTACTTTATCTGGATAGGTTTCTGCAGAGTTCTGTACCACATCTCTAATATAAATGACCCGTGGTTCTTTAGTGGACTACTTGGTCATTGTAGACTCAGGAGAAGTTTATTTTATTAGGACAATTTTTTTAGATACATTAAGTTGATATTGTCACACTAGAATATCTAATCCGAGATACTAGTTTTTCATTATTAGTGGATATTAGTGGGAGGTGTCCCTGCCTATGGCAGGGGGGTTGGAACTAGATGATCTTCAGGGTCCCTTCCAACCTAAACCATTCTATGATTCTATGACTAGTGCTACAATTTCTAATTACTTCTGCTTGGGGTTCTGCCATGGAGCAGCAAGTAATCAAAACTGTAGATACATGGTTACTTGACTTACCTGTCTGTCCTCCTAACAGTTTGCTGAATACCGTACAATTCTGGAAACATTGCAGTGATGTTGTTTCCCAAATGAACTGGTAGCAGCAGGAGTAGCAATCTGCTATTAAAAACAGGAGCTGGGTTAAAGTGAATGTTGACAAGCATTAACAGGCATTTTTTTCAGAATCAGAAGTCAGATTTTTTTTTGCTTTTTTGTCAGTTTAGCTAATCAGAAAAGGACTGGTTCACATGTTTGGAAAAGAATCACTTAAAATTGTGAAGATTCCTGATTCAGGAAACAGACTTGAGGATGTTTGGAAAAGAATCACTTAAAATTGCGAAGATGCTGAAACATTCAGGAAACAGACTTGAGACAGGAATAGGAATGAAAATGCAACAAACCTTTTCCTTCCAAACCCTGTTCTTTTGCTATTCATTCACAATTATCAAAAATCTTCATGGGCTTGAGTTCTGTGGCCTCAAAAATGCATATTTGCTTAGTGGTTCATTCTGCCTCTGCTCAGAGGCAGAATGTCTGTTCCCTTTCAGGAATGTTTATGAACAAGAGGGTGGGTCTATGGCTACAGTACTGTAAGACAAAATGCTCATCGTAAATACAAAAGCAGTTCTCTTTGTAACAGTACAAGTATTTTGTCATAATTAGGAGAAAGTAATGATGCTATTTGCATCTTTTAAGCAGTCATATGGTTTGCTTAAGAAACTCACAAGAACTCACGTCTGTAAAGCCTAAGTGTTCAAGGTGGGTTTTTTTTCCAGATTTCTCTCAGAAACACTGGCTTTCTTACCTTCCACAAGTACTTGAACTAAATATTTTTAAATTTAATTTTATCTTGGGGAAAATGTGTGCTGTCTTCTTTTGATTTTTGAACTGAATAAATTATCTATCTGCAGACATTGAATTCTTAAGACTATTGTGCATAAAATCATCACACACAAACTTGATTACAGTAAAACTTTAAAAAAACCCCAAACAAACGTGAATTGCAAGTAGTTTCTTCTGCAGAAACTTTTCACTTTGAAAATAATACAAAAATATTAACAGATTGTTACTGCTCCACTAGGCATATATTTGTGTTCTTACATACTGAAAGAAGTGCTATACCAAATGTACTGATGAAGACACAGAAGCAGATGAGAAATTTGTCACCGTTTTTAAGCAGCTAAAAAAACCTCTTTCCTTCAATGATGGTTTGAGTGATTTGTCAACCTCATTATAAAAAATTCATGCCTTCCCATATGAATTTGTCTGCAGCTTTTAGACAATGATGTTTGTTGTGGCTTTCTTCACTATATTAAAGAGCCCGTCCCTACCCAGAGGGTTTTTTCTGTTCCCCTCTCATTCCCTGTGAGACACTTTTGCTGTAATCAAATAACCTTTTGATCTTCCTTGATCTTTCTTTTGATTGCTAAACAGATTGATGAGCTCTTTGTCATAAGTCATTTTCTCTTTCCTCTCAAATTTTAAATAGTGCTACAAATAGCAAATCCTGAGATGTGAGCTCACTGAGATCAATAAGATTTGAGCTCCAAAAAGGCATAATGAATGTGGACTAAATTCCAGTCCTTACAGGGTTTATCATTGATTTATTTTAACCTTCTTACATATTGCTACTCTATTTTAAAACAGTTGAGACAATATCAACTTTTTGATTAGGTGGTATCATGGGGTTGTGGTAAACTCGGCTTGTGCAAACTAAATCCCTCTCAGAGATGCTGCTTTTCATGGTTACAGTTCTTCAGGAATCAGGTCTGGCCCAATTCTTCGTAATTTCAGAGATGATCTCAATTTTTCTTTCAGTAATCTCTGAATGCCAGGTGGTTCAGTAGATCTATGAAAATCTGTCTGCTGTGAGAATTCCAAGACAGATTTTCATGCCTCCTGAAACGTATTTTGTCAAGGAAACTTAAGAGTCTGTATGTGAATTTCTTTTTGTTAGAACATTATGGGGTTTTTTTGTGGCCAGTTGAAACCAGAAATATTAACTAAGCCAACACAATTACATGGACTAAGAATTCATAGACTGCTTCTGATGTAAAAAGCTTAAAAAAAAAAATATCTGTTTTGCAGCTATCTGAGGGCAATAGCATAATTTTTACTTGTGACTTCACCTCCTGTTTCACTTATTTTACTTGCATGCCTGTTCTGCAGTTCAGTTTCCATCTGACTTATGATCTTGTTATTTTTAGAGCTGCTACCCTATAGGATAATATTGATCAAACTCAGGGAAAAGACAAAATATAACCTGGAACATGGACACCATTCTAACTGTCTCTGCATTAATTAGTACTTCTAATTACATGTACTACTGAACTTGTGTAGTGGAACAATGGAATTTTTAGTTAGAGCTGCTGAAAGGAAGCATTGCTCTATGTGCTTGCAACTTTAAAATAGGCTTGCTTTGCTAAATGTGTATTGAGGGAATCGTTTTATTTTTCTGATATGCTTCTCTTAACTTAGTTTTAACAAAACTAGTATTATTTTGGAACAACTCAAATTTAACTGGAAGTCTAACATACAGCTATTTATAACAGCTATGCAGTTCCACATTTAGAAATACCCATTGACAAAAAAATTCTGACAACTACACTGTAAGAGAGATGTAAGTGCGCCTGAATCTCCTCTTGATGAGTGACTTTTGACTTGGGCATGTTTATTGTAATTAATAGTAACCACAATAGTAAAGTATAAGTATTTAATCAGTTTTGAGCCAATAAAATTCAGATATCTCTGTGGTGTCACGCTAACTTTTTCCCAGTGTAACACTGGAATTTTTGCTTTTCCTTTGCTGTCAGAAAGCATATTCTTAAAGTCTGTCTTTCTAGAATATTGTCAGTATTGCAGTTTTTGCTTCTTTCTGTCTGTTCTGGATCAAGATGATTTAAAATGGTGTCGTCGTTCTGAAGATTCATTTGCCAACCTGAATTGTAGTGAAAATGAATGAAAAGCTTTTAACTTTTAGTTAAGTAAGGTTCTAAAATGTTTTTTGTACCGTGCTATCTGCATAGACCTGGAAGGGAGAAGGAATCAAAAACTTGGGTTTCTTTTAAGGATGGAGGAAGACTCCATGGTGCATAATGAGGGGAAAAATACATTTTGCTTTTGAACTGGAAATGAAATAATCCATGGAAACATGATTTATTTCTGTTGCTGAGACTGGCTGGTGTTTTAGAAATGTTGGCCCTGAGTCATTTACATAGGCATTAGACTGTACACTTTTAAAAGTCTATTCATTAATGAGGATATGAGAACTCAGAGATAAACTGAATAATCCACCTCATGGAGTCCTGATAACGGAAGATGTTTTTTCAATTGCATTTCCTATATTTTCCTGTGATATTTCTGTGCTGTTACTTGCTCCTTGAAGATAAGGACGTTAACTGGTTGATGGAAATGTTCTCCCATTGTGTTGTCTTCATGGGGAAGTGGAGTAGATGTTTTTGATGGTGAATGAAAGATACTGATTTCAATAATTAACTGAAAATTGGATAAAATAATTAAAATAACAAACTCAGACAAAATCAGATGTGTGCATATTCCTTTAGGTGCTGTGGATGAATGTTGTATATGAACTGAAAAAAAAGCCACTTTTCATTCTTCAGTTCATGAATTACTCCTTTTCCAAGAAAGGCAGAGATTTGCTGTAGGATCAAGTAGAACTATTTCACATTGTAAGCAAGAACCCTCATCAAGCTGTGCAGTAATCTGTTCCTTCTAGACTATAATTTGAAGAGGAACTGTAGCAGATTATAAACTGTAAAATCAGTAAGACAGCTCAATGTGACTAACAGATATTTGTTTTAGAAAATTTTTACAAAGTGAGATATATGATGTATCTGTCATAATCCTTCATGACATTGTCTACTTAATTTAGTAAACATGAAGAAAACCCCCTGGAAAGTAACTAAAGTACCTTTTTTGTTTGTTTGTTTTTAAGAGTTTTAGCTAAGCTTGGTCTATTTTTGTGTTTTTCGAGGCAAAGCTTGTGACATGTTTATATTTAGTTACCGGAAAAATAAAACATCCATCTGGTGGTCCCCCACAGTATTAATTTTCTTTCTATTATGAGGTCTTTCTTAATACTAACCAAACCCAGGAAATCCCAGGAAATTATTTTTGAGACTATTTTTATCCCTGATTCACTTTTACTAGGATCGTACTATTACTATCGTGAATGTAATAAGTCAGATAATCAAGCTGCTTATGGCTTATGTTGTGGCAAGCTGAGGGGAAAATTATGTAGCATCCAAGACTTCACTGGTCATACTGAAACAAATAACTTACTGCATATAATCAGCTAACTCAGAATACAACAAGGCAAAGAGAGAACGAGGTCAGACACGCTAGGATGAAATTGGGGTCTTTCTGATGTTTACATGCATTGGCAGAGAGCTGTTATGCTAAATATGAACCAGATATACTGGCATGGGGAACAATATTTTTTCTTAGCATTTTCTAATGACTTGGAATAAAAATTAGGGAATTGGAGCTAAATGGTAGGAAAATCTCAGTGCAATCTATGCTTATTTTTTAAGTGTAAAGCACCATTAAGGTGATAAATCTGATTCACAGCAGTTAAAAGGTGGAATTGTTCACGTGAACATACAAATGTTAAATGGTATAGGTTAAAGGTCTTTGGTCTGCGGCCCTTGCAGCTTTATCTTTTAGCATATTCGTGAAATACATGCTTAAAAAGTTGTTTCAAAGCTGTGTACTATATTAGATAGTATTTTCTTTCTCTATTGTTCAAATAGTAGGACAAAGGCAAGTTTAAATTGCTTTCCTGTCTATTTATCTAGAAAAGCCTTTGGGTGTATGGGAGCTTCTGCTTCATTAATACTAGTAGAAGCCAAACAGGACTTTTAAGTACATCAAGGAAGTGATAGATATACAGCATTTCTATCCAAACTGTGGCAAAATGCCCTGTGCTTGATTGACTTGAGATGAAAGCTAATAGAGATCTAAGGTAGCCTGGGCTGTAGTGACCATGAAATGGTTGAGTTTGAGATCCTCGCAGCAGCAAGGAAAGTGCGCAGCAAACTGACGACCCTGGACTTTGGGAGAGCTGACTTTGGCCTCTTGAAGAATCTGCTCGGTATAATGCCATGGGATGAAGCGCTGGAGGGAAGAAGGGCCCAAGAAAGTTGGTTAATATTCAAGCATCACGTCCTCCAAGCTCAGGAGCGATGCATCCGTACAAAAAGGAAGGCAGGCAGAAAATCCAGGAGGCCTGCATGGATGAACGAGGAGCTCCTGGACATGATCAAGAGCAAAAAGGAGGCCTATAGAGAGTGGAAACAGGGGTGGGTAGCCTGGGAGGAGTACAGAGGTATCGTTCGAGCAGCCAGGGATCAGGTTAGACAAGCTAAAGCCCAGATAGAACTAAATCTGGCCGGGGACATTAAGACAAACAAAAAATCCTTCTTTAAGTATGTCAGCGAGAAAAGACAAACTAGGGAAGATGTGGGCCCTCTCTGGAAGGTAACGCAAGAGCCAGTTACCCTGGACAGAGACAGACCTGAGGTACTCAATGACTTTTTTTGCCTCAGTCTTCACTGGCAAGGACTGCAGCCGCACTGCCCATGATGAAGAATGGAAAGGCGAGGATTGGGAAAATGAAGAACTGCCCACTGTAGGTGAAGATCAAGTGCAAGACCACCTGAGGAACCTAAAGGTGTACAAGTCCATGGGACCTGATGAGATACATCT
>NW_009649042.1:227832-247103 GCF_000708025.1 Charadrius vociferus | reverse complement strand
TAGATGATCTTCAAGGTCCCTTCCAACCTAAACCATTCTATGATTCTAAGAAATGGAGATCATTTTGCACTAACAGTAGGGTGATGTTTTACAGATCCATCTTGATAGCAGGGACAAGAAACTTCACTACATCTGAAAACTGCGTATTTGAGAACATCCTGTCTTCCTTATAGTCCCCAACACTCCCCTTATCTCTGGTGAGAGGCAGGAAGGAGATGGAAGTAAATGCTGCGTATCTGTTCCTGAAAGGATACTGAATATCTACTTTATATTAGGTGCTAAGGGAAGACTCTGATAATACTTTCCTTTTTCATATACCT
The DNA here is from genome assembly GCF_000708025.1 of Charadrius vociferus. NCBI lineage: Eukaryota > Metazoa > Chordata > Aves > Charadriiformes > Charadriidae > Charadrius > Charadrius vociferus. Next base: position 246,783 of record NW_009649042.1, on the reverse strand, counting down.
CTCTTCCCCCTTTCCTCTCAGTGGTGCATGTTTGTGTTCTTAGCAGATACTTTGCTATTTAGCAAGGAAGGTGTCAAAAGAAGATAAAAAATAAGAAACTAGAAAACTCTTCTGTAAGGAAAAATAGAAGGGAAAAGTTTGCTCTGGTACAAATTTCCTGTATTTGTCCCTGCCAAAAGGTTCAAACTGTTTCTTCCCTGCTCCTTCCACCAGTTCTGCCATTTGTCAGCTACTACAGAAGGATGGGGAAGAATTTGAGATTAGTAGTACAGCTGGGTATAGGGCAGCAGAGAAAGTTTTGGAGGTACTATTGGGGGAAAAATCTGCCGTTGTGTGGCATGTTGGACAAATTGGAGTTAGTGGCTGAATCCCATCTGCAAGACAGAATTTCCTCACACTTGAACTAAGAGATATTTTTTTTACAAATGAAGTTACTGTAGCCTTTTCTTTTGAAGGAACATCTACACATCCAGTATTTCACTTGACCTAAAAACCTATGTAGCATTGCATCATTTCATAAAAGTATGAAGAATGCTGTCAATACCATTCTTAAATTTTAACTGAAAATTGCAGAACTGTTTACTGTTTCTTTGTCATAACTGTGCACTTTTTGCCAGACTGATGTAATGAGTATTCAGCGAAGTTTGGCTGTGCTAGCCTGGGAGGCATAATGTGAACACAGGTTGGGTTATGGTGGCAGTCCAAGATGCTTCATCCTCATGAGGGTGGATGTTGCAAGTTGCAGAGTTTGCACTGATCAGTTTAGGCTCTAGTTCATGGGTCTGTGCTGTTTCTAGCTCTTACTGGAGTTGTTCTGTGATGAAGTAGGGGTATTTACCTTTCGCCTACCAGTTTACACTGTGATCAGTTGATACAAGATTGTGCTGTGGGATACTGTAAGTGGAAGTAAAATTGCTTGGGTCACCATTTGGCAACGGAAGGGAACTTCTGTTGAATATCTTTTGACGTTATAAACTGATGGAGCCTGTGCTATGGGTAGAGTTAATAATGGCTGTACTGGTGGTAGAGTAACAGCAAAAATAAATCCTAGCATAAATTTCACTAGCCCCTGAGGCCGTTAACCCAGATAAAGTTAACAAGAGTTTTCTATATGTTGCAGGTGTTCACATAATATAAATATGTTATCGTGAAAGTGGTTGACTTCATATTAAAATAGTTAGCAGATACTAGGTGGTTTTTTCTTTTTTAGAAAGCAGTTTCTGAATCTTTCTTCTTTAATGACTTGAAACTTCTTTCTGCTTTTCATCTAAATTTATTCTTAGCAAGTTTAAATCAGTTTTGTCTCATGCCTTCCTGTTCTTCAGCTAAAATACTTTTCTGTCTGATTCCTTTATCTGGTAGTAGTAACCTCTTTCATCTGAGTTTTATTCTGTGAAGATAATTTTAATTTCCCCTTAAAAACAGGCTTTGGGTTCCTGGTCATCCTGTTCCTTGCCCAGTTTTAAATGTTGGTGATGAAGACTGTCAACAGCGCTTCAAATAAGGCCTTTTAAAATAATATTTTGTCTGTTTCCATATGAGATACCTCCTTGTCTCATATAATTTTGTTATTTTTAAACATTTTTTCTAACCCGTACGGAGAAGTTATTCTCCATGCAAGGTTGAAAAGAAAATTCAATCAGTATATCACAAAACATTAGAACCATAGAATCATCTAGGTTGGAAGGGACTTTTAAGATCAGAGTCTAACTGTTAACCTAACGCTGCCAAAACCACCACTAAACCATGTCCCTCAGCACCACATCTACCCATCTTTTAAATACCTCCAGGGATGGCAACTCTACCACTTCCCTGGGCAGCCTGTTCCAGTGCTTGACAACCCCTTCAGTGAAGAAACCTCCCCTGGTGCAATTTGAGGTTGTTTCCTCTTGTCCTATTGCCTGTTACTTGGGAGAAGAGACCAAGCCCCACCTCTCTACCACCTCCTTTCAGATAGCAATAGACAGCGACAAGGTCTCCCCTCAGCCTCCTTTACTCCAGGCTAAACAACCTCAGTTCCTTCAGCTGCTCCTCATAAGAATTGTTCTCCAGACCCCTCACCAGCTTCATTGCCCTTCTCTGGACACGCTCCAGTACCTCAATGTCTTTCTTGTAGTGAGGGGCCCAAAACTAAACATGGTATTTGAGGTGGGGCCTCACCAGTGCCGAGTACAGGGGGACAATCACTTCCCTAGTCCTGCTGGCCACATGATTTCTGATACAAGCCAGGATGCTCTTGGCCTTCTTGGCCACCTGGGCACACTGCTGGCCCATACTCAGCTGTCTGTTGACCCTGAAAGGACCCCCCGGTCCTTTTCTGCCAGGTGGCTTTCCAGCCACTCTTCCCCAAGCCTGTAGCTCTGCATGGGGTTGTTGTGACCCAAGTACAGGACCCGGCACTTGGCCTTGTTGAACCTCATCCATTGGGCCTTGGCCCATCGATCCAGCCTGTCCAGATCCCTCTGTAGAGCCTTCCGACCCTCAAGCAGATCAACACTCCCACTCAACTTGGTGTCATCTGCAAACTTACTGAGAGTGCACTTGATCCCCTTGTCCAGATCACTGATAAAGAGATGAAACAGAACTGGCCCCAATACAGAGCCCTGGGGAACACCACTTGTGACCAGCCCCCAACTGGATTTAGCTCCATTCACCACAACTCTTTGGGCCCGGCCATTCAGCCAATTTTTTACCCAGCGAAGCGTACACTCATCCAAGCCACGAGCAGCCAGTTTCTCCAGGAGAATGCTGTGGGAAACAGTGTCAAAGGCTTTACTGAAGTCCAGGTAGACAACATCCACAGCTTTTCCCTCATCCACTAAGCAGGTCACCTTGTCATAGAAAGAGATCAGGTTAGTCAAGCAGTTGATATTGTCAATGGCGTTGAAACTCACAGGGAATGACTGACTCCAAATAAACTCAGCCTGAGAGTATGAGAGCATCACATTTACTTACCTGCAGTCAACTTGGACCTCCCTGGTTAGCCAGGGCTGCAGATAAATGATGGAAAGTGGCTTGGCAAGCACTTCTACCAGCTCCCTCTACCCTTGGGTGGATGTCATCTGGCCCCACAGACTTGTGTATGTCTAGAGTGCTGTAGCAGGTCACTCACTGTTTCCCCATGGATTATGGGGGCTTCATTCTGCTCCCCATCCCTGTCTTCTAGCTCAGGGGGGCTGCGTACTCAGGGAACAACTGGTCCTACTACTAAAGACTGAGGCAAAGAAGGCATTAAGTGCCTCAGCCTTTTCTTCATCCTTTGTCACTATGTTCCCGCCCCCGCCTACTAAAGGATGGAGATTATCCTTAGTCCTTCTTTTATTGCTAATGTATTTATAGAAACAATTTTATTGGCCTTCACATCAGAAACCACATTAAGGTCTAGTTGGGCTTTGGTCCTTCTAATTTTCTCCCTACGTAGCATCACAATCTTTGTAGCTCTTGTAAGTAGCCTGCCCTTTCTTTCAAAGGCCATAAACTCTCCTTTTTTTCCTGAGTTGCAACCACAGCTCTCTCTTCAGCCAGGCCTGTCTTTTCCCCCAACAGCTCGTTTTTTGGCACATGGGAACAGACTGCTGCTGTGCCTTTAAGATTTCCTTCTTAAACATCCAATCTTCCTGGACTCCTTTGCCCTCCAGGACTGACTCCCAAAGGACTCTGTTACCCAGGTCCCTGAAGAGACCAAAGTCCGCCCTCCAGAAGTCCAAGGTGGCAGTTCTGCTGACACCTTGCAAGAAGTGTCAGAAGCAAGAAGTCCTTGCTTCTCCAAGAATCAAAAACTCTTGCCATTTCATGATCACTATGACAAGACAGCCTTCAGCTGTCACATCCCCCACAAGTCCTTCTCAGTTCACAAACAACAGGTCCAGCAGGGCACCTTCCCTGATTGGCTTCCTCACCTGCTAAGAAACTGTATAGAATTAAGTTGGGTTTACTGCTTTTTTTTTTTTTTTTTTTTTTTTTTTTTTTGTGGCTGTAGGTTGTTTTCCAGACTGGGGTAAAAGCTAAGACTTATATCAAGTGATCATGTGCCAGTAACACATTAGCAGAACTTTTGAATCTGACAGTACAGAGATTTGAGAAGCAATATGCAGAGACAGTGTGTTCAGGTTGAGATGTTAACTCAGTATCTGTAGAGGAAACATGGAGAAGCTTGTCAACATAGGAATGATTTGCGGACCTTTCGTTAAATCGTCAGTTTGATCTGAATAAAACAGTGCTCGGTTCTCGTTACGGTACTGTACTTTTCAGAATATGAAGGTTATTCTTAGCATTGCATCTCAGCTTTTGCAGTATGATTTCAGCACAGGCATTATTTGCATTAATGTAGTCTTGAACATAATAAAGCCCTTGACTTTGATATAGTTTATTTGACCATTTCAGTTTGAATGAAAATTTAAATGTTTTTTTGAAAAGGCAGAAAAATCCAAGAAGTAATCAGCAAAAGTAGTTACAGAATTGACTCTTGCAAGCAGGAGGTGTTTTTTTTATATCCTAAACATCAAATACATCCACAGATGCTTGACAAAAAAGGCACTTCTTTAATGCAAAAGCTGAGTGTGCTGAAACAAAGATAGAAAGCATTCCATCAGCAGATGAAGATGATGAGCCAGCATGTTCCCTAGTAGGCCAGAAACTCAAAAACAGTGAAATATGTTTCATACTGAATGAGCTTAATTTGCACAGTAACTTAAACTTTAAATATAGTTAGGTCTGTTTCAACTACCAATGAAACCACTGGTTTTGTTTGCTAGATGTGACATTGTTCAGTAGTGACACAAGGTGGTGGCATGGAAGCTGCTTTGGAATGGTCTGTTTCCAGCTCATGTGGAAGAGATCAAAAATACTTCAGCCTTTTTCTGGGTTTTGTGAGTCTATTATGAAAGTGTATATAATACCTTCATTCCATGCATACGAATTTGCAGCTGATGATGAATCTGTTGAGGCTCTGGAGCAAAATTGAGGGTGGCAAACCTTGTATGGAACGTGTAGCTAACTTTGCGTTGTACTGTCTTTAACAACAAGTATGGAATATTTTTTTCCAGCCACCATTTCTGTGATAATGGAGAACATAGTTATTAATTTATTCCATAAATCAACTGGAAGGCTTTGTAACACTGGAAACCTGGGCAAAGTACCTGCTTAATATACAACATCTGGCTCTGCAAGTAATCCTGAAAATAGGGTTTGCTGAGACAGTTCCCATGGAAGTGGAAGGGGGCTTAACATCTGGGTTTGCACTCTTTTCCAGCATTGGGGTGTACATTTAGTACTGAGACTACTGAGTGTAGTTGCTGGAATGATACAGGCTTTCCTTGATATTATCCAAGGTACCTTGAACATTTTGAAATTGCCTTAAATCTACAGCTGCTATAACAAAACAAACATCACGTCTTCTGCATATAAGACACTGCTCTGCCTGTAAGTGATTGTATATTAGAGCAAAGCAACTGGTGCCTGCCATCCCTCGTCAGAGCAGGTTTGTGTAACTGATAGCACAAATAGGCATTTAAAGGGTACTGCTTTACTACAGTGTCAGTTTCCCCAAAAAGTCCATCCTTGCTTTCTTAGTTATGAAGAAGGAATTGTTTTCAGATTTCAATGTTGAATTTAATTACTTTGAGAATCTTAAGAAGCTTTTTTTCAGAAAGTAGAGAAAGACAAGTGGTTTTGTTTACTTACCCAAAACAAGCCTCAGTTAGTGGCAAAACAATAGCTAAGGCAAGAGATTATTTCTTCTGAGCATGATTTGCTGAATATCATGTCTCCTGACCTTTGATCAGATGAGCATTATTGGAGATTAATTGGATCAATGGTGGCATATGACATACTTCAAGTATCTGTACAGAAAGATTTATGCTTATGTCTGATTATAGCAGATTAGTACCTGTAGATATAAAATGTCAAATCTACCGTGCATATTTAGGCCTTCTCAAACATCTGTTCAATGAGATCTGAGGTTGTTGTTTTGTGTATGCTGAGGGTTTTTTGAGGTGAGTCTACATTTAAAAAACAAAATTAAAAAAGCCATTAAGGAAATTAGTAGTTTAATGTGGATAGGACATTTGAGATTTCATTCGTAAGATTGAACAAACACTTGGTTTGTAATTTGTCCAGAAACAACTAAAATGAAATTTGTAAGTGGGTATATGTCTGTTCTGCTCTAGAAGCTGAGATAAAACCCTTTCTTCTTAGGTTAAAGGCTGAGAGGTGTGATCTAAGAATATGGAAAATGAAGCACATCAGGTGGAAAAAAGAACTGATGTGTGAACTGGTGTCATTCAAGAACTGAAATTATTTTCATGACTTCTATTTAGAATCCAGTTGGGCTGTTATTTTTCTTTCTGAATTAGAGTTGCCTGCAGACTTTTTTTCTAAATAAGCATTAGCACATATAATATTTTGTTGCCATATAGGACCTGAAAAGTTAATTTCTTCAGAGGGTCCCAGTGTGTAACATACTACAGTACGCTTCTGCTTTACTCCCATTTCCCCACCCCACCACCAGCTGATGTTTCGTCTTGTCTTGAGAGAAGAAAGCCATGACGTCTTTTAGTTCACTGCCCTCTTTTCCTCTGTGTTATAACTCATATGGCACTTCCTTTCATCCTTTCTCTGACTTGTCTTGCTTCATTTCCATCTTAAGTCTTTAAAAGCAGACCAGTTGTCACTTTTCCAAAGATGCTGCTGCTCTAGGCCTATCGCCAGGCGTAGTGAATGATAAAGCCTGAGAACGGCCATTGCCCAATAAGTGCCCAGTAAGTGAATCTTAACATTACAAGGTATTTTGTTGCTGCTTATTGTGACATTACAACCTAGGTAGTCAGTAATCTGACTTAACTTTTGTTCAACCTATCTGTGAACATGAACTCAGCATCACATTTGTGGGTCTGAGCCCCAACTTTGAGCCAAAGTTCACATTAGCTAAACAGTATTTGTTAGAAGCTACTTATGAATAGTAAAGCCTCAGAATTCAAATGTCATCAGAGCATGGACTGTTAATTGCATTAAAATTCTACATCCATAAAACATTACAAAGCATAACTACATAACTGTACCTAATGAGATCTTAATCGCCAAGATGCCAATTTTCCAAAAGTCACATGGAATAAGATACTATATCTGTCATGTTTTTATTATTGCATGTGGTCATAAAGTGGATATTTTGAGGCAATGTTGTTTCAATATTTTATAACATCACTGTGGAAATACTTTTTTCTTTGTTTACATTCTATGAAGTAAATGAGCCAATCCTTAATAAAGGAATTACATAATATATGCAAGAGGTTTTTAAATTTGCAGAAATATTCAAACTGGTAGTCACATCCATTGCAAGCCATATGCTTTCTATTTCAATAACAGAACACTGTTTTCTGTTGTGGTTTTCAACATTTTGATTGATTTCTAAACTCTGAGTGGAAAAATTAGTTGTAACAAAAGATTTTTTTGTTGTGTGTAGGCACGTAGTTAGTAAAAAACATGCAATTGTGTATGTTTGTAGCTTTATTTCTTTACTTCCCGGAGTATCTTTTTCTGTGTTTTTAGCGTATTCTGTGCATTTTTGACTATTAACATAACATAACTGAAATAGTTTCCATTGTTTTGTTTCTAGGGAGACAAGTTTAGTCACATACATGCATGCTTTCAGACAACTGAACTGTTTCTAAGATTGTCTTGTAAAATATCAACAAAGTGTATCTTCAATTTTTTCTTTGTTCTAACTCATTAGAGTGTGACTCAGAATTGTTATGATCAAAACCACTGTTTATTCACATACCTTGAATTTAAAACTAGTATTCATTCTTGTTTTAAAACTCTTAAAGCAATTACAAAATGTAGTAGTGACGTAAGGCATGAGATCCTTAAAATTAAAGGACTGAACAGCTTGCAGGAAACTGACATGTAGGAATAATTAGTGATTTCCTCAAAAACTCATCACTAAGCCTTACATCTTTCTTCCACCCACTCCCTCTCAGTTCCCTTCCAGTGCTTCTTTGATACCCCTGACACAATTCACAAATCTCTGTAGGGCATAACTTTATGTTCATAAGTTATTTTCATAGCTACTGTTTTACATAATAGTTCAGAAATAGACATAAAATATGATAGAAACCAAGAGGGTAAGTTTAGATGTAGTAAAAAGTAAACGCTTCCCAGTACAACTGATCATACATAACCAAGACATCTGATTTGCCTTGTTCTTGAAAAAGGTGCTGTGTCACTGAGACTATTAGTAGTTTCAGCTTCACAGTTCTTTGGAGAAAAGAGAGCTGAAGAATTAGCATTATATCAGACAACATGCTGTCCAGTTTCTCTCTATATATTGGTGGTCCAGCACGCAATTAATGCTTAGACTTCAACCTGATTAATGCAGTTCTTAACTGTTTTCTGAATTACTATCAGCAGGTCAGTTTTAGGCCCGTTTCCTTAGACTCTTTGAAGTAGCTGCACCTTTCAATTCATGTGCTGGTATTTCTTCTTATGGTCGGGACAGATAAAGGCACTAGTCACAAAGACATCTTTATTTTCCCTCCTAACTTTGCATCACTTTAATCTTCTGCTTGCTAGCTTTCTTTTTTTGTCTCGGGTAACCTTGGAACAGGTTCTATTATTGTACACAGAGACTTCTCTCCTTTCAAAACCTACTAATAGTTTATAGAACTGATGACTTTTTGTTGAATTAATGATCATCAAACTAATAAGTAACATCTATGTTCAATATTATATTACGTTGAATTCTAATATGGCTCTGGGTTTCAAGTTCTGAGATTTGGAATACATCTATTCGTATCCAAAATCTATCTCTCTATTGAAATTTCTTTAAAGTGTGTACTCATTCCCTTTATTTTGATTTATCTGAATTTTCATTGTTAGTTTTGGTAACGTCAGTATCATTCTTCTAAATGCATTTGACCACTTAGCTCTGTGTTGTCTAGCTTTATCACCTCTTCTGCAGCTTTTGTTCAGCTCAGCCTTCAGCTAAAAGAACAGCTCTGCTATGTCACTAATACCTCTCCTGTTCTTGTATGTCAGCTTTCTGTGGATCCCAGTTCCTCCTGTGTTCTCTGCTCTCCTTCCCATTCCATTTATGGCTGTGTCATCAAAAAATCTGTTCTGACAGTATCTTGTGCTGATTCATTCCAAATATTTTTTATTTTATTTTCATATTCAGAAATAAATCCACGATGTCCACAAAATGAGTTCTCTGTTCCTTCAGTTCTGTCACCCTTCTATTTAAACAGCTCTGTGCTTAATGGTAGAGTGTGATAAGTCAGTTACCTACAGGCCTCTTACCTGATGGTAATATTCTGTTTACTCATTTTCAAGAAAAAATAGGTTAAACCGAATAGATGTGGAGAAGAATAAGTACAACGAGTAAAGCAAGGAGTCACTGATATGAGGTAGCTAAGTTATTTTTAGTGTAACAGTCTGAAGGTTTAAAAAAAAAGTTTTTTTGTTTATAAAAGCATAAGGAAGGTAAATGTCAAGAAAGAAAGATTTCCGCCAAAGGCCAATGTTGACAAACAAAAAAATAGATGTGAATTACTAGTGAATTCCTTGAAGCTGGACATTAAGAAAGCTATCTTACCAACTGGGGGACTACAGCTCTGAAATAGCCTCCTCAGGTGACTAATAGGGGCAAAAAGAGGAATAGCCAAAAAGGTGGTTTAATCTCTGGCAACACACCAAACTCCGACCTAAGTGTCAGAGAATGTGCCTTACTTAGTTACATGCTCCCAGTCTCGCTTGTGTGGAAGTCTTGCATTGCTAGACTAGTCTTCAGATCCTAGCCACTGTCTGTCCCTTCATACTGGGTATCTTTCAGGAGGATACTGATACAGGTATGATGGTTCTACTCGTCCTTAGCCCTTATATTCTCTAAACTTTACAGCTTTCACAGGTGCAGAAGGTTGTCATTGTTTTATCCCCTGCCTCTCTGTCCCATGTATCTATCCTACCTTGTTGCTTCCTTTTGACCCTTAAACTCTCAATCTCATCCAGCAATATCTCTTCCCAGTGTTACCATCTCATCCTCTTTCATCTTATAAAGCCCATAGTTGATCATATTGCTGTTACTTAATCTTCTTTTATCTTGTTGTTTTAGAGTTGTTCAGTGCTATGCTGGCCCTCTTCAAAGCAGTTTCTCTTGCACCCAGTTCAAGCCATTGGCTCTATCTGTGCTGATAAATTAAACATAGCCAGGGAATGTGCTTGGGCACTGAAACTTTATCATTTATTCCATTAAATTGTTAGCAGGTTCCTGGTATGATTTTGATCTGGGAAAGGTAGTGGGCTGTCCTTAGTCTGGAAGTTAGCATGTGCCAGAGACTGTCCTCAGTAGTAAATATGAATGAAGCTACGTTGATTTGGAGACATGGAGTTTAATAGCATGGACGGGGCCAGACTGGCAGTTGGCCTTAGTACCACTCCATTCACTGATGTAAATGTAACTGTTACTTCCAAGCCTCTGGTGACGTCTTTATAACCACACATTAGAAATCACATTCCATCCTCCCTTAACCTTAAGAGTGTGGTCAGCAGGTTGAGGGAGGTCATCCTCCCCCTTTACTTTGCTCTGGTGAGACCGCATCTGGAGTATTGTGTCCAGTTCTGGGCTTCCCAGTTCAAGAAGGACAGGGAACTGCTGAAGAGGGCTACTAAAATGATTAGGGGATTGGAGTATCTTTCTTACGAGGAAAGGCTGAGGCACTTGGGTCTTTTTAGTCTAGAGAAAAGAAGACTGAAGGGGTATCTTATCAATACTTATAAATACTTAAAGGGAGGGTGCCAGGTAGATGAGAACAGTCTTTTTTCAGTGGTGCCCAGTGATAGGACAAGAGGTAATGGGCACAGACTTGAACATCAGAAGTTCCGTGTTAACATGAGGAGGAACTTGTTTACTTTGAGGGTGGCAGAGCACTGGCACAGGCTGTCCAGAGAGGTTGCGGAGTCTCTGACTCTGGAGACATTCAAAACCCACCTGGATGCCGTCCTTTGCAACCTGCTGTAGGTGAACCTGCAGGGCTTATACTGCAGGCAGAGGGGTTGTACTAGATGATTCCAGAGGTCCTTTCCAACCCTGACCATTCTGTGATTCTGTAATCTGATAGATAGATGGATTGTCATCTTCTGTTTTCTTTGCTAATACTTGTGCTCTCTGACCTCCATTGCTGGGCTATGTCTGTAATTGCCTTTACATCTATATTTCCAGTGTGTCACTGAGAAGGTGTCCTTATCAGCCCTCTATTCTTCTGTTAAGATTTCCCAGCTAGCCATTACTTGTCTCTTTTCATTTGCTAGATAACATTTTCTGCAGATAACTCATAACTACCTTTGTTCCAGATCCATCTCTTCCTGCCTTACTCAGATGCTCCTTTGTTAACTAGTTATGAATTCAAGCTAAAAATGATCAAACGGAATCTGAAACTGCCTGTTACTGACCACTGCAGAGCACGTGTGATCTCCAAGTTGAATTTCTTTAGAAGTTCTCACTTTCTAAGCAATGAGTCCTATAAATTGTTCTCTGAATACGATTTTAAAGATTCAGCCTTTCCGTCTCCACTTTTGTCCAGGTTTTTGTCCTGTTATGATTCAATTGTTGCAACATCCTTCTCTCTGACCTTTGCAAATTCAATATTCCTTTACTCTCATCTAGATTCAGTTCTTGCTTCAAAGTTAATTTCCTGCCCTATCACTTTGCCCATCCTTTACGTTCCTCCACTGACTCTTAGGTTAAGTATGACTGAGCTCAACCAGAACAAATACCGCTCCCTGCCAGATCCAGCTTTCATCCCATTCTTGTGAGTGTTACAGATTGAACTCAGTGGTTCACCTACCTACTTCAGAGTTAAACTTAAGCTATTTCTCTGCCTGTCTTTAAGCTTTATCATTGGCCCAACGCTGCTGCATTCCTCAAGTCAAATTTTAGGCCTTTAGTTCCTACTATCATGAAGCCTTAGTGCTAATTTAGAAGCTATCCCTGTCATTAGTAGCTAACCTGAGGCCTTCAGAATTTACTGCTGTTTCTTTTGCCCACCCCTTGCTTTCCACATTCTAATGCACAGTGTGCTGGATCCAACAGAAAATGCATTTCTCTGGTGCTTGCAGTTCCTACCCAGATACCCAAAATACAGCTCAATAAGCCTCAAGTCTGAAAATACAAAGGAGACAGGGCAGCACTAATCACTGTAAGAACTGGACCAGTTCAAACCCCTATTAACAGTCAGTGCAGAAGCTGAATAACTTGCTGACTGGATTTCATACTCAAATTCTGGTTCCACCCTCAAAGCTGACTTTGACTGTAATGAAGTAACTCATATCCACCTCAGAATGAACCATAAGACATTTGTTGCTCTTATTCTATCCTTCACTTGTTGTGCAAGGATCCAACGTTATCTTTTAATTTCCAGGTCTAGATCTATCGGTTGATGAGCACAGCAAATCCAGAAATATCTGTAAGATATTTACTCTTGCCATTTAATGCCTCATCTCATTCCTGACATTGCTTGTCCACCAACGAATCTTTCTCTTCAGACCCTTACTTTGTTAAGCTCTGATCCTAGTCTTAACCCTAACAGTAGCCCAGTTGCTCTGTCTAAACTGATTTGTTTTCACAAAAAAGAGCAACCATCCTAGCTTCTCGTGGGACTGCTAGTGAGCTTAGCTTTTTATTACATATTTGAATTCCTGCTCTCAGCCTAACTTTATCATCAAAATGCTCACTTGCCCTCCTTATGAGACCAGCAGTTAAATAAGTTATTTCATTATAATTATTAATTAAAGCTTAGCAATGGCCATAAACCGTTCAGCCTGAACCCTAATCTTTGCTGTGGGTGAAGACACTTTTGCAAGAACTGCCACAAAGAAAGACTGTTCAGTTCATGTAGCTTAAACCAAAATCAGGATCAAAGTGCTTTATGAATTCACTAATAACAGATAATTAGCTTGTCATCTGTGAAGTATACATTCATGATCAATATCAGCGTTACAGCAAATAAATCACAATATTAGACAACTACAAAAAGTTAATAAACACCTGAGGTTTCTAAATGCAACCTCCACAGCTTCAGTTGCACTTCCAGGCATGCACGCACGCGTATCAGGTATTATGTGTACAAAGCTGTACATTCATGCACATCCCTTCTCACAGGTAGTATGGGTTATGAGCACGCACTATCTATTCTGGCAGTGAAGGTTCCCCTACTTGAACAAACCTCGTTGGAGATGTGGGTACTGCAGCTCTGTGTGCGCTTGTGCACTGCCCTGGCTGGGCACAGGCTAGTCACAGTGCCTGTCAGGGGGGCTGCTCTCTCTGGCTTAGACAGAGGTGATGCTGGCAAGGCGACTTCCATTTGTATCAAATTGCGTTTTGGCTACTGCTGTTCCAGTCCAATCTATTCCCCCACAATTACAAATTTTCATGCTGCTTTTATACTTCAAGATTACTTTGTTTCAGAAGTCTCTTTGTGAAGTTTTTCACCAAGTCACAGAATGGTTGAGGTTGAAAGGGGCCTCTAGCGATCATCTGGTCCAACCCCCATGCTCAAGCAGGACCACCGAGAGCCAGTTGCCCAGGACCATGTCCAGACAGCTTTTGAATACCTCCAAGGATGGAGACTTTACAGCCTCTCTGGGTAACCTGTGCCAGTGCTCAGTCACACTCACAGTAAAAAAGCGTTTCCCAGTGTTCAGACATCACCTCCTGTGTTCCAGTTTATGCCCATTGCCTCTGATTCTGTCACTGGGCACGTCTGAAAAAAACCTGGCTCCATCCTCTTTCCACCCTCCCTTCAGGTATGTGTAGACATTGATGAGCCTTTTCTTCCCTAGGCTGAACAGTCCCAGCTCTCTCAGCCTTTCCTCATAGGAGAGATGCTCCGGTGCCTTCATCATCCCCGTGACCCTTTGCTGGACGCTCTCCAGCCTGTCCATGTCTCTCTTGTACTGAGGAGCTCAGAATTGGACCCAGCACTCCAGGTGGAACCTCACCAGTGCCGAGTAAAGGGGAAGGATCATCTCCCTTGACCTGCTGGCAATGCTTTGCCTAATGTAGCCCAGGATACTGTTCACCTTCTTTGCTGCAGTGGCATGTTGCTGGCTCATATAAAGCTGTTGAATCAAGCTAATGGTTCTCTTTCTCTTTAACGTCTCCAGTTGGCGCCTGGTAACGGTCTTCCTTTTTAATGTGATAATTTGGGGCAAACATCGTTCAGGCAGTTTAGTATAATCAATATATGTATACACACACAGTGTTTACAATCACAGTCATATCTGTTAGGTGGTGTTGTGCAGACCATTTGCTAAAGGTGGCTATTAAAATCTCTTGTAAACTCTTCATTGTTGCTGGCACCAACTATCATTTTTTACTCAGAGTTTTGCAGGACCCAGTAATTAACCTAGTTCTTTAGTCTACTTGGATTCTTTCCTGAATTCTAATTATAAACTCAGTACTATTTCTTTCCAAACTAAAGCCCAGTGTCCCATACTGGCTAAAGAACTAAGATTTCTGCCTGTTCGCTGTTAGTTACAGCTCTCATCCTAAACCCATGAGCAATACCTGAGGCTTTCAATGCCTCTGAACACTGTACTAGTGATAGTAAATCTTTTTGTTACTTGATATATTTGTTTTTAAAAGCATAGATGTTTGCATCTGCCTGAATCCATTAGTTGTTTTCCATCATTTGGTCTGTTTGTTGGTTTTCTCTTACTTCTGCTGCACAAACAGGGTTCATGTGGTTGCTTAGTTTTGTAGGTCTCCATTTAACCAATGAGAATTCTATTACAGCTTTCCTGTAAGCTGACACTTTCTGGTGGAGTTTTTATGCCAGCGCTATACAACTTCTGTCATCTCTGATGCTGGAGACTCATCTCACTTAACGTTTAGTGTGGCAGTTCCAGTCATTTCTCTCTATTGCTTTACAAAATACAGAGAAAGTAGAAGTTAGGATGTTGAATGTGTTGCTCATTCAGATTGATTTTTAAATAGTGAAAACTATAACCATGCATTCTAAAGGTTGCACACAAAATTTGAGTAAGATAGAGGGACTATTCAGTTTCGAGGAAAAATATATCTACCTAGACAATCTCATTTTCATATGATATGTTGCGTCCCAGTGGAAGCAATGTTACAACCTTTCAACTTCAAAAGAAACCAGACTCGCAGCCCATTTACCAAAGTGGAGATTTAGCAGAAAGTGAACAATGTATGGACAGTTGACAAGAGGATCACTGTGTCAGTCATCAGTACCCTTGATCAGATGGCTCGTTGTCAATGACAATTGGGTCACAGGGCTCCTTTTTTGCAAAGTCTTTAATATGGTTTAGATGAACGCCAAAACACCAGTGAAAGTTCATGTTCACTTACAGTTTCTATCATATAGGTGCATGCGTGACCCAGAAAATCATACCAGCTCTCTAAATGCTGATAATTTGCTAAACATCCCCTTTGCAAAAAATTTGCTGTTGCACCACTAACCTCAAGCACAGGAAACTTATTTCAGTTTCATTGCTGTGTCAATGGCCAAAAGCAGCACTTCACAGTTTTTGTATAATTATTCTGCAAGCTCTTCAGCATCAGACATTCAGTGACTAGGAGATATATACATCTGTGCCAGTAAAATTAAATTTGGGACCCACAGCTGGACTGTACTATTCTGTCTTCCAACTCAGATTTAGTTTTTGAAAGCACAATAAGCTGAACCCAAAATGATGTAAAATGCTGGTTTTTCTTTAGAAAAGTCTTAGAATCAGCCTATGGGTTTACTAATATTTTATAGGTTCACATTAGAATGTGAGACTAGTGGCTACATCTACTAATAAATTAAACAGTGTGAAGGCGTGGGCCCAAGCACTATAACTCAGTTACCTATGTTGTTGTGTTGTTAGAAAGTTCCTTGGCGTTATTCTCACTTAGCACATTCCCAGTTAATTCATAGATGTGGTTTAGGAGTTACTTAAGTATAGAAATCAGCAGGTAGTTTGGATGTGGCTCTCCTCTCTGGATGGTGAGCGTTTACTAGTATGTATGTGGCCAGTCTATGCCCGTTGGCCTCAAAGTCAAAGAAAGGATCTGGCACTTTTCAACCAATTAATAGAAATGTAGCCAGTGTATCTGTTCTATAGCAACTTTCTAGAGAAGGCTTTCATTCTGCAGTAAATGTGCTGTAATTAAAGATAGCTTTATTGCTCTTTCATTCACTCTGGGGCTGGTACTGCAGCTCACCCAAGAGGCTGCAAATTCACTCTATACCTCATCAAGTCCTTAATCTATAGCAGTAGTCCTTAGCGAAAAGTTCAAATCCTTATGGTATGTAAAGACGAAAAAAAAGGAAAGGATATTGTGGTCAGAGCAGTGTGTTATCAAGCATACGCCATACCCATGTATGCTGGAGCATTGAATATGTATGCTGGCTCATGCAGTAAATCATCTTCAGCCAAAATGTCTATATTTCTGTTTTGACCACTGTGTTTGTAGAAGTGTGCTGTGTATATTCAGATACCATTAATTAAGGATTTTCCGCGATGTAATTTGTTTTTATTCCAGTGTGCATACTCATAAATCTCAATGATTTCAGTATCATACACTGTATGTAGCACTGCAGCACCATCTTGTGTGAGCTGCAAATGTGGTTTCAATATATGCATTCAGCAGTCTTCACGTTGACTACAACAATTTTATTAAAACCCCTTTTATGTAAAATGAAATCGGGAAACGAGAACATGAAATCACTCCCCCTTATAATATATATGGTAGATTTCATAACAGTACATTCATCTAAGATACCTATTTTTTAGGATGATCCATATAAACATGAGGCATGGGATACTGCAGTCTGGAGACAATAAATACGCATTTTATCTGTTTTGTGCTACAAAAAAAGCAGAATTAAAGCACAGAGATTAGAATCTTTGTGAGAAATAAAATGAAACTATAGTATGGGAAAGAACTGCTAGGGGAAATTACATAGGAATTGTTGTGAAATATCTGACAGGAATAAAGTTGGAAAATGCTTTTAAGTGACAGCAGGTAGCAAATGGGGCAAGGACACAGTATTCAATGTTCATAATCAGCTGTAGTCCTTTAAGGTTTCTATATGGTTGGAAAGATACACGTGCACAGGGGCAAAAAGAGGGAAGGGAAATGCATAAAACAATCTTGTTGATATGACAGAGCAAACAATAATTGGAGACATGATTGTGGTGCATTGAGTGCACTCCTGCACTTTAATATCTTACACGCACTTCTTTTGTTCCACCTTTTCATGCTTTAATTTGTGGCTAGTTTCCCTTTGGGTTTTTTCCTACTTTTACTGAGCCCATTTCAGTTTACTTAATAGTTTGTGTAAGAGGAATTACAGTCTTACTCTTGATGCAAGTTCAGCCATGGAGGAGGTAACTATTACTTGCTGCCATTGCTATGAGTCCAGCATATTGAAGTGGTGGTGACAGTTCTTCTATTGAATATAATGAAAAGAAGCTCTCAACATCACTTTTAGCACTTTCAGTCTCTTCTTTTGAGCTGTCAATTATCTACTTTTCCAAGTATATTAACATAGTTTGGGCGTTATAAATACATAGTAATTCTAATTTTCCTTGAGTGATTATCCATTTGAACATTTAGGTGATGGAGACACACATGGTTAAGAACTCAAAATATAAAGATTTGTAGCCTTCATCATAACGTATAAAATGCATTTTTACCCGCGTGTGCTGCCTGAATGTGGCATAGGGGTAAAACACACCCTCTCTTCTTATATGCAACTGAGTCATAACTGTTTTCATTCCTTGGCACCTGAAGAGTCCCGAGCCACAGTATTTCCTTACTGCTCTTCAATTAAAACCAGGAGTAAAAATGCAAAGTGTCTTTTACTTTTGAGTTTTTTTGCTATGATTTCCCCGATCAAAATATCTAGCTTCAAACCACACTTTGCATGGGAACACATCATGTCATTCTGGCTGCATCAAATGCTTGAATTCTTGGAGGAAGATCATGTAAATTGCTGGATACTCAGTCTGTCAGGGTTTCAAGTGTGAAACTGAAAAAGATATTTAGAAAAGCTGCTTTGCTGACTTTTTTTGGTAGGGGTAACTGGTGGAGCACATGGGTATTCTCATCTGGTTTTGTTTTCACATCAAAAGAAATAGTGGTGTGTGACTTTAGATCTTGGATATAGATATCTGGAGAGAAAGACTGTTTGATCAAGGAAGAGAGCATTTGACTTCTCTGCAACCAACACTCTCCCAGCACATGGCCAAATAACTTTTTATTAATCTTTGATGATTGCCACAAATGCAGATCATGAAGGGAAAGAACTGGCCTATGGAATGAACGTATATACTGACAGATGCTGGGAAAAATAATCTATGCTGCTTATGCATACGTTATAGTACATTATTCTTCTCTGTCCTGTTTTGGCTACAGTTTGTATTTGGGAGGCTTGGGGGGAAAGGATTTTTCCTCTTTATTTTGGAGTGATAAAAGCAACTATAGAAGAAGTCTGTGGGTATCAGTTATTGATCACAGACTGCCAAAAAAAAAGTTGTATCAGTGCTTCTCTCGCAGTCCTTTCTAGCTCTGTACTTGCAACGTATAGACTAAGAAGAGGTTGGGTTTTCCCTTTTGCAGCACAATTTTGCAGCAAGCACGTGCAGCTAATGCTAAAAGCCTTTAATCATGCATGCGTGAGTATTTGTGCAGCCATCACATCCGTATGAGCAATACATCCTAAAATTTCTCCACTGGCCTCTGTAAATGTCTTCATTATTTCCTCTTAACTGGTCTTCCATTGCACCTTTCATTTTTCACTTTTAGATGCATTAATGTGAGAGATTTAACTGTTTTCTAAATCAACATTAAGCAAATGCAACTACCTTGTATAGTTCAGAGAGTTAAAGGAATTGAGAGGAAACATAATTATTAGCAAATAGAAGATATTCATTTAGATTAAAAGT